>NC_142737.1:21542500-21875000 GCF_051943395.1 Hippocampus bargibanti
AGGTGTCATTTTTTTCATAATTGAAGGCGTGGCATGCATGAGACATCCAGAATGGGCAACAACATCAATGCCTCTATCATACACTTCACATCTATTATGTTTATTTGACACAAAGTGAGTATGTTCAAGTTTTAGGTGCTTGATCCACTCATCTTTTGTGACAGTTCATGACGAAAAGAAACAAAGCGGTCGTATTTGACACTTTAGTGCAATAAATACATTGTCTTTTAGATGGCGCAATTGCCCCGTTGGAGATTTCCTCGATTTAGTATTGAAGTGAAAGCGACGAATTTTGAAATCGCTGCCCAGAAATGTTTGCCCCAGATCGCTCCATTGTATTTAAGCATACATACTTTTTTAAGCAACCGTGGGTCAACATTAACTGTTTTGTACATATCACAATGTTCAAATACACTGAAGTCTAGAATTGAAATAAAATTACATTTAAACAAATAGGTGCTAAGTGCGTCTATTTAATGAATAACGAGATATCTCGGAATTGTGCCTCAATTCGCCGTGCTAGACAAATTTTGATCAGGTGGAGACTGCTCATTTATGCATTAGTGTTATCACTTCACGTCCAGGGGTTTCCTTCCCCGTGAATCAAGGGCTTTCATTCCCCACGCAGAATAGAAGGCGAGTTCCCACGCGCACCGTAGTGATCTGTGCCTGGAGCCACGGACTACTCTTGCGGGCTTATTGTTAAAATCCAGGCTCCGGTGTGTCAAGAAGCATGCGTATTGACTGACTCGTTCGCCATAATAGTCATCTCCATATCCTTGCTCCGACAACTGACTGTGAAGGAGAGGATGCTCTGGATTCTCAGGTATGTCATCGCATCGCCAGAAGCATGATAAAATATTGAAATTACGCATTCTCAAACTGAAGCATCAGTGAGGGTCACGCGTTCGACCACTGACTGACTGAATGGATGCAACCTTTCATTCACAAGAGAGGAGGACCAATAATGATATTTTACCTGGAACATTTTTCAATGTCCCCTTATTAATTCGATGGAGCAGATCTCCACTCACTCACTGAGTCACCTGCATGAAAAATGGCAATTTCTGCAGATCATTGTTCATGCATGACGCTCCTGTTAATTAACCTAAGTGAACGATCAATTATGTGCTATTATTCTGAAAACCATGAGGTTTTAAAAGCAAATTGCCATTCATGGCAGCATAGATCGATGCAGAGTGTCAATTCATCTTGAAGATACATTTGACTATGTGCTGTGTTCTATTTTTACACCTTCTAAAATGCATTGTCAATATGACAAGATGACAGCCTTCAAACAATCCTTGCTTGCCGGTTGCAGTCAGATCTTGGAATAAAACCATAGACTTGGTAAGCATGTAGGAAATTGAGTGGTTGCGCTCCTTGGGCGTTGCTGCGGGATTTTTTTTGTAGCAGGATGGAAAACCTCAATGAATTCCTTCCAATTCTGATGGGGACAGGGCACATGTAATCTCCAGTGAGCCCACTGAACGGATGCTTCTGTCTCCTTGTTGTGTTGTTGTCTCACTTTGCACCCTCAAGTTACTACCTTTGTCAACTGATGCTGGAGGGTGGCAGTAGGAATTGGTTCTACCATCTCCATTTCTTTCTACAGACCTGAAATCCAGGAATTAAAAGGGGGAGGGGAGAAAAAAAAACACAATATTCTGTTTGAGAAATATCTACAGCTGTTTCCTTCTACATAAATACCTAGTACAGTATACGGTTTGACAATGATGTTTGCTTATACCTCTTTTAATTTTACAGGCTTGTCAGCATGGACAAAATGGTGCAAATCTAGTCAAATGCAAAGAAGAACATTATGTTATAGTATATAGGTGTGTGTTCAGGGAAAAAAATATGGAAAAGATGTCTAGTCAGTGTCCTGCTTACTAACTGCATTATTTAAAATGATGAAAATCTAGGTGACCGTTAGCAGATTCTCGTGCCATTGGCTTATCTTCCTCCCTGATGACGAGTATGACTTACCTGAGGTAGATGCATCCTATCAGATGCATTGACACGGTTTGTAAAATAGAGGCCCATTTCGCATTGCACTGATACTGCCATGATTATACATATTAATGCACATTAACTCAAACTCTTAAATAATTTTAGTTCCCCCCCCCCACCCTGCTGTTACCATATTGTTGGGGAAAGGTGCACGTGTGCTCATCAAAATGTCTTGTATTTATACCTTTTAGAACAAAATGTGGGAGATGTCAATTTTGTACTAAGGTTTCCTTTTAGTTTCCCAACCAAAGTTATTTTGCCATTTGCATTCAGTCAGTCAGTCAATCTTCAAAGGGGAGTGTCTTCATCTTGAAACTCTCATCAGTGCAGTTGGTGCGAATCAATGCCTTTCTGAAAAATCGCAATTAGATCTCCTGGAACGCTCAGGCATTTCTGAGGAGTCTGAAGTCATTCATGAGGCTTACTGATCAAGTTAACTTAGGAGAGCCTTGAGTATAAAAGAGACCAAAACCCACTTTCGTCATCACTGTACATTTAGACTCTTCAAGGTCCAACAGAGACCTGTCTCTATTAACCCTACAAGCAATTCTTTAAATAACTTTGCAGTTGTTTAAATCAGCATGGTAATTAACCCTCTTAGAACAATAAAACACATAACTTGACAATATAAACATAAATTACAACCCATACATTTGAACAGAAAAATACAAAGTATCAAAAGAAAAACCAAGAGTAAAAGTCTGCCAAGATGAAACAAACACATGCACAGCATACACAATGCACAATGCATACAATTGCATACAATGACCCAACGCCCAATGGTCGTGCCGGGAGTCCTTTTGACGGCTGAAGTAATCAGTGTAGCCTCAGGAAATAGTCCTCTGCTCACCCCAACCTTAGGGCAGGGACCTATCATAGCAAGGGTCTGGACAGTTGGGATCTATATACACGTCCACGTCAGGCCGAGACCTCTTTCCAGGTGGCCGTCCAGGGTGACACTCAGTGTCTGGCAGTGCACGTCCACGTCCAGCCATGCGTCGTCGTGTATGTTTGAATTGAGTCACATCCACGACGAGCCGTGCTACGTCCGCGTCTACATCAGGCCGAGGCCCCACTCACTCCTGGGTGCCACTCTGCGCCTGGCAGAGCACGTCCACGTTGTGCCATGCCTCATCGAGTTTGAATTGCGTCACACGACAAGCCGTTCCACGTCAGGCCGAGTCCCGTTTCCATTGGCCCACCGCCTTTTATTGGCTGGAGAGGCAATGGTTGCCGTCTCCACCTTGTTCCTTGGCAAGTTGGGCTTTTTGGTAGACTGTTGGTACTTCTGGAAGCAGTCCCTTGAGGGGAGGGTACTGTCACAATCTGGTTGGCGACCAACGAGTGGTGCTGTCGGCCCCGCCAGCACCTGCACAGGTGTTGGTCGTTCCGATCAGTGGCAGACTGTCACGTTCTGCTTGTTGAACAACGGCTAGCGCTGTCAGCCCCGCCTCCAGCTGCATTGGTGTTGGTCCACTGGTTCTTAACCTGGGTTTGATCCAACCCGTGGGGTTCGGTGAGACGATCTCAGGGGTTCGGCGGAGCCTCCGCTGACACACTTCTGTTGATTGCGGAAACAGAATATTTCATCCGGCCCCAGAGGTCATTTCGTCCATTGTTATGTCTGTTTGGCAATCGGTAGAGCTCCGGGCAATACGGAGAAATACCACAGGAAATTGTGGGGGCAGTATAGAGTCAGAAGCATATCAAATCGGAAAAATGAATACAGAGAAAAGAAGAGAGGCCAGTTAGACTGCTGCTGCTTCCCCCATTCACAACAAATGAATAGGCTAGCTAATAGCTAGCAGTAATCAACGTGTGACTGTTGTCGTAGTACGTCGTTTTAATATTTTATCCATACTATGTCGGGCAAAAGAAGAAAATGGTCGGATGAATATGTACAACATGGATTCTCATGTATCATGGAACGTGATGGGAGTGAGCGTCCTATCTGCATGATTTGCACTCTCATGTCATTTGCAAAGCCACGCATATCTGAACTGGTCTCTCAAAGGCAACAGCACAACTCAAACTGATTTGCAGATATGTAATTTGTTGTGAGTTTATGCAATGTGTTGGTTTTGTTCTTTAAACAAGGTGATGTTCATGCACGGCTCATTTTGTGTAGCAATACAAAACATAGCGATGTCTTGAATTTGAAAAAAAAAACATATTTTATTTTTCACTCGAGGGGTTCGGTGAATGCACATATGAAACTGGTGGGTTCAGTACCTCCAACGAGGTTTAGAACCACTGTGTTGGTCGTTCCAATCAATGGCAGTTTAAAGAACTCCCGGCACAACCATTCCGTGTCGGGTCATTGTATGTGTTTGCTTCACCCTGTCATCTTGGCAGATTTTTACTCATGGTTTTCTTTGATACTTTGTACTTTTCTGTTCGGATGACTTTGATGTGTTAGATTTTGTTCCTGCTGACTTTATTTTAATACAATTTGTCAAATACAACCATGCAGAGAGTTGATCTCATTTAATATCCACTGCAGATGTTTAAAGGACAACCCACGGCTCCGGACAAGTTGTGTAATTTGTAAAATTACTTCAAATCACTTCAAATTACTTCTACTGACCGTATTTTACAAAGATTCCACCACATATAGCTATATTTTACGTTTTGAGACTCGTGCTGAATATTCAGGAAGTCTTGTTTTCTAATTTGTGACGATTCCTGACGTGAGGTAATGTCAGGAACGCCCCTGACCGAGAAAGCGACACACAAAGCATTTTGGGTACTTTGTTTGGTCTGAAAACATCGTGTTTATCTGTGTTGATGGCGAAATTTGAAGGAAAATAAATAATGCGATGGTGAATCGTTGTGTGTTGCACCAAGACTACTATTTGATATCAGTTGACACAAATTCCCAGCAGACAAATCAGCCCATTTACAAGGGAGCTTGTGCGCCATCTTGTGCATTTTTTGGGAGTTACATTGGAGTCCAATCCTCAAAATGATCCAGAAGGACTTCTTTAATCGATTGCGAACATTTATGCTTTCCTCTTCAGAACTATTTGACTCATATTCATAACTGGATGAGTAACAAGAAAGCATCTTCTCCGAATCTGAGGCCATTGTTTTGTTTTTAGAGCAAGGCAAGACGTCCTGGCGTAATGTCACGAACAAGGGGGCGGGACCTTCTGAAACTCGCCATTTCCGAGGTCATTTTGAAGTAGTTTTGGGACACTCTACGTCATTTGTATTGGTGTTTTGCATTTGACTAAAAATATCAGTCTGCGTGTTTTGGGTATTTTAGATGCTATAAAACGTTTTTTCTGATGTCACTTAGGAAACAAAAAAATGATGTCGGTTGTCCTTTCAAGATCTGAGAATCAGAAAGCTGATGGAAATGCCTTGAGAGAGGGGGCGTACACAAAGTGAGCGGCACTGGGGGCTGAAGTAGTAAATAATTAAGAAATGCTGAGTGATGCCTTCCTCAAGTCGTGTAGGACTGCACGGTGCAGCGCACTCTCGTCTAAGACCACTATTGGGATGGATGCCTTTGGTGGAATAGATGTGTGGCCGTTTTTGGTCTTTTCTACATAATCTCTGTGTTCACTATCTTGTGAAATTTCCAGCTCTAAAAATAACTGTTTACCAAAAAGGAATATTAAAAATATATACAGTAAAGTCTCGTTATATCGATATTCAAGGGAGTCCGAAAAAATATCGATATAACCGGGACTATCGATATATCCGACCCTGTTGTCATGTAATTTTCTCCGTGTGTGCATAGAAATAGTATCGATATAACCGGGACTATCGATATATCCGATATCGATATAACGAGACTTTACTGTACTTAAAACAAATTAAATAAACAATTAACACCATCTTATTTAACTTGCCAACACAGTCTCCTGTTTAGCTTTGGTTGATCAAGTTAGTTAAATGTAATCTCCAACAGCTTCTATCTGCATGACAATCTCTGTCCTGGGAATGTGATTTAGTTCTTTTTTTGTGTAACAATTCCCAATCCAAGAATATATATATATATATATATATATATATATATATATATATATATATATATATATATATATATATATATATATATATATATATATATATATATATATATATATATATATATATATATATATATATATATATATATATATATATATATATATGTATGTATATATGTATGTATGTATGTATGTATGTATGTATGTATGTATGTATGTATGTATGTATGTATGTATATATATATATACAGTAAAGTCTCGTTATATCGATATTCAAGGGAGTCCGAAAAAATATCGATATAACCGGGACTATCGATATATCCGACCCTGTTTGCATGTAATTTTCTCCGTGCGTGCATAGAAATAGTATCGATATAACCGGGACTATCGATATATCCGATATCGATATAACGAGACTTTACTATATATATATATATATATATATATATATATATATATATATATATATATATATATATATATATATACGTTCACAGCTACAAGTACCTTGGTATACCACAGGCCAATGGCAACCTCGAACTAGCAACAAGGAAAGCGGCTACGACCAAATACCTCCAGCGGGTGAGGCAACTTCTCAGAAGCCAACTCAATGGCAAGAACAAGACCCGGGCAATAAACAGATATGCCCTGCCAGTGATCAGATACCCTGCAGGAATAATAAGGTGGCCAAAGGAAGAGATTCAGACCACTGATGTTAAGACCCGAAAATAACAACTAACCCACACTAGCCATGAAATGAAGACAAGCAAGGGAACCAGCTATTAATGATGTTTCTAGTGTGTCTGCTTGCATCTGTTGCTTTTGCAATCTCACAACTTCCAAGATGTACAAGCCATCAACGACCAGCACAAAGGTAAATAAAGCAACTTTATTATATAGTACAGTTTCTTTAATTATAATACCCCAGCACATTTATTATACATACAATAAGGTATATTTTATGTAGTTTTAAAGCTTAGAAAATTCGAAAGTAGAAAATTATGGGGACCTGGGAACGGATTATTCTCATTTTAATGGTTTCCTATGGGAAGTTAATTTTTGGGATACACACTTTTCACCTTAAACACTCTGTCTGGGAACCAATTTAGTTCATAAGCCAAGGTATCACTGTTCAGTATTCTCGCCCGTCCGTCTGTTTCAAATCAGTTCATAAAGTAGAAGTAGCAAATGAGAGGCCGCAAAAGCAAGGAAAATTCCATCATCAAGTAAATGAAGCTCAGCAAAATGCAGATTTTTACGTCGACTCGTACCGACTTGATTGTGTGTTTGAAGGGCAGTGGCTCTGCCACCACTCCGTGAGGCGATTTGTCAACCTTGCCAACCAGAAATGATTTCTGGTTACTTCTCTGCTGACACTTAAGATGTCTTTCCTGCCAAAAGACGTCAACACTATTTCTGTTATGCATAGTCTAAGCCTAATGTCTCCTCATCCGAGTGTGGTATGCAGCGGGAAGATCCATAACGATCCATATTGGATCAATCCATCATTGTCCTGCATGCATTGTTGTCACCCTGCCTACATTGCATACCACATGTGAACAATAACATCTTGTAAAGAAAATATTGACTGAACTCTGTGCTTTCAGTGAGCCTACTGTAATGACTCATACACCTGCTTTTCAATTTGTGCTGGTAACTTCAATCACTTCAAATAAGCGAGATGAGGGCATGGTCATGTTTCTAAAAATGCCTGACAGATGCTTTGTGCATAAAATGTGCTCGGGGAGTACCGATGTAGATATGAAATTATTATTGTCTTCGACGTATAAATGCCTTGCTAAATTCATTCTCTTCTTCCTCCATATGAAATTCTGTGCAGTAAATTGGTGAACGGAAGACTTTATGTTCATGGTTTTGCACGAGTGTACATGCTAAATGTAGCTTGTGTTATCTGTTGTTTGTATGTTTTGCTTTGGTGCCAGTGCTCACTATTGAAAAGCACCGATGCAGTATACTGTATTTCGGCAGCTAAATGGATTGAAGATGATTCTGAGGTTACTTTAAATATCATCGTGGTCCCCTCCCTGAGAGTTTCTGCTGTATATCATATTGTGTAAATGTTAACCGTGTTTGTGGCCCTATATCTGCACTGCTTTTTCACATGGAGGTGAGGCAGATTAATTGCATTTATAACCTTGGCCCGTGTGAAGACTTTATGTGACATTAACTCATTCACTGCCATTCACGAATTAATTCAGGAATTGAAAATATGAATGAAAGTGCCATTCCCTAATTTGTTCAGGTTTTGTTTTTTTTCTCGTTTGGGTGCTGATAAAGCGCAGGCCATGGCCTCTGGCTATGGTTTTTTCCTTCCACAACAGGGCATTTCCTTTTTTTCCATGTTAGCGCTTTATTCCATCTTCAGCTGTTGTTAAAGCGCCATATAAACCAATATGTGTTTTGTATTGTATTTTGGACAGCCACCCTCATTCCAAGCTCATATAACTCCAGACCCATATCATCTAGGAAGTAACTAGTGTTTTTTTCTGATGAAAGAAGAGAGTCAAATGTTTCTTACGCTGCATTGAATGTATTTGTAGTCCTAAAACTCAATGTTTTGTGGGTCCTGGAATTCGAGTGACAATGACGAAAACCCTGGCACTGGAGTGGACACATCTTTGCACATGGATTTCCAAAAAAATGGATTGCACAAGGATTTTCAAATGCAAACTTTTTTACTTTGAGGCGGCCTAAAAAAATATGCTATTCAAAGGAAGTCACATGTTTAAAACAAGCAGAGAGGAAAAAATACTAATGCAATTACCCAACGGCAAAAGGAAAATTTAGTGATCATGCGATGTGGTCTATTAACTCTTCAACAGTACCGTTAACAAATGTTTAAGGTACTTCAAATGTTCAGAATACATGTACAACAATAGCATGGTGAACTTGAACATCTGTGAAGGCACCAATAATGCTGAAAAAGTACAAACAGGTTTTGGAGCATCATCGCCGTCATCAGAGCTGCAACTTCTTGACTGTCTCTTTTATTTCAACATGACAATGGCAAGCCACATTCTTTACATTTTATAACAGCGTGGCTCCGTGATAAAACAAGTGTGAGTAATAGACTGACCTGCCCCACATTGAAAATGTGCGGTGCATTATTCATCCATTCTTTTATTCATTTTCTGATCCACTTTGACCTCAAAAGGATTGCGGTAGGTGCTGTTGCCAATCCCAGATGTCTACCGGCAATAGGTGGGGGACACCCTGAACCAGTTGCCAGCCAATCCCAGGGCACACAGAGATGAACAAAAATCCGTGCTCATACTCACACCTAGGGACAATTCGGAATGTTCAATCAGCCTGCCATGCATATTTTTGGAATGTAGGAGGAAACCGGAGTGGCCAGAGAAAATCCACTATAAAATAAACACCGCAAATGTGCATATTTTAGAATTGGGACTATAGCAGATATTTGAATGATTCAGCACTTGGATTAATTTTAAGCATTCAAATTAATGTCAAAGTGATTATACAAAAACGTTTTTACCTGTTGAATTGATTTATGTACATTGTGGTAGTCATAAATATGAGGTCAGCAAAATTCTGTTTTGACTCATTCATTTCATCAGTCTGTAGCAATGAAATGCATCTGGTGGGTGGCCAATTACAGGCCTGCACTGCTCTGGCCCGTTTAGATCAAATGTTCTCTGATGACAGAGCAACCTGGAGTTTAAGTTAAGTCAGTGCAGTGTAAAAACAATGAAAAAGGTAAATGTGTGAACTCGAGGTTTTAAATCAGAACTAATCATTCTTCTAAAGAATCAACTATACTTATTAAGCCTCGATACCGACTTCCTCACACAATATTAATTTTCTACTAAACAGAGGCCAAACCTTTAATGCTAGAATTTCAATCTGATTAAACTTTGATGTTGCATTCCTCTGTTTTATAGAATGTGTTAGTGCTGCTATGACTAACAGTGATAAGCAGCATCTCGGATCGCTGGGTGCCCAACGACAGGCAGAGAGACATGCATGCAAGGTGAGCATGATTATCAGCACATGGTGTTGTCATTTGGCTGTATAATCACCAAAGAGTAATGCTTTGTTTCCACCTACATCCTGCCGTTTTGTGATCTGCGACACAGTGATAAAGAGCAGTAAGTGCGGAACACCTCAATTATCTCTCTCATCTTCCCCTTTCACTGCATTTTTGTGCCCCTTTAACTGTATGAAAGGACGTTTATACATGAATATGAGAAGTATGTTTACATTGCACATGTAGCATTATTATAGTCAAGGATGCTGCACTCAGTTTAGTTGTTACAAATATGTGACGTGTGTTATGGCACATTTGTGAAATATTTTTTAAAAATCCATCCATCCATCCATCCATCCATCCATCCATGCATGCACTCTTTGAAAACTAGGGGCAACTGGACCTTGCAGCCAGGCCCTGGTCCTGGTCCTGCTCCAGAGTTGACAGATGAAGAAAAAGAAATTATCAATGGTGTTATAGCACGAGCTGAGAAAATGGAGGCCATGGAGCAAGAGAGGATTGGGTGAGACATTGAAACTTACCAGTGTTCTTTGCACAGTGATAATTTCACGCTTAGTCATTTTAAGCCAGCTGTCAATTAAGTTAGGTGTGCCTCTGTAGGCGCTTAATAAACCGCCTGGATGACATAAAGAAGACTGTGTGTGGGGATGGACTGTCTCGCTGTGTGCTGTGTGGGGAGCAGCTGGGCACACCTGGGGTCAGTTCTGTGGTGTGTGAGGACTGCAAAAAGGTAAGAGCTGAAATAACCCCAAGTGATAGTTTCCTAAGGAATTTGTGAGATGGGAATACTGAGAGATACTTATCCTAGATCACCGATGTCAAAGTGAAGTGCCCGGGGCCAAATCTGTCCTGCCACATCATTTTAGTCGGCCCGGAAAAGCAAATCAAACTGTTGAAATTCTGAATGTCCAAACTCAAATTTCAAAATGTCCCATGTAAAAACCACAAGAACAGTCCTTATTTTTTACTTCAAATTTCAAAACTAGCTATTAATTTGTTGTGCGCTCTATTTGTAATATGTGGAGGGGATATTCTAATGGCTTCCACAAGAGAGGAAACCGTAACTACAATATGCGGCAAAAAATGTGTTTGACACTCTTGTCCTAGACAGTATAACTCAATTTAATGCATAACACATGATAGCAGATACCGCACGCTGTGCCCTCTTGGAGTGACAGGCACAGCGGAACGTCACCATAGCGACCTCACTGGTCATTCAGTACGTGTTCCAATGCACTGGCATTGAAGCGATGAAGCTGTACAGTGCTTGTCTCTCAATGTGGCCACATGAATTGGCAGTGTTGATTCCAAATCTTAGAACACAATATTCTGTTTGATCTTTGTCGACATTCTGCCATCTTACAATGAATTTGTATTTGTAATGGCACTATAAATGGCAAGCAATGGGCTCTATCAGTTTTCTTTTTATCTAGAACATGTGTACGAAGTGTGGGACCCAGTGCAGCAGTAGGCCCCGTGCTGTGTGGCTGTGCAAAATTTGCAGAGAACAGCGAGAGGTAAGTAATTCCTGCTAGGATATGAAGAACTTCCCTTTAAGAAACTTTTTTTTCTCAGGTTTGGAAGAGGTCTGGTGCCTGGTTCTTTAAAGGATTTCCCAAACAATTCCTTCCTGCACCCATGCCATTATCTAAACCGAAAGATCAACGTGCCCAGGAAGCAACCACCAAACCGAGGGAGGAGGCAAATCAAAATCAACAAGGTGGTGTGTTCAGTAGCTCGCTGCTTTTAGTCTGATTTATACATCTATTAGCATGGGATAGGCTGACTCATAGATCCTGCAACACACATTTTCAATGAGAGATGTTCTTTCTCCCAGGTCAGAGTCAACCTCCTGTAACTGGTAACCAGGTTTCAGGCAAGTTATCATACACTGATCGATCACATGCCTAGAAGTTTATTCTCCATGGCTTTTTTATTTTCTGAGGATTTGTGGCACCCAAGTGTTTGATGCTTCAGTGGGTGTTGCCTAATATTTAAATTTGACAGTACAGTATCTGTTTTTGAAATTCAGCAAATGTAAGGAGACAATGTTTGTCAAGGAATTGTTTAGTCTCTGTTTTATCCTGGTTGGGAAAATACTTGATAATTGGTCTTTTCACGTTACTTCTCCAAAATAGTCCTGTTTGACATGAACCATAGTAAATTTGAAATGCCTTTGGTCTTTAAATAAATCTGCCTTTGCGTTTGTCAATGTTGACGTGATAGTATTTCACTTTCCAACACATTTTAAACAATCTATTGAATACGGATCTAGTGTGATGTCATTATGTTTTTTTTTGTCTGTGTCTTTCGAATATAACTTTTTCTTCATGCTCGCTGAGGAATTCCTGGTTGTGAATAAACTTCTCCTCGTCGGTTTGGTGTGCAAGTTGCTTAAATGCTAATGCGAAAGGGTTTGAGAATGACTGCCCAAGTCCTGGGAGGTACACTAAAGAAAATTCTGTATCCATTTTACATATAACTTCCCATTGAATTAGGCCCTTTTCATTTTATTGGAGAGAGGAAAGAGTCGCGCTTTACATTTTCTCACTGAGCCTATGATCCAATTGTATTTGTAGATTCATTCAGCCACCCGTCATCCAATTCTGGTGAATTTGTTGAATTCATAGCTTCAGTGTCTTGTTGTGGACTTTTCTGTTAAGAGTTTCTTCGACACATTATTCTCCATAAAAAGTCATCTGAATACAGTTACCTTACTTTTAAAGTGGTTATCAAGTTACATTTTCATACTTGTCAGCTGTAACCAATTTAACACCCTCTTACCTCCTCTTCTCTCAATTCATTGTCAACAAGAGTACTGCTCAGTGCAGTACATGTGAGAGTATGTCACGTGACTTCCTGAAAATAGAAAGAATGAACTATACAGTGGTCCCATATATGCACTGTAGTTGACTGCAGCAGCTTGTTGTACCGAATGTAGGTCAATGCCTTTGAACAAAAAGCTGCAACATCCAAAGCATCCAGGGAGACTGGGGAGTTATTATATATTCTGCTGCAGTGAGAGCCAGAAGTGCAAATATACACATGTCTCTCATGAATGATGTGTGTATGCGTATTGACTGTATTATTCTCATTTTTAGAGCTTAAGGGCCGTGCTGGTTATCCACCTGTGGCCCCAAAGCCATCAGTTGTGCGCATGGCCACAGGCAGTGGTGGCCCTGAAGAGGTGGAGCAGGGAAGCCCTGTGGTGATGAAGAGAATGGTGCCTGTTCAGAGCTCCAGACCGCAGCCCGTTGTGACACCGTCTGTGGCTCCACAGGGTGAGGGGCAGCTGGGCTCCATTCTTCTATACACCGTCACATTATCAGGCCTCAATATTAAGCAACATCTATATCCTTCATGCTTGTTTATAGGTCAGGTGGGTCGTGAAGGAGGTGCTTACTCCTCTGGTACAGTCTCTTTAGAGCAGAGAGCACCTTCTGCTGTACGAGAGGACAGAAGGCAGCTCACTGCTTACAGTGCTCCTCCAGCCCGACATCAACCTCCCCCCGCCACAGAGGAAGAGGAGGTCAATGACTATGATTCTGATGAAGCCAGTGCGTACATCACGTCCACCCTCTTTTCTTTGGGGTAACACTGACAGGTTTTGGTTCGCCAGGGTGACAATTATTGTCATACATTTGTAATTTTTTTTCCCCATTGCTGGCTTTTTAAGGTTAAAAAAACATTTGGCCCATTGTAATTGGAATTTACATTTCAAACTGTTGGACATGTTTAGTCTTAGTTCTTGAAAAAAAGAGCAAATGTATTTATTTCTCAGCATTGCTTTACCTATTTAGACTAGTACAGCTGAATTAAGCACTACAAGGTATCCAAGAAGCAAAATGTATTCTCAACAACTGGTCAAAGTAGATTGAAAAATGCTAAACTCAATAAATCATGTTTAACAAAACATTTTATTTTTCACCATTGTTGTTGATGAGATTCCACCATGTTTCACTTATGCCCGAAATTAAAGTTTGATGATATGATTGCACGGCGGCCCCGTAGTCGAGTGGTTAGCACACCGACTTCATAGTGCAGAGGTTGTTAGTTCAAGACCATCCGCATTCCAAAAACATATGTGGCAGGCTGATTTAACACTCTAAATCAGTGTTTCTTAACCTGGGTTCGATCGGGGTGAGTCGGTCTCAGGGGTTCGGTTGATCCTCCGCCACAGGTCCACCCCTCAGTCTTGTCTGCAGTTAGTATGCACAGTCATTGGAAGAAGGGTTCGGTGAATGAGCATTGGAACTGGTGGGGTTCGGTGCCTCCAACAAGATTAAGAACCACCGCTCTAAATTGTCCCTAGGTGTGAGTGTGAAAGGGACTGGTTGTTTGTCTTTGTGTCCCCTGCAATTGGCCGCCTAATGTCCGAAGACAGCTGGGATAGGCTCCTGCAACCCCCGCGACCCTATTGAGGATAAGGCGGTCTGGAAAATGGATAGATGAATGGATAATATGATTATTCTCTGTCAGGGCAGGACTGAGCTTTCTCAAACTTGCAAAAGCAAAATGTCTGCATTAATTTTTTTAAAGCACCTCCCCGTTTCTATTATTACCGTATCAATCGGTCATTTAAGTGATAGCTTCTGCATGAGAGTCCACCAAAAATTGCATTGAGCATACATTAAACACGCAGGGTATGTGCTATATTTTTAAACCTGACCCCATAAGCATAAAAAACCCTATTTCATGTGCTGACCTGTCTTGATTGGTGTCTTTCAGCCACCTTGGGCTCTCTGGAGTTTAGTCTTATGTATGACCAGGAAAACAACAGCCTTCATTGTAGCATCCTTAAGGCAAAGGTACGCACAACTTTCCTGATTCAATTCTTGCACCAAGGGACAATTCTACTTAAATATAGGGTTGTTATGTTAATAATTGATTAAACACACCTCCTTTCTATGCGGCAAAATGCAAACTGGTGCATGTTTGTAGTTTGGAAACACCTGTCATGTAGTAATGAAGCTCATAAAAACGAAATCAAGAGTCCGATATCTTTGAGAGTTGTAGTACATAGTCACTCAATGTTATTTTGAATCATGTTGGAGTAATTTTATATTTCTTCTTTTATTAATACATTATTTGAACCCAACATCCAATATGTCCATGAAAATTTCCTCATCAACATATTTTTCATACATTCTCCTTCTCATCCTCAGGGCTTGAAACCTATGGACTCAAATGGACTGGCAGATCCTTACGTCAAGCTTCATCTGCTGCCAGGAGCTAGCAAGGTTAAATGAAAGGAAAAATATTTGAAAGTATGCACAGTATATCTATTATCCAAATGAAGGAACACAATTGAGGGAATATGACTTTTCTGTAAGATCAATCCTGACACCTTGTGATTAAAAAGAAATTCATTCATTCCAAAAAGGTGTGGTATCCCAAAAAAAGCCACATTTCATGAATATGTCTGCTGTTTTCTCAATGCGGACACTTAAAGAAGTATGAGCTAAATAATGAAAGCAGTCAACATGATCTCCTACAGCCTCCTTCATGTCTCCTGTTTTGATTTCTTCTTCATTAACAGTCAACAAAGCTGCGCACAAAGACCCTGAGGAACACTCGCAACCCTACGTGGAATGAAACACTCACCTATCATGGCCTGACGGATGATGACATGCAGCGTAAGACCCTCAGGTGATTACAGAGAGTAGTGACACTCAGATTACCCAGACTCATATTGCGTAGGCAATTTGTTTTCAAGGGCCTCCTCAATATTGCATGGTGTCCTGGCACTGGTTTTGCGCAGGCTGTCTGTCTGTGATGAGGACAAGTTTGGGCACAATGAGTTCATTGGAGAGACCCGAGTGGCACTGAAGAAATTAAAGATGAACCAGAAGAAAAATTTCAATGTGTGTCTGGAGAGAGTTGTTCCAGTGAGTGACGATGATTTGCAGCCTTTCATGGTATGTTTTTTTTTCCGAATCCCTACCTGAACCAATGATGCGATGTCTTCCACTCAGACAAAGAGAACAGCGACAGCAGGTGGAGCTCGAGGCATTGCTCTCTATGAAGATGAGGTGTCCCTCCGTTTCCAAAAGAATCTAACACATTGCAGCCCAAGTTTGATGCCTATGATATATGTACCCTCTCACTCTTGCTGTGTTTTCTAGTCTGCAAAAGATGGTGGAGAGGTAGAGGAACGTGGTCGCATTCTGATCTCCCTAATGTACAACACCCAGCTCAACCGCCTCCTTGTGGGTGTGGTGCGCTGCGTTCATTTGGCTGCCATGGATGCGAATGGATATTCTGACCCTTATGTCAAAATGTACGCATTGCTCTGTGTTTTTATGTGTAAACATGCAATTTGACGCAGCTGTAGTGTTTTGGACAAGATTTATATTTCTCTTGAAAGTTTTTGAATTTGAGACTGGAAAAAGTGTGTCAAACCTGCTACTATCATTGACAGAGTGCTGAAACCCGACATGGGAAAGAAGGGCAAGTGCAAAACTCAGATCAAGAAAAGGACTTTAAACCCAGAGTTCAATGAGGTTGGTCGGAGAACTCTTGGTATAGTACAAATATGTTGAATGCAAAAAACAATTATTGACCACTGTTTGGATTTGACAAATACTGTATTTGGTCATGTGTGTGTCTTTATTCCATTTCAGGAATTCAGCTTTGATATTAAACACAGTGAACTGGCTAAGAAGACTTTGGATGTCTCCGTGTGGGATTATGATATTGGGAAGTCCAATGACTACATTGGTAAATATTTGATCAGGATTGCATTGATAAAATCAAATGGAAAGTAAAAAGAATTGAGCTGTCATTTTACCACCAGGCCCTCACCCTTTATTTCCATCCCGACAGGTGGCTGTCAGCTGGGCATCACTGCCAAAGGAGAAAGGCTAAAACACTGGTATGAGTGTTTGAAGAACAAAGACAAGAGGATTGAGCGCTGGCACACATTGATGATTGAGAATCACACCGCAAGTGATTAACTACCTGTTACAAAACAGCATGAGCTAGAACATCCCCTTCCTCTTGGTCCGAATTTATCTCTCTGTACGGCTTTTTTTATATAGCCTTGTTTTGTTATGCATTTCACTACCTAATAATACGCACTACTCTTGTACCTCTTCTGTCTTTTTCTGTTCTCCCTCTGCTGGCTTGATCCACTATCTGAGACATGCTTTATTTATCAAGAAATATTTCTAGGCACACTCAGTAATTTGTCAATCAATCAAAAGTTGGTTTTATCCCTTATATCATCCTAAATCAGATTTTCATCCGACAATAACCTTTTCGTCAATTCTATAATTAACACATGGTTACATTAGAGACAAGACCATTTTCTGCCCCAGCATGGCTATGCGTGCCAGTCAGATATTCGGTTGGACACTGAACAAAGGCTCGAACACAGGAAGATTGTCTTTTACTGCCGGCAGGGGACGCAGCCATTCATGACCGACGCCCAAGTTCTGCAGCTCTCTGACAAGCTATTTATTGAGAGTATCTGCACATTTAAGTGATACATTAGTAAAACATAGTCTTCTTGATTTGAATACCACGTCCCTGGATGTCCCAAGCACCAACAACTATAAACAACAGAACATAGACATTCTAATTAGTCATCTTTCCCTGAACCGATACATTTGTAACATGGCTAATGATGTGAAGTAGTTTCCAAAGTCCTAATTTATGTCCTGTGAAGGAGTTGACTAAGTACTAAATCAGTCCGAGGCCAAATCTCCTACATGAAGATGACAGGTTAACAGGCTGTGTCTGTTCACCTCAGATTGACCCCAGGTTTCTCTGTGCTTCCATTGTGGGCTTTGTGTTCGGCGGCTAACTAACCTTGAAGCTTTTAAATATGGTAACTTCTATTCTGTCTATTCTCTATCAGTGCCCCAGCGCATAATTGCCCTATGGAAGGTCCATAAAAACCATGGTAGGATGAGTTGTCTGTGGAATAACCTGCACAGAACACAAACTTCAATTCCATCAAACACTTTTGGGAACATAGATAACGAGCCACCGGGCCCTCTCTCAGGTCCAACTATAGTGATGCCTGACCTCACAAATGTTCTTTTGGAGGAATGGACAACAAAAAAAAATCTCATATGACTGCAATCATACCAGAAGAGTGGAAACTGTTGTCACTTCAAAGTTGAACCTAGTTGTAATTTCTTGAATTTTTACATTGGTGCATTGATCATGCAGCAAAAAAGTTTTCTGTCTTGTCTGCCATTGTTAACATATGTGGATTGAATACAAACAGCAGGGTAAAAAGAAACAAAGCAAGTCTCGGTCTACAAGTATGACCTTTGTTCCCTCAAAATGCATTTGCTTGAGTCAAGCGCATGCTAGCCCTAAACTAATGTATATGTCTTAAATTGTACTCAAAAACAAGAAATGTTGATGAAAACAGGAATCATACATGTGGTCTGAGAGTGGAGCAGAGTTTGTTCCTGGAAAAAATCACTTTTCTGTGACCTACTGTACAACACGGATGAAAGTATGAAATAATAGTTTATAATACCTGTTTGTGAGGACTTAGCCAGCAATTTCATTTATGTATCAGAGACACGTAGACGAAGAGTTGCACAATTGTACAGCGGTATGCCGAGTCTGAGACATTGGTTGCTTTGTACGCATTAAAAAAGGAAAGCAATATGTTGTAGCACCAGAGGTCACAATCATTACTGTGGATCCTCCAAGCAAAAAGCTTGCGACTGAACATTCACTACAATGTCAAGCTTATCTAGTGTGATAATTTCACACCTGGTGACAGCACTTGAATTATACGAGCATGCCAAACCACTGATGTGGAATAAAACACAAAAGATAATGTATACAACCATGAAGAAATGTTTACATACCGATACATCGCTCAGGTTAGGATAGAAATCTGACATAAGTGACTCATGACTATTTGGATCCACCCATTGATGTTAAGTTGTGATTTTATTAGAGGGCACTAAGGTAAATAATAGGTGTATTTATGTGTGGTTACTGAATCTGTGACATTTCAGTTTGTAGTAATTAACACTCAGACAGATTTTCTGTGTCAAGTTTTACACTGAATGCAAAGGGTAAGCGTTCGTTCATTCCTTAACAAATTAGTCAGCAAAAAAAAGTGGAACTGTTTTTGTCATAAGTGTGTGCAGCCTTACCTGCATGTACTGTGCTTGTAACTCTCATGTGCCTGCGGCAGTAGTGGCCCACTCTTTCCCAAAACACACCATTTGCACAACGCAGGGTTATTCTGCCACTCCCTCTCAATTCATGGCTTTGTGGCGTGTATTCAATAATCACAGCAAACCAAGCAAAGCACACCTTACAAAAGTGGAATGACCTCAATTTACAGAGCTTTTTGCGAGTGATTCCAAGTACAAAAACAAGAAATTCTATGCTTGAAGTTTATTGTGGTACGAGTCAATACAGTATATATATATATATATATATATATATACAGTGAGAATAATCATGTGTGATTATTTTGTTTACATCTCTTTGAGGCCATGTTCTGTATGACATGCCTAATATTTGAATGAACTTCAAAGTTGATTTGAGAAGAATATCATCACATGGCTCTTAAAGGGTAGCAGCTGCACTTTGAAGAGAGTCATTGCAGTATTATTGTCTGTAGAACTCTACCCCCTGTGGCAGTGTGTACAGCACCTGCCAGTAGCATCTTGTACATGATTCTATTTTGTGCTCCTTTGGCCGCCGTGTTAATTACATGAGATCAACACAAATCATGTTTGATTAATTGTTTCCTTTAAAACTGGTATTTCTCAGAACATTCTGCCAACTTTGATCACTGTTGTACTGTAAATAGAGTAGTGCATGCACTGGGAACTTGTATGTTTGCACACAATGTTGCATGCATTTTTTTTTGCAGAGTAAACACAGGTCAATAAAATCAAATAAAATCAATTCATGTGTGGTGTTAAAACCAACGTTGTCCTTGGGTGTGATGCCCGTTGTTATGGGCGGTTGGTTGATATCTCTCTGAGAGAAATAACCTGAATGAAGTGTCATTACCATCAGATGACTTTAAAAACATTTATAATGAGTGTAAACTTAATAATACTAATTTTAATTCATTGCAACCATTTTGAATCCCATGCATCATGTCCCACTGGGGATGTGAATGTGTTCACCAATCACATTCAAAGATAAAAATGGAAGTAAACCCACAGTTACCACCAATTTAAATGACCTCTGTATAACACTGAATGAAGTTCAGGTGTTCCAGTACGATTTTGCAGAGTATTTTTTTCTTTCTCATAAAAACCTGAAGGCTGTGTGGTAACACTGACTGATATTTGGAACTGCCCCTCATTGCCTCCATCTTGACTAATGTCAGAGTTCCACCTTGAAAAAAAATTTAAAAAGAGAATGTGCCTCATAATGTTAATCTGTAGCAGTTGAGGAATGAGAACACACGGTCGATTGGAGTACGTCTTTATTCCAACTGCTAACAAGGAGAAAGTAAAGTAAAACCGAAACTGCAGTGAAATATATGTGACATAAACCCGCCCCCTCCCGTACACCTGCTGGGTGAGATGCCCGGTCCCAGTGCCCGCCACACAGCCCCCCCCAGAACACCCAGAAGGACAGTCAAGGCGAAAATCTTGCAGGGGGCTTGACCAGCCTGCCACAACGACTATGCAGTCCGTCGTTCGGTGGTAAAGGTGAAATTGCTCGGGCAGGTGATCCGGGTGAGAACTGAGTGGGGGAACTGAGTGGGGGAACGACACGTCCGCGACGTGGGACCTGGGCCGGCGAAACGTCCTCGCCTGCAATTATGTGAGCCGGCTTGAGTCTGTCGATAGAAACGCCCTCCCTTCTCCCACCCATATCGAGCACAAAACTCTTTTCCCCGTGTTCGAGCACTCTAAACGGGCCATCATACGGCGGCCGGAGGGGAGAGCGGTGGGCATCATGACGCACGAAGACGAAACGGGCTGACCTGAGAGCAGACGGAATGAATATTTTGGGGACGCCGTGGTGAAATGGTGCTGGAGCCAGGGGCTCCCCTGGCAAAAGGGGGAAAGAAGGTGCACCCGAAGCTTCAGGCAGGAATTCACCAGGGATGCGGAGTGGCTGACCGAGTACTAACTCTGCCGGAGCGGCGTTAAGGTCTTCTTTAGGAGCTGAACGTAACCCGAGCAGGACCCACGGAAGCCGGTCAACCCAGTTACCGTCCGATAGTGCGGCCCGTAGCGCGGCTTTAAGTGACCGGTGGAAACGTTCACACATCCCATTAGCCTGCGGGTGGTAGGCCATAGTGCGGTGTACCTGCACACCCAAGGACTGCGCCATGGCCGACCAGAGCTCGGAAACAAACTGGGGGCCTCTGTCCGAAGTGATATCGGACGGCGTGCCGAAACGTGCGACCCAGGATGGAAGAAATGCGCGGGCAATGTCTGTCGAGGTTGTGGAGGACAGGGGGACAGCTTCCGGCCACCTAGTGGTCCGATCGACCATAGTGAGGAGATGTGTGCAACCCTGCGAAGGAGGGAGGGGCCCGACCAGGTCCACATGGATGTGGTCAAATCTCCTGGCCGGAATCGGAAAAGTTTCTAGGTTCGCCCGGGTGTGCCTCTGGACTTTGGCGCGCTGACATGCCACGCATGCAGCTGCCCACTTCCTGACGTCCTTTCTTAACCCAGGCCAGACAAACTTGGCCCCAAGTAGTTTGACTGACGCCCGGACGCCAGGGTGTGAAAGGGAATGAATTGAATCAAAAATTCGCCGACGCCACGCCTGCGGAACCACGGGACGAGTACAACCCGTAGACACATCGCAGAGGAGAGCGGGACCCCCTTCACACACTGCCACCTCCTCCAGTTTCAGGGCCGTGCCTGCTGCCTTGAGTTCGTGGATGTCCGGATCCTCAGATTGGGCCGTGGCCATCTCTGAGAAATCCACCCCGAGCTGGACTGGACAAACGATCGTGCGTGACAGGCAATCGGCCACAGGGTTACATTTGCCGGCCACATGCCGAATGTCTGTTGTGAATTCGGAAATAGCCGCTAGATGCCGTTGCTGTCGGGCCGACCACGGTTCGGTCACCTTGGACATGGCGAATGTAAGGGGTTTATGATCTACGTAGGCGGTGAACCGGCGCCCCTCGAGGAGGAAACGAAAATGGCGCGTTGCAAGATAGAGTGCTAACAACTCTCTGTCGAAAACACTATACTTGCGTTCGTTATCTTGCAGCTTCCGACTGAAAAATGCAAGGGGCTGCCATTCGTTCTCCACAAGCTGCTCAACCACCGCCCCTACGGCAACATCAGACGCGTCGGTAGTCAAGGCCACCTGTGCGGTTGAGATCGGGTGGACCAGAAGAGTTGCACCCGCAAGAACTTCCTTGGCCCGTTGGAAGGATTGTGCTCGTCGCGGTGCCCACTCGACGGGGTCGTTAGCCTTCTTTTTTCTCAAGGCGCCGTAGAGGGGTTGTAGGAGGTCGGCTGCGTGAGGAAGAAACCGGTTGTAAAAATTTATCATGCCCAAAAACTCCTGCAAAGCTTTAACTGTGGCTGGGCGGGGGAAATTCACCACAGCCTGCACTTTGGCGGGTAAGGGGATGGCACCCTGTGGAGAAATGCGGTGCCCCAAGAAATCGATCTTGGGCAAACCAAATTGGCACTTCACAGGGTTAACGATAAGGCCATGCACATCAAGACGCTTGAAAACCATCCTTAAGTGCGACAGGTGTTCCTCTGGTGAAGGGCTGGCCACAAGAATGTCGTCGAGGTAGACGAACACAAAATCTAGGCCTCGCAAGAATGAGTCCATCAGTCTCTGAAAGGTCTGTGCCGCCCCCTTCAGGCCAAAAGGCATACGGAAGAATTCAAAGAGGCCAAAAGGGGTTATTACTGCAGTTTTTGGCACATCTTCTGCCCGTACCGGAACCTGGTGATAACCGCGAACGAGATCAACTTTGGAAAAGATCACGGCTCCGGCCAAACGTGCGGAAAAGTCCTGGATGTGCGGAATTGGGTAACGGTCGTGTGTGGTTACATTATTAAGCCGACGAAAATCACCGCACGGCCGCCAAGAACCGTCACTTTTGGGCACCATGTGCAATGGTGAGGCCCACGGGCTGTTGGAACGCCTCACGATGCCCAAGCGCTCCATCGTCGCGAACTCCCCTTTCGCCATTGCCAATTTTGCCGCGTCGAGGCGACGAGCGCGGGCAAAAACTGGCGGGCCAACCGTGGGAATGAAATGTTGTACCCCGTGTTTTGTATCGGCATTGGAAAAGGCGGGTGTGGTTAACGACGGATAATCGGTAAGCAGGCGTTCATAAACGTTACCTGACGTTAAATAATTTGCGTGCGTCAACGCTCCAAGCCCTCCAGCCTAACATGGGAAAGTGGCGAAAGAGATGGCGTCGATCAAACGACGGTTAGCAATGTCCACAAGCAGTCCATGAGCGCATAAAAAATCCGCGCCGATTATCGGAACTGTAATCGAGGCCACAATAAAGTCCCACTCGAATTTTTGTTCGTGGAAACACACAGTTACCGACCTGGTGCCAAAGCTGGCGATGGGCGAGCCGTTAGCTGCGCGCAGGGGAGGCCCACATCCACCTGCCGTCTTGTCCGAGGCCGTGGGCGTCAGCAGGCTTACTTGTGCCCCGCTGTCCACCAGAAAACGTCTACCTGACGAGGAGTCTGTGGTAAAAAGCAGCTCGCTTTCGTTGCCGGCACCCACGGCCGCTATTGGGTGCCGGCGCTGGCGTTTCCCGGAGCCTCGTAGGTGCAGGGTGGTGTGCAGCGTCGGGCCTTGGCGCCAAACCGCTGGTGGAAAAAACAGAGGGCTTTCTCGTGTCGCTTCCGCGTGACCACTCCGGCTATTAGGGTCGGGTCGATGTTCGCTGCCGCTCCGCCGAGGGGTTCGGCCGTCACGCTTTGCACGGCGAACCTCCGTGTCGCCAGCAGCACCCGGTCCGCTTCTTCAGCCAAACCTCGGTAGTCGCCGGTGGCTAGGCACGTCGAGTTGGCTAGCACGGCGCGCACAGAGGCCGGTAGCTGGCGAAGGAACACGTGGGGGAACAGGAATCCGCCGTCATCCGAACCCAGTAGCGACAACATTTTGTCCATCAGGTCCACTGCTGTTCCGTCGCCGAGTCCGGGAAGAGAAAGAAGCCTGTCTGCTCTCTCAGAGGCCGACAACGTGAACCGTCGGAGCAGCAGGTGTTTGAGCGCTGCGTATTTTTCGCTCGGTGGAGGTGCACGCAAGAGAGGCAGCACACGACGAGTCGTCTGTTCGTTGAGAGACGCCACGACCAGATAATATTTCGGCTCATCTGTCGTGACGCCTCGTAGGTGGAAAAGCGCTTCCACATGTTGGAACCACGAAGCCGGGTCGCTACTCCAAAACTCGGGCAGCTTCGCGCCGTAGGCGGCAACTGCGAGCTGAGGCGCCGGTCGTGGAAGATATCTCTTCGTCTGCTGTCATGAACATTTCGAACGTCGGGGTCACCAGTGTAGCAGTTGAGGAATGAGAACACACGGTCAATTGGAGTACGTCTTTATTCCAACTGCTAACAAGGAGAAAGTAAAGTAAAACCGAAACTGCAGTGAAATATATGTGACATAAACCCGCCCCCTCCCGTACACTTGCTGGGTGAGATGCCCGGTCCCAGTGCCCGCCACAAATCCAACATTGTTCGGTTGAGCGAACCATTGGATGCAACAAGAGCTTCCCTCAATTTGCAGGAAGATTGACTCCTGTTTGCTAACAACGGAAAATTGAAATAACAACAATGAATTTGATTGATTTACATTTCATGGTTTTCTATTACTTCAGAAAATGTAAATGTAGTTTGTTGGAATTTTAAAACTAATTTAGATCGAGTGTAATACTTTGAAATTTATATCTTTTTAAGTTTAAGTCTTTTGCATTTTTAAACGTAAGTCTTTTGCAATTAATATTTTCAGAACTAAAACAATTAAGGCGTTTTAGGTAGTGACACAATAAGCTCCCTTGCTAGGTATCTGATGGCTCGGTGGGTTCGTGGCTGGTTGGATGCGAAACAAGCTGATCATGTGATACCCGTAAATTGTGAAGCCTTTTTAAGAGCATGCGCAGAATAAAATGTTTGTCGAGTTCCCAGACCAATGAATGACACTGCTGTGCATCATTTCTCTCGTGAGTACTTTCAATCGCTACGAAAAGTTACCATTTTGGTTACTGTTAAAAAGCTAGGACTGCTGCCAGAATGACTACCGCAACAGGTTATGGGCCCAGTACCACAGGCCAAAGATGGTTTAGACTTTTGTTCGATGGCGATGAGAAAAACTACGAGCTCTGGGAGACGAGGTTCCTGGCGCACACGGAGTTGCGAGGCCTCAGAGACGTTATTTTGGGCGTCCCGAACATTGAGGAAGACAGCGAAGAAGCTCTCGCCGAAGACAAGGCTAAGAATGGAGAGGCATATGCAGAGTTGGTGCAATGTCTGGACAATAAGAGCCTATCGCTGGTCATGAGAGACGCAAAACGTGACGGGAGAAGAGCACTGGAGATTCTCAGTGAACATTATGCTGGAAAGGACAAACCACGGGTGGTGAGTTTGTATTGCGAACTTTCCTCACTACGAAAAGGCAGCTATGAGACAGTCACAGACTACGTTATCCGAGCAGAGACTGTATTCACCTCATTAAGAAGCGCATATTAGCGACGGGCTTCAGATAGCCATGGTGCTAAAAGGGCTTCCTGACTCTTACAAACCGTTCGTTGTGCACGTCACCCAATCCAATGACAGAATGACTTTCGGCGAATTCAAAACAAAGCTAAGAAGTTTTGAGAATACAGAAAAGTACGGAAAGGGTGACCAGAGTGCCAAACAAGACAATGTAATGACAACCAGCGGGACTACAAAACCGCATGGGAGAGGGAGTGAAAGGAAAATGGACCTGGCTGATATCGAGTGCTACACCTGCGGTAAAAGAGGTCACATGGCCAGGACATGTCCTCGCACTTCCCAGCCGAGAAGAGAGGAAAGAAGGTGGGACACGCCACATTAAGGCCAACGTGGTTGAGGACGAGGCTGCGATGTCATGAAGGGAGCCGCTGACGAGATCGAGTCAGAGCACACATTCTTCTTCAATCTAAATGACCATTCGACAAGTGGAAACAAGAAAGGCTTTATGGTCGACAGTGGCGCCACAGCACATATGGTCAACGACGCCACATTAGTTCAAAACAGTCCACAAGAGCTTCAAACCCGAGGAACACATCACAGAGCTCTCAGACAAGAACCAAGGTGAGCGGAATGACAAAGATGAGAGGCGAGGCTGAGGTCTACTTGCTGGACAGCGAGGGACGACGCGTGAAGACAAGACTCAAGCAAGCACTCTACATCCTAGCATTTCCGCAGAACATTTTCTCCGTCAAAGCAGCAACAGCAAGTGGAGCAGAGGTCTGCTTCAAAGACGGTGATGAGTGGTTAATCCACAGGGATGGGACAAAATTCAAAATGGAGGTATTTGGTAGAATGCATTACCTAACCACAATAGAAGAGAAAAATGTCGATGAAGCATATGGTTGTTATGATATCCAAACTTGGCACAAAATACTGGGTCATTGTAACTTCGAAGATGTAGCTAAATTAGAAAAAGTGGTCAAGAAATGTCTATTAGAGGGAAACACAAGCCTAGTCAAAACTGTGGAATATGCACACAGGGCAAGCTGACACAGAGCAGGACCAGATATGCAGATGCTAAAGCTGCAACTGTGCTACAGCTAGTGCACACAGACCTGTGCGGTCCTATAGAACCGACAGATAGAAACGGCTACAGGTACTCAATAGCATTCACTGATGACCACAGTGGGATGATTTTTCCATATTTTATTAAGGCAAAGGCTGACACGACAAAGGCTACAGAAAAATTCATAGCCGATGTAGCCTCATATGGACAAATAAAATGCATCCGATCCGACAAGGGAACAGAGTTCACTGGGCAAGAGTTTCAATCTTTACTAATAAAGAATGGGATAAGGCATGAGAAGAGTGCACCCTACTCGCCCCATCAGAACGGTACTGCCGAGAGAGGTTGGCGAACACTATATGAGATGTCTAGATGCATGCTGTTGGAAAGTAACCTTCCCAAGCAACTATGGACATATGCTGTACAAGCGGCCGCTCAAATTTGCAACAGATGCTACAATAAGCGGCTACAGACACCTTACCAGGCTTTTACAGGAAAGGTACCCAACCTTTCTTCTTCTTTTCCTTTCTGCTTTTCCCCTCAGGGGTCGCCACAGCGAATCAATGTCCTCCATCTATCCCGGTTTTGTGCATCCTCTTCTCTCACACCAGCTACCTTCATATCCTCTTTGACCACATCCATAAACCTTCTCTTTGGTCTTCCTCTCGGTCTCCTGCCTGGCAGTTCAAGGCTCAGCATCCTTCTCCCGATATAGTCACTCTCTCTCCTCTGGACATGTCCAAACCATCTCAGTCTGGCATCTCTGACTTTCTCTGCAAAGCCTCTAATATGAGTTATGCCTCTAATGTACTCATTCCTGATCCTATCCAACCTGGTCACTCCCAAAGAAAACCTCAACATCTTCAGCTCTGCTACCTCCAGCTCTGCTTCCTGTCTTTTCTTCAGACGCACTGTCTCCAGTCCAAACATCATGGCTGGTCTGACCACGGTTTTATACACTTTCCCTTTCATCCTAGCTGAAACCCTTCTATCACACATCATACCTGACATTTTTCTCCAGCCGCTCCAGCCTGCCTGGACACACTTCTTCACCTCTTTTCCACACTCTCCATTGCTCTGGACAGTTGACCCCAAGTACTTAAAATCCTCCACCTTCTTTATCTCTTCTCCCTGTAGCATCACTCTTGCACTTGGATCCCTCTCATTCACACACATATATTCCGTCTTGCTGCGAATGATCTTCATTCCTCTCCTTTCCAGGGCATATCTCCACATCTCTAGTTTCTTCGCCACCTTTTCCCTGTTCTCGCTACAGATCACAATGTCATCTGCAAACATCATAGTCCAAGGAGATTCTTGTCTAACATCGTCTGTCAGCCTGTCCATCACCATCGCAAACAAGAAGGGGCTCAGAGCTCTCCACCTCCACCTTGAATTCCTCAGTCATACCGACAGCGCACCTCACAACTGTCTTACAGTCATGATACATGTCTTGTACCGCTCTAACATACTTTTCCGTCACTCCAGACTTCCTCATGCAATGCCACAGCTCTTCTCTGGGCACCCTGTCGTACGCTTTCTCCAGATCTACAAAGACACAATGCAATTCCTTCTGTACTTCTCTGTCAGCATTCTTAAAGCAAACACTGCATCTGTCTTACTCTTTTTTTTTTTGGCATGAAGCCATACTGCTGCTCACAAATGTTCACTTCTGCTCTTACTCTAGCTCAGATATGGGCAAACTACGGCCCGCGGGCCACATACGGCCCGTTAGGCTTTTCAATCCGGCCCGCCGAACTTGCCCAAATTATAGTACAAACAGTGTCTAAAACTCATGACAAAAAGCTAGCGAACAACAGGGCAGATAACTGAAAAGTTGCCTGCCCCATTTTTCACAACTTGAAGCAAAATGAGACCAATCCCATTAAAAAACATTGTCACAAAGTATAAAGTTTTTTTTAATAAAACTCATGACAAAAAGCTAGCGAACAACAGGGCAGATAACTGAAAAGTTGCCTGCCCCATTTTTCACAACTTGAAGCAAAATGAGACCAATCCCATTAAAAAACATTGTCACAAAGTATAAAGTTTTTTTTAAATCAAGAATGCACCAACTACAAATGCTACCTTGCTTAATTTACGGCAAAGGCGCATGGCTGTAAATTTTGCTACAGTAGTCGATTGTCACGGTGGTGCACAATGCAACGTTTGCATTGATTCCTACGAGCCACTAAGCCCCTTTCATAAGTCTCACGTACACTTTACAGTCACGGTTTAATGTAAATTTACGTTTTGTAGCGTCACATATGTTGTTAGCTTCTTTTGAATCTTTCTTCTAGTCTGAGGTTCTGTGCATCTATTTTGGAAAATGACATGCAATTGCACGACTTTGTAACGCTTGCGAAAGTCCGGAAGAAAGAAGCAGGCTTCTGATTAGCTGCCGAGCCGAGTATGCAAATTTCAACTGCAGGTAGTCTTATGTTTGTGTGCTCGGCGACGGTACACGTGTATTGTTAGCGCGTGAAGGCGAGAGCGTCAGTGAGGAGTTTGTTGAGCGCGCGGTCAGGACAAACCATCTATGATTTGGCGGAATTTAACACAAGTAGGTATTATTGAGCTTGAATATTTCGTTGTGTAATAATATGTTTTGAATGTTGAAAGTGATTCCATTTTTCAATAAATGTTGATTTGTTTAACTTTGCCCCTTCGATGGAAACTTAAAAACAGACGCAATCTTGATAAATCACAGTGCATATGTTATTTTAATCTTTTTCAATTTCCTCCTCCAAGTATCTGCGAAATAGTATGCAAACGCCATATTCCTTGAGACAAATTTATTAACGGATCAGGGATATTTTTCACATTTGAAAGACAGTTAATAAATTGGGTTGTAGTGTTCTTACTGTGCTATGATGTTTGTACATACTACATTTAAAGGACAACCGGCACCATTTTTTGTTTTTGTTTCCCACTGACATCAGAAAAACGTTTCATAGCATCTAAAATACCCAAATCAGGCAGGTTGATATTTTTAGTTAAATGAAAAACACCAATAAAAATGACTTCAAAATGAATCCGGAAATGATCAGTTTCAGAAGGTCCCACCCCTCTGTTCGTGATGTCACGCCAAGACGTCTTGCCTTGCTCGAGAATCAAAACAATGGCTTCAGATTCGGAGAAGATGGTTTCTTGTTCTTGTTCTTCTGAAGAGGAAAGCATAAATGTTTGCAATTGATTCTCGGAGTCCTCCCATATCAATTCGAGCCGTCAATGACAGCAATGTAGCGCCCAGAAAAAGCAGAAGATGGCGCCCAAGCTCCGTTGGAAATGGGCTGATTTGTCAGCTGGGAATTCGTGTCAGCGAATATCAAATAGTTGTCTTGGTGCAACACACAACGATTCACCATGGCGTTATTTATGTGTTTTCCTTCTAATTTCGCCATCAACACGGATCAACACGAAGTTTTCAGACCAAACAAAGTACCCAAAATGCATTGTATGTCGCTTTCTCGGTCAGGGGCGGTCCAAACGTGACGTCACATGGGGATCGTCATCAACTCGAAAACAAGACTTCGTGAATATTCAGCGCAAGTCTTAGAATGTAAACTATAGCTATATGCTGTGGAATCTTTGTAAAATACGCTCAGTCGAAGTCATTTGAAGTGATTTTATAAATTATGGACATAACTTGTTCGGAGTATTTCCGGCCCAAACACTCCCTCCAAATGCTCCTGGCCCGGCCCCTCTGTCAAATTTTAGAACCCAATGCGGCCCGCGAGTCAAAAAGTTTGCCCACCCCTGGTCTAGCTTCAATTACTCTTTCCCAGAGTTTCATTGTATGGCTCATCATCTTTATTCCTCTGTAGTTAGTAAAACTCTGCACATCTACTTTGTTCTTAAAAATGGGCACGAGTACACTTCGTCTCCATTCTTCAGGCATCTGTTCACCATCTAAGATCTTGTTGAATAACCCAGTCAGGAACACCACCGCCACCTCTCCAAGACACTTCCATACCTCGATTGGTAAATCATCAGGCCCAAGTGCCTTTCCCCCATTCATCCTCTTCAGCGCCCTCCTCACTTCATCCTTGCTAATGCTTGCTACGTCTTGGTCCACAACAGTCACGTCTTCTACTCTTTGTTCCTTCTCATTTTCCTCATTCATCAATTCTTCAAAGTACTCTTTCCATCTTGCCATCACACTACTGGCACCTGTTAATACATTGCCATCTCTATCCTTAATCACCCGAACCTGCTGCAGGTCCTTACCGTCTTTGTTTCTCTGTCTCGCCAGCCTGTAAAGATCAGTCTCACCTTCCTTGCTGTCTAGCCGAGCATACAAGTCATCATAGGCCTCTTGTTTGGCCTTTGCCACCTTTACTTTAACCGTGTGCTGCATCTCCTTGTACTGCTGTCTACTCTCGTCCGTCCTCTGTGTCCCACTTCTTCTTTGCTAACCTCTTTCTCTGTATACACTCCTGCACCTCCCCATTCCACCACCAAGTCTCCTTATCTACCTTTCTTCCACTCGATACACCAAGTACTTTCCGACCCGTGTCTCTGATTATGTTTGCTGTAGTTTGTCTGTGTAAGCTCTCAGTCGTACAGGAGTGACGGCTGAAGAAACCTTCTCATCGATGTTTGCTGTAGTTTGCCAGTCATCTGGGAGGACCTCTTGCTCACCCAGTGCGTGTCTTACCTCCTTCCTAAATGTCATGCAACATTCTTCCTTTTTCAACTTCCACCATTTTGTCCTCACTTCAGCCTTTGGTTTCTTCATCTTCCTCACTGCCAGCGTCATCCTACACACCACCAACCTATGCTGTCTGGCTACGCTCTCACCAACCACTACTTTGCAATTACTGATTTCCTTTAGATGGCGCCGTTGACACAAAATGTAGTCTACCTGTGTACTTCTGCCTCCACTCTTATAGGTCACCCTATGTTCCTGTCTCTTCTGAAAGAAAGTATTCACAATAGCCATTTGCATTCTCTTAGCAAAGTCAACCACCATCTGTCCTTCAGCGTTCCTCATCTGGAGTCCAAACCTGCCCATCACCTCCTCATCATCTTTGTTTCCTGCGCCAACATGTCCATTGAAGTCTCCACCAATTACAACCCTCTCACTTCTCGGGATGTTCTGTATGACTTCATCAAAGTCCAACCAAAATTTCTCCTTCTCCGCCAGCTCACATCCTACTTGTGGGGCATACCCACAAACATCATTGAACATCACGCCTTCAATTTCTAGTTTCAGACTCATCATTCTATCTGATACTCTTTTTACTTCTAAGACATTCCTAACAAACTCCTCTTTTAAGATAACCCCAACTCCATTTCTCTTTCTGTCTTCACCATGATAGAACAACTTAAACCCTGACCCTAAGCTTCTAGCCTTGCTCCCTTTCCACCTGGTCTCCTGGACACACAGTATGTCTACCTTCCTTCTCTGCATCATGTCAACCAGCTCTTTACCTGTTATTGTTCCTACTCTTAGTTCTATACTCTTGGCGTTCCATTTCTCTCTTTTCCTCCGGGCACACCTCCCTCCTCTCCTTCTTCGACCAACAGTAGTCCATTTTCCACTGGCACCCTGAAGGTCAACAGTACCAATGGCGGCCGTTGTTAACCCGGGCCTCGACCGATCCGGTATGGGATTCATAGGTTTGATTCGCATATTTGTTTTGGCAATTTTTTTTTTTACGTCGGATGCCCTTCCTGACACAACCCTTTGTATTTATCCGGCCTTGGGACCGGCACAATAGACACTGGCTTGTGCCCCCTTGTGGCTACATTGTACCCAACCTTTCTAACATGCAAATATTTGGATGTGAATGTTACGTATATAAACAGGACAAAAAGAAGTTAGATTCCAGATGTGAGAAGGGGATTTTCATAGGCTATGATAAGTATAGTCCAGCCTATAATGTGTACCACCCCGAGACATAGACTGGTGAAATTCTTAATGAAAAACAACACAGATGGTCAAACTCAAACGGGTTGTGACTTGTGGGACAATATTCAAAGCTACAGTAAAGTACCCCTAAAGGAAATCAAGTCAAGATCTATTTGAGAAAAGCAAAGAACCGTGTACCGAAGAGACAGTAGAAACAGGCAATATTCAGACTGAACAGGGAAGGAGGTTTCCTAAAAGACAAAAAAGGGCTCCAGAATATTTAAAGGAGTACATGTGTGATGATGCCAAAACCGAAAATATTGACTATTTCTTACTAATGGTGGTGTACCTAGAACTTTTAAAGAGGCTATGCAATCTGAAAAGTAAAAAATATGTGCTACTGCAATGGAAGAGGAGATGGAATCCATGAAAGAAAATGAGACTTTCACTCTGACCCCGCTACCGAAGGGCAAACAAGCCGTGGCAGGTCGCTGGGTGTATACGGTGAAAGAAAACCCAGATGGATCTGAGACTTGTAAAGCCATATTTGTGGCAAAAGCATTTGGTCAAGTGGAAGGAATTGACTACAGAGAGACATTTTTGCCGACAGCTAATATGAATTCCATTTGAGCACTGATGCAGGTGGATGTGCAAGAAGATCTCACCCTACACCAAATGGACGTGAAGACTGCATATCTCCATGCCCCAATGGACTGTGAATTATATGTGGAGCAACCTGAAGGCTTTGAGATCACGTCACAAACAGGAGAACGTTTGGTATGAAAGCTCAACAAATCACTGTATGGCTTAAAGCAGTCACGGCGTAACTGGAACATGTTACTAAACAACCACGTCATAAAGAATGGTTTTGTACAAAATGATGCTGATCACTGTGTCTACTGCAGAGAATCCAAAAAATGAGAAAGTCATTCTGTTAGTGTGGGTGAATGACTTAATCATAGCGGCGAGTAACGATACCCTACTGAGTGAAGTAAAAGAAATGCTAAAAAGAAGGCTCAAAATAAAAGATATGGGTCCACTTAGAAACTTCCTAGGAATCGCTTTTAAACAAAGTAAAGGAGAGATCAAAATAACTATATAACAGAAATTGGACTTTAACAGTGAGGGTGAAATTATCAACTCATCAGGGTACAGAGAGATAGTGGGCAGCCTAATATACATGTACCAGACCTGATTTAAGCTGGGTTGTTAGCAAACTCTCACAACACCTATAGCTGAGCCAAAACGGCAGCATTGGACTGCAGTTAAACACTTACTAAAATATTTAAAAGGTACTACAGATCAAGAGCTTAATTTCCGAAAATTTTAAGGCAAGTTAAGACGAGAAGGATATAGTGACGCTGATTGGGCTGCCGATATAAATGACAGGAGGAGCACAACCGGATAATGTTTTAGCCTAACTAAGGAAGGTCCAGCTATATCGTGGAAAAGTAGAAAACAGCCAACTGTGGCGTTATCAACCTGTGAAGCGGAGTATGGCACTGACGGCCACAACTCAAGAAAGCATGTACCTTGTCCAATTATTAAAAGGGATAGATAGCAGTAATCACCACGTACCAGTAAAGATATGAGGACAATCAGGGGGCAATAGCTTTGTCCAAAAACCCAGTGTGTAGGCAGAGAAGCAAACATGTAGATATTAAATATTGTTTTGTACGGTCTGCGCATACTGAGGGGAAAATATAAAATATTGTCTGACAGAAAACATGGTTGCAGATGTTTTTACTAAGGTGGTGACAAAAGTGAAACTTGAAAGATTGAAGAGATATTTCTTTGGAGAAATGCGAATATTTTGAAGCTTGCAGAGTGTTGCAAATATGTAGGATGTTTTTATTTTTACAACAATGTATTTCTTGTTTCAATGTTTTTCGTGTTATTCTTTTTGTTTGCTCCATGAAATTGTGAACATGTCTTTGAGTGGGAGTGTTGAGTGTGCGTGTGTCAATGTGTGTGTAAGGCAAAGACACAATCATCCCCCAACAGCTCACAGATAAACTGAGCAAACTGGGGATCAGCACCTCCCTGTGCAACTGGCTGCTGGACTTCCTGGCGGGGAGACCAAAGGCAGTCAGAGTTGGCGACAACACTTCCAGCACCATCACGCTGAACACAGGGGCCCCCAGGGGTGTGTGCTGAGCCCCCGCCTCTTCACTCTGCTCACACAAGACTGTTCACCATCATCACCCAGCTCCAACCTCTTCATAAAGTTTGCGGATGACACGACTGTGGTGGGCCTCATCAACAACGACGAGGAGACAGCCTACAGGGATGAGGTCAGCCTCCTGGCCACGTGGTGCAAGGACAACAATCTTCGTCTGAATGTGGAGAAGACGAAGGAGATTGTTGTGGACTTCAGGAGAGTGCGCCCCCAGAATGCTCCACTAACCATCGACGGTGCTGCAGTGGAGAGAGTGAGCAGCACCAAGTTCCTGGGAGTGCACATATCCGAAGACCTGTCCTGGAGCCACAACACGGCCGATGGCCAAGAGATCCCACCAGCGCCTGTACTTCCTCCGCAAGCTCAAAAGAGTTGGAGCCCCGACCCCCATCATGACCTCCTTCTACCGCGGTACCATCGAGAGCATCCTGACCAGCTGTATCACCGTGTGGTACGGCACCTGCACCGTGTCCTGCCGTAAGACTCTGCAGCGCATCGTGAGGACAGCTGAGAAGATCGTTGTACTAAGTTCATCCTGTCTGCCTGTGTCTGAGAAGATCATCGGTGTCTCTCTTCCCCCCTTCAGGATATCTACAACACCCGCCTCACCCGCAGAGCCATCAGGATCGCTGGCGATCCCACACACCCCTCCCACAGCCTCTTCAGCCTGCTGCCATCGGGTAGGAGACTGCAGAGTCTCCGAGCCAAGACCAGCAGGCTCAAGGACAGTTTCTGCCACCAGGCAGTCCGGAGACTCAACTCCCTCCCAGCCCTGCCCAGCCTGCCCCTTCCCACTGCCACACTCACCGAACTCTGAGTACACGCTACATGCTGTACGATCATCCTGAACTCTATTTTTTTGTTCTATCTCATTTTTTTCTGCAAGACCTCACTTCAACCCTTTCTTGTTTGTTTTTGCATTACTACATTACGTCACTTTATATACGTCACTTCCTCACTTTCCAGACGACACTACCTCACTTTACATACATAAATTACATGTATTGTCTTGTCAATTGTATGTCTTTTTAGCCACGTTATAAGTGCCTTGCATGTCTCGCACGCTGGGTCTGAGAGGACATTAATTTCATCTGTGCTGTATGTCATGCATATTAGCATATTTGACAATAAAGCTGACTGACTTGACTTGACACGATAGAGGAAATTTCATGATATCACCTGCGAAACGAGCTGATCATGTGATACCCGGAAATTGTGAAGCCTTTTTAAGAGCATGCGCAGAATAAAATGTTTGCCGAGTTCCTAGACCAAGGCTTGCCGAATGTTTTGTGGCAGGTCATTCCAGAGAGTGGGACCAGCAACGGAAAAGGCTAAATAGATTCCCTCTCAGCCTCTGTTTACTTTTTAGCACATCTAATAATGTCTGGTCAGCAGACATGAGGCGGAAGGAAGGAATATACCCACAGTCCCTTCTCTGAACATGTTCAAACCATGTCAGTATCACCTTTCTGAGACTCCAAATTTCTCTATCTGTCCTGTCAGAAAATCTCGTCATCTTCAACAGCTGAGTCTGTTTTGTGGTTATTGGGACCATCTTCAATAGTATACTTAGTGTAGATCTCTTATCTAAATTCATTTATACGTAAATTTCTAATTACTAAAGGTTCTCCTTTTTACATTGGTCCCAGCATGCATGTGTAGATTGGATTGGATTGGATATGCCTTTATTAGTCTCACGGTGGAGAAATTTACATTTCACAGCAGCAAAGTGATGAAAGGAATGAAAGTAGAAAAACAAAATACATTAGCTGCTGGAAAGGCAGCTGCTGGAAAGGCAGCCACTCTCGCAGCGCCGTCTTGAAGTCAAAAGAACAAAAAAAACATAATATGACAGCATAGAGACAATATGACAAAACAAAGACACAGAGAGACATTCATTCTTCAGGACTTGCTGTACCCTCTTTGTGATGACATGAAGCAGTTCTAGATGAAAGAGGAGAGGATCAAAGCGTCTTTCCACCAGTGGATCAGGGACATCATGGTGGAATGTGCACGTCGACTACAAGCTAAATGTTGAAAGCAAACACGCAGCTGTAGCATCCATTACGCCACAACTCACGCGCAGACAATCCCTCAGGCATACTGCCTAACCCCCGTTCTTGGGTCCTCCCTTCGCTCCGTGTGTGTCGTCACGGGACCCCAACAAGCCCAGCATGCATAACACAAGCACTGAACGTTACACTACCCTCCCCTTTATGAAACCCTCGCCCCGAGGGGTCAACAAAAAAAGTCCTCAAGTCGCTGTGGCCTTTGTCTGCGTCTCTGTGGTCGACCTGGCTGTGGCTCGGTTCCCCCCTGCGCTGGCTAACTCGGGGCAAAACTGGAGGAGGGTGGGGAACCTGGGCTAACCAGATTACCTGACGTGGACGAAGCAGACCCCGCCTCAAATACAGGAATACCGCTGCCTCGGTAGGGGGCCAACCTGTCCCGATGTAGAGCAATTTTCTTGCCCCTGGGGGGGACCGCTACCCGATAAACAACCTCCCCCACCCGCTCGAGTACCCGACAAGGGCCATCCCCTTAAAGTTAATTTCTCCACTGTGAGACTAATAAAGGCATATCCAATCCAATCCAATCCAATCCCAGTGGCTGTCTAGTTTGGGGCAGCGGCCTTTTTTCCGTTTGGGCGTAGACACCCAAACCAGTTCCCCGGCCTGGAAGTCTCGCCCCTTGCTCCGCACGTCATAATTCCTCTTTTGGCGTGCTCCGGCTTTCTCCAGCTGGTCCCGTGCGAATGCGTGCGCTGCCTCCAGCCGATCCTGCAGTCGACGGGCATACTCCAGCCCCGGCTGGTCCTCTGGGCCGCCTGGTGGTCTTCCAAACGCCATTTCTGCCAGTGTCCGTATTTCCCGGCCCAGCATCAGCAGAGCAGGGGTACAGCTGGTGGAACTCTGAACCGCTGATCGATAAGCCATCAGCACCAGTGGGATGTGCCTGTCCCAGTCACATTGGTGTGTGGAGGTGAGGATGGCAAGCTGCTGTTGCATGGTGCGGTTGAATCGTTCCACAAGATGTTGATGTTGTAGATGAGAGACATTCATTCTTCAGGACTTGCTGGACCCTCTTTGTGATGACATGAAGCAGTTCTAGATGAAAGAGGAGAGGATCAAAGCGTCTTTCCACCAGTGGATCAGGGACATCATGGTGGAATGTGCATGTCAGAATCAGAATCAGAATCATCTTTATTGCCAAGTATGTAGAACACACAAGGAATTTGTTTCCGGTAGAACACGCTGCACTAGTATCGTTGTCAAAAAAACTGCTAAATGGCACTATACAGTTCCATTTTGGCTACTGTTGAAGAGTTCAAAGAGTTAATGGCTTGGGGGAAGAAGCTGTTTAAATGTCTGCTGGATTTGGTGCGCATGGATCGGCAAGCTAAATGTTGAAAGCAAACACGCAGCTGTAGCATCCATTGACGAAAAGAGATTGTCTCACATCTCCTGTTCCACATAAATCTGCTTCAATTCCAAGCCGCAACAGTTCCACATACGCATCGGCGCTCTGCGCTGATGCTCCTTTCTTCTTATCGCGGGTTCCTCAAGCCATGCATCCATCCAGCCGGAGACTGTCTAACAGCACTGACCTTTCCGCTAAACATAGCGGGGCTGTGAAGATGCTGCCCATTACAGGCGCAAAAAAAAGCACAACGGCCCTTTTGGTGTCCAGCGATGGCAGTCGAATGGCTCCGACATTCCTCACATTCAAAAACAGTACTGGCATAATCATGCTGCCGAAAAGGCGCAGCCGCTCAGCACAGTCTCCTCCTTGATGAATGTCGTGGTCAAAAATGCTGAAAAACAATCTGTATCCGTTCCACATGATGCACAACAACACAAAGTGACAAAGGAAAACACAAAACAAGACAAAAACAACCAAAAAAAGCAAGGCTCGTGAGAGCACTTGCTGAGGCTGCCTACTCGGGCGCCATCTTGGACTTCATATAAATATGACTGTTTCTTTAACCAAATAGGTGTTAAATTCACCTTGAGGTTTTGTTTTATGCCTCAAAATTACATATGGATTATTCAGTCTTCTGATGGATTGGTTAAAGCAAATCAATTTCTTGTCATACATTTTATAATCTACATCTTTGGATGTTATGCTGTGTTGCGCTAGTCATTCTGGCAGCAGTATTAGCGTTTTAACAGTAACCAAAATGGTAACTTTTCGTAGCGATTGAAAGTACTGTACTGTACTTGCATCGTGTTGGTGGACTTCCAAACTTGACCTTTTGGTCACAGTGCATGTTGGGAGGAGCTTGTTGGCCTTGGAAACATGGCGTCGCACTGACAGCTGCATTTTCATACATTATCGTCTTCGGCCACTCAGTGGTTGGGCCGTACGCGGAGCTGCTCGAATGGGTGATTTTTCTTACAAAAAATGCCGAGGACAAATCCAATATTCGTCCCTATCCGACTGTCGCTGTAAAGGCGTGGCGCTCGAACAAATTTGGAGCGAGTGTCACGCCCACACTGCTGGGTAACGCAACCGAGTCGACGCCGCACGGGTAGCATGCTCCGCTCGAAGCGAGCCGAAACAGACAGCTAGCAGCAGCAGTCACGGACGGACAAGGCGCAGACATGGGACGTGAACAGGACCTGTCAACGTTATATTTTCGCCGTGCGGCTGCGGTCCGCTAGCTTGCAGCCGAGCACGGCGGGTTCTGTCGAAACACCGCCGTCAAAACAGACGGACCTGCTAACAGTACAGTATATTGTTATCGTACAGCAGCCGAAGCTAGGGCGTTTTCTGTCATTCTGGCACTGAATTTTTAATGTTCGACCCTTTCGGCATCATTGTCGGAGGCGAGAGCGATGGGTTCCGGGGCTGTGGACTCATCTCAGTGGCTTTCGGTGAAAGAGGAAACAATTTTTCTCCACGATGGGCTCATTCGGGTCACAGATCTGGCCGAACTCCCGAGTGAAATTGGCGTGTCTGAGCAGAGGGACACCGAGCAGGAGGTGAGTCGAGTCACACGCCTATGACGCTTTGTATTTCAATGTGTTTATATGGAACAAGCAAGGATGACGGCGGCGGGCGTTGGTTCAGCTTATCTATAGAATGTGTTTTGCTGTCTGCGGCAACACACCCTGGATGATATCGATATCGCGCTAACGATTGCAACTTTCCCTGCCCAGCTTGTTATCGACTCACTGTCAGGTTGCTTGTTTGTGCACGTGTTTCCGGTAAATCTTTCAAAATAAAATTATCCGATTTATTTTTCGCCCACATAATGTAAATTAAATGTACCAAATTTAAAGGAAGGATTCGTTTACAATTATGGCTTGATTGAGAGTAATTTAGCTTGGTAAAACGCACAAGAACTGAAACATACACCTCTATAATGATTGATATTTTGATATTGATATTGATATTTAACATATTTGTTGAGCATCTAAAGATTGATTGGTTCTGGAAAACAATTCAGTTTTCAGTTGAGACACATTTTCCTTAAATGGACTAATTTGTTCCAATCCCCCCAAAATTCTGAAAAAAGTGTTTTCTAAAGCATAAAAATGTATCAAAATATATAACAAATACATGTTGGTATGAACATTTCACATTTCACAAAAATGTATCCAAATATATAACATACATATTGGTATGAACATTTCGCTTCTTTTCTTCTAGTGATCAATATTCAAATGTCTTCATGTAGTGACATGAAGACTTCATGTAGTAACATGAATACATTTGAATATTGATCCCTAGAAGAAAAGAAGCGTCACCCGTTAATGTAAAATCACAGCATTTTTGTTGTCGTAAAGGCAAAGCTTTCTGAAAAGACTTTGAAGTTCTGTTTGTGACATGTCGGGAAAGAGACGTCCATTTCATGGTAAGATTGGATTGGATTTACCTTTATTCGTCTCGCAGTGGAGACATTTACATTTCACAGCAGCATTCACTTTATTTTACTTCTTCACCAAATAAATATGAGCACAGCGTATTTACACGCACCTTTGGAATGACATTTACATGAAACCACCAGAAGGTTATGAAGAGAAGGATGTTGGTCTAGTTTACAAACTAGAAAAATCACTTCACTGTCTCAAATAATCTGTCCGAAACTGGAACAGTCTTATGTGATTATTTTATTTCATATTTATGACTTTTCATCAGAGCATTGTCATCAAATGATGAGCAGTTTTACTTTATTTGAATGTTGAACACCATTTAGTGTTTGGGGGCCTTTTTTTTATCAAGCATCTTCATCTTTATTAAGTTTATAGAGTTGCTTGTTCTTTAGCCACAAGGGGACACAAGCCAATGTCTTATTGTGCTGGTCCCAAGCCCGGATATATACAGAGGGTTGTGTCAGAATCAGAATTTGAAAGCCTTTAATAGTCCCACAATGTAGCATCCATTGACAAAAAGAGATTGTCTCACATCTCGTGTCTAACATAAATCCGCTTCAATTCGAAGCCGCGACAGTTACACATACGTATATAAATGAAGTCCCACGATTTGGTCGGGAGACTCCCGATTTTGACCGCAATACTCACGCCTCACGATTAGAGAGCCAAATCTCCCGATTTCCAAAAAAAGCGTTTTTTTCCACTCTCAATTTTCACCGTTTTGTAACCATACCATTCACCCAGATTTGGAAAGTGACTGTCAGAGATGTTCGCTGTCTAATCTCTATCAGAGACCGAACTACGAATAGCCTCAATCGGCGTCTGCTGGTGCTCAAAAAAATGAGATTTGAGAATAGCTCGTCTCACAGTGACCTCATACGTTCAAGAACAGCAGACAGATAAAGATGGCGGATAGTAGCAGCGGGATAGGATTACGTCAAAGATCACAAGTAATTTTATAAAGCAACTATTGACACAATACAGACAGTTCATTTGAGATGAAACAAAAGAAAATGTAAACAAATAAAATACACTCCACGTTAGATTCTAAGTGCTGCCACAAGCATGACTATCATATACTCTACTTCAGCTCCTCGTCGTGTACATATTTGCGTTTTGCGACATAAACATTAAAACATGTTTGTGGCAGATGACTCGATTGTACAACCGAGTTTTGCTGTATAATGACTATCGGATTAGCGGTAAATCGAGTTTTACCTTTGCCATGCTTTCCCCATCGGTTTTCACAAGCCCCTTAGCATAGTAGTGTAACTCGACAGTTAGCTGGTGGTCATGGCGCGTGAGACATAGTTAGATAGCGCCAAACTACTCAAGCGACGTTGCTTACGATGGCGAAAGTGTGACAAAAGAAGGATGAAGATTGAGCGAGGGAAATCGACAAGTGCTGGGATCAAAAACTGTTTTAGATGGGCATGGCTGGAAAGATCAGTGACCGTGGAGATCGACAAGCAAACCGTCAAGATGAACATGGATGACCACATCGGGAAAGTGGTCCTATGATCAGAATCAGAATCATCTTTATTGCCAAGTATGTAGAACACACAAGGAATTTGTTTCCGGTCGAACACGCTGCACTAGTATCATCAGCAAAAAAATTGCAAAGAGGCACTATACAATTCCATTTGGGTTACTGTTCAAAGAGTTAATGGCTTGGGGGAAGAAGCTGTTTATATGTCTGCTGGATTTGGTGCGCATGGATCGGTAGCGCCTGCCTGAGGGGAGTAGCTGGAAAAGGTGGTGGGCAGGGTGCGGAGGTTCCAGTATGATTTTCCGCAGCCTATTTTGGAGTCTTGCAGTGTGCAAGTCCTCAAGAGTGGGTAGGGCGGTGCCAATAATTTTTTCCGCCGTCCTAACTGTCCGTTGAAGTCGAATTTTGTCCATTTTTGTGGCGGCCCCGAACCAAACAGTGATGGAAGAACACAGGATGGATTCGATGACAGCCGTGTAGAAATGTTGCAGCATGCTTCTTTAGCAGCCTCAGGAAGTACATTCTCTGTTGGGCCTTTTTTAGCATAGAGTTGGTGTTGACCTCCCACTTCATGTCCTGGGAGCCTGTGATTCCCAGGAACTTGAAGGTCTCAACGGTTGACACCAGGCAGTTGGATAGTGTGAGGGGTAGCTGTGGTGATGGATACTATATTATGTTTACATTGACAATATAATGATGTATAGATATTGAAGAATGAAAATTCACCCAGAACTATGGCAAATGGTGAAACTCTTACATAAAATTTACAACGAACAAATGCAATATTTGAAGCATGGCAAAAAATGAAACTGAAATAACAATTTTGCCATACTGGTAGCCCACCAAACAAGGGACTTTATTCTCACAAATACCGTTGAATGTCAGTGATAAAATTCATGGTTTTGTGGTTCTTAAATTGCTAAAATCGCTGAGCAGACACCCGCCAGGGTATTAGATTATTGCACAAGAAATGAGAGTTGGACACAATGTAAAGCACAGATCATGGCGTATAAAATAAAAATCATGGTCATTTCACTTTTCATAGTTTTTTTTCACTCTCTATTATTTTGCAAAGGACTGTGCAATGATGAGGACGCTGCATTCGGTTGATGCATGGCCAGGAGATTTGACCACATCCATGTGGATCTGGTCGGGCCCCTCCCTCCTTCGCAGGGTTGCACGCATCTCCTCACTATGGTCGATCAGACCACGTGGTCGACAGAAGCAGTCCCGCTGTCCTCCACGACCTCGGCAGATACAGCCCGCGCATTTCTGTCGTCCTGGTTTGCGCGTTTCGGCACGCCATCCGATATCACTTCGGACAGGGGCCCCCAGTTTGTGTCCGAGCTCTGGTCGGCCATGGCGCAGTCTTCGGGTGTGCAGGTCCACCGCACTATGGTCTACCACCCTCAGGCGAACGCGATGTGTGAACGTTTCCACCGGTCACTTAAAGGACAACCAACGTCTCCGGACAAGTTGTGTCCATAATTTGTAAAATGGCTTCAAATGACTTCTACTGAGCGTATTTTAATAAGATTCCACTGCATATAGCTATATTTTACGTTTTAAGACTCGCGCTGAATATACAGGAAGTCTTGTTTTTGAGTTGCTGACGAGTCCGTACGTGCCATCACTAAAGGAATGCCCCTGACCGAAAAAAAAGACGCATTGTAGCGGTCCTTTCATCACGTCAATGTATTTTGCTGGACTTGTTTGGTCTGGGGACCTCGTGTTGCACCCAAAAGCTGCCAGAAGAGGGCGTCCAAGCTCCATATAAGGAATTTATCAGCCTCTGGAAACGTAGGTGGCCACAGGAGGTCGCCATTTTGTGCCTCTTTTTCGATGAGACATTTCCCCTCAATGTTGCCTCAAAATTGCACGGAATAAATTCTTTAATTGATTGCAAACATGTATGCTTTCCTCTTCAGAACTATTTGAATCATATTCATAACTGGATGTGTAACAAGAAAGCATATTCTCCGAATCTGAAGCCATTGTTTTGATTCTCCAGCAATGCAAGACGTCTTGGCGTGACATCACGAACTGGGGGCGGGACTTTCTGAAAATGCCCAATTCGCAGCTCAATTTTTTGCAGATTTTGGACACTTTCAGTCATTTTTATTGGTATTTTGCATTTGAATAAAAATATCATACTGCGTGTTTTGGGTATTTTAGATGCTATAAAACGTTTTTCTAATGTCAGTTAGGAAACAAAAAAGTGACGTCGGTTGTCCTTTTTAAGCCGCGCTACGGGCCGCGCTACGGGCCGCGCTATCGGACGGTAACTGGGTTGACCGACTTCCGTGGGTCCTGCTCGGGTTACGTTCGGCCCCAAAAGAAGACCTTAACGCCGCTCCGGCAGAGTTAGTGCTCGGTCAGCCACTCCGCGGCGAATTTCTTCCTGAAGCTTTGGGTGCACCTTCTTTCCCCATTTTGCCAGAGGATCCCCTGACGCTAGCACCATTTCACCATTGTCTCCCCAAAGTATTTGTTCCGTCTGCTCTTAGGTGAGCCCAGTTTGTCTTCTTGCATCACGATGCCCACCGCTCTCCCCTTCAGCCGCCGTACAATGGCCCATTTAGAGTGCTCGAACGCGGTGAGAAGAGTTTTGTGCTCGATATGGGTGGGCGAAGGGAGGGAATTTCATTGGACAGACTCAAACCAGCGCATTTAGTTGCAGGCGAGGACATTTTGCCGGGGCTGTGTGGCGGACACCAGGACCAGGCATCTCACCCAGCAGGTGCACAGTGGGGGCGTGTTCATGTTGAGAATATTTTACTGCATTTTTCCTTGTTCAAGTCGGATCCACTTGTTCGCAGTGTGAATAAAGACGTACTGCAGTCAGTCGTGTATACTCGTTCCTCAACTGCTACAGTACCACTGTATGACACAGTTGCCATTCCGCTTCAGTTGCTTCATTCCCACATGTAGAAACAGAATGCATATTAATTTAAAAGCTGCGTGAGCTGCTATCGGCCACAGTTCACGCCTAGTCACCCAACACACTGACTGATTGCTTAAACCAACTTTTAAAGGACAACCGACGTCTCCGGACAAGTTCTGTCCATAATTTGTAAAATGGCTTCAAATGACTTCTACTGAGCGTATTTTACACCGCATATAGCTATATTTTACGTTTTAAAACTCGCGCTGAATATCCCGGAAGTCTTGTTTTTGAGTTGGTGACGAGTCCTCACCCTACATCACTGAAGGAACGTCCCTCAGCGAGAAAGGACATACCTTGCATCACCTCAATGCGTTTTCCAATACTTTGTTTGGTCTTAAAACTTCGTGTTGATCCGTGTTGATGGCGAAATTAGAAGGAAAACACATACATGATGCGATGGTGAATCCTTGTGTGTGGCACCGAGCATCTACAGTGGAACCTCGGTTTTCGAACGACTCACAGTTCGAACAAATCAGAGTCCGAACATAATATTCGAGAAATTCTTGCTTCGTAGTTCGAACAACAATCGGATTTCGAACGGCGGTACGACGCGTGAGTGCGTACGCGAGGGTGGGATTCTGAGCGCCGTACAGGTGTATCGCTCACTTCGTGACCAACTGTTGTCGCTTGCGGACGTGCTGCGTTTTGCTCTCGCGTTCAATATAGGTGTACGAAGAGTTTTAGCCCCTAATCATGCCTCCAAAGAAAGTAAGTGCTGCTACAAGTGAAAAAAGAAAAAGTAGTGTGGACAACTATTGCATTTAAGAAAGAAATACAGTAAAGTCTTGTTATATCGATATTCAAGGGAGTCCGAAAAAATATCGATATAACCGGGACTATCGATATATCCAACCCTGTTTGCATGTAATTTTCTCCGTGCGTGCATAGAAATAGTATCGATATAACAGGGACTATCGATATATCCGATATCGATATAACAAGACTTTACTGTAATAGCAAAATATGAAGGAGATGTGCGAGTGTCTGATCTGGCTCGGGCAGGGGTGCTCACACTTTATTCAGCAAGGGAGTTACTTTTGAAATGACCAAGTCAAAATGATCTACTCATTATATTTATTGGGAAATATAGTGAAGATTATTGCAATTTATGTTGATGTATATCTGCATATGTTGCACAACACAACATATCGATGAGAAGGTTTCTTCAGCCGTCATCTGTACAAAAGTGAAGGTTTCGGACGTTTCGCCTCCTATCCAAGAGGCTTCGTCAGCGAACTAAAGTCTGACTGGTCGTATCGGCCCCATTTATATATCCCTAATGTCCAGACATGGTGGCGCCGGACACAGCTATGATAGGTCCCTACTCTCAGGTTGGGGGGGGGGGGGGGCAGAGGACCCCTCCCTGTGGCCCCACTGATTGTTCCTACATTCCTGACTAACGACTGGCCTATTACCCCCACTCCCCTCGGTATCACCTTATCAGCATAACGACCCTCATCAGCATTGCGAAAGTTGCCTAACCTGTTTTGCCTAAGCAGGCTATTGTATGAACGATCCAAATTGAACCTCACCCCACCAGACCGGTTTAATGAAGGATTTTGTTGTTTTATAAGAATCGCTTCTTTTACCCCCCTTTCAGACCATCTATGTTCTTTCTCTAAGATTTTAACCTCATTGTCATCAAATGAGTGGATGCTAGCTTTTAGGTGCAAATGTACTGCCGATTGAGGTCCACTTATATTATCCCTGCGATGTTGATAAAGTCTTTTTTTGAGAATTTGTTGAGTCTCCCCAATGTTCTGCTCTTTACAATTTTCATTCTTACAATGTATGGAATAAACTACATTACTTTGTTTTTCATTTGGTAGCCTATCATTTGGATGCACTAATTTTTGCCTTAACGCGTTTATCGGTTTGAAATAAGTTGGAATTTTATGTTGCCAAGGGACTCTTTGTAATTTTTCAGAAACTCCTGCAATGTAAGGTACTGCTACTCCTCTCCTTTTTGTATCTTGAGAATTATTGGTTTCATTCGCTATTCTTTCTTTCTGACATTTGTTGAATGACCACTGAGGGTACCCACAGTTAGTGAGTGCTCTCCTGATATGTTTTGACTCCTTTTCTCTACCTTCAGTGCTAGTTGGTATTAGTTTAGCCCAGGCATGGGCAAACTACGGCCCGCGGGCCACATACGGCCCGTTAGGCTTTTTAATCCGGCCCGCCGAACTTGCCCAAATTATAGTACAAACAGTGTCTAAAACTCATGACAAAAAGTTAGCGAACAACAGGGCAGATAACTGAAAAGTCGCCTGTCCCATTTTTCACAACTTGAAGCACAAAGAGACAACTAATCACATTAAAAAAACATTGTAACAAAGTATAAAGTTTTTTTGTTAAATCAAGAATGCACCTACTACAAATGCCACCTTGCTTAATTTACGGTAAATGTGCATGGCCGTAGATTTTGCTGCAGTAGTCGATTGTCACTGCGGTGCACAATGCAACGTTTGCATTGCTTCCTACGAGCCACTAAGCCCCTTTCATAAGTCTCACGTACACTTTACAGTCACGGTTTAATGTAAATTTACGTTTTTTTAGCGTCACATATGTTGTTAGCTTCTTTTGAATCTTTCTTCTGGTCTGAGGTTCTGTGCATCTATTTTGGAAAATGACATGCAATTGCACGACTTTATAACGCTTGCGAAAGTCCGGAAGAAAGAAGCAGGCTTCTGATTGGCTGCCGTGCCGAGAATGCAAATTTCAACTGCAGGTGGTCTATGTTTGTGTGCTCGGCGACGGTACTCGTGTTTTGTTTGTGCGTGTAGGCGAGGGCGTCAGTGAGGAGTTTGTTGAGCGCGCGGTCAGGACAAACCATCTATGATTTGGCGGAATTTAACACAAGTAGGTATTATTGAGCTTGAATATTTCGTTGTGTAATAATATGTTTTGAATTTTGAAAGTGATTCCATTTTTTCAATAAATGTGGATTTCTTTAACTTTGCCCCTTCGATGGAAACTTATTAAAAACAGACGCAATCTTGATAAATCACAGTGCATGTTATTTTAATCTATTTCCATTTCCTCCTCCAAGTATCTGCGAAATAGTATGTAAACGCCATGTTCCTTGAGACAAATTTATTAACTGATCAGGGATATTTTTCACATTTGAAAGACAGTTAATAAATTGGGTTGTAGTGTTCTTACTGTGCTATAAGGTTTGTACATACTACATTTAAAGGCACCGGCACCATTTTTTAAAAATGACTTCAAATGAATCCGGAAATGGTCAGTTTCAGAAGGTCCCACCCCCCTGTTCGTGACGTCACGCCAAGACGTCTTGCCTTTGATCGAGAATCAAAACAACGGCTTCAGATTCGGAGAAGATGTTTTCTTGTTACTCATCCAGTTATGAATATGATTCAAATAGTTTTAAAGAGGAAAGCATAAATGTTTGCAATTGATTCAAGGAGTCCTCCCATATCAATTCGATCCGTCAATGACAGCAATGTAGCACCCAGAAAATGCAGAAGATTGCTCCGTTGGAAATGGGCTGATTTGTCAGCTGGGAATTTATGTCAGCGAATATCAAATAGTTGTCTTGGTGCAACACACAACGATTCACCATCGCGTTATTTATGTGTTTTCTTTCTAATTTCACCATCAACACTGATCAACACGAAGTTTTCAGACCAAACAAAGTACCCAAAATGCATTGTATGTCGCTTTCTCGGTCAGGGGCGGTCCAAACGTGACGTCACATGGGGATCGTCATCAACTCGAAAACAAGACTTCATGAATATTCAGCGCAAGTCTTAAAACGTAAACTATAGCTATATGCTGTGGAATCTTTGTAAAATACGCTCAGTCGAAGTCATTTGAAGTGATTTTATAAATTATGGACATAACTTGTTCAGAGTATTTCCGGCCCAAACACTCCCTCCAAATGCTCCTGGCCCGGCCCCTCTGTCAAATTTTAGAACCCAATGCGGCCCGCGAGTCAAAAAGTTTGCCCACCCCTGGTTTAGCCCTATGCTGGAGGGTTCTGATAACTACTAGTTTATGTTGTAAAGGGTGGTTAGAGTCAAAAAGTAAGTATTGGTCAGTGTGCGTAGCCTTCCTAAAGACTTCTGTTGTTAGCGCTCTGTCCTCTTTTATAATTACTTTACAATCCAAGAAGGCTAGTTGGTTCTCTTGAATGTCCTCACGAGTAAATTTAATGTTGAAGTCTACAGAGTTGAGGTGATCTGTGAAGGATTGAATTTCTTGTTTCTTAATTATGACAAAAGTATCGTCCACATATCTAAACCAGTGTCTAGGTTTTGTCCCTGGGAAGGATGTGAGGGTCTGTTTCTCCATCTCTTCCATGTAAAGATTAGCCACTATGGGTGAAACTGGTGAGCCCATAGCACAACCATGAATTTGTTTATAAAAATTTTCCCGAAATTGAAAATACGTAGTATTAAGGCAGATTTCTAATAATTGGCAGATGTGATCCGGTTTAAGTTTGGTTCTTTCATGCAGAGAAACATCCGCCAGCAGCCTCGTCCTCACCACTGAGACTGCTGCTGGGGTTGGGACAGATGTAAAGAGAGAAGTCACATCGTATGATGCCAAAGTTTCCTCAGGTTCCAATATGAGGTCTTTGATCCTCTCTACAAACCCTGTGGTGTTCTCTACGTGATATTCTGTGTTACCAACCAACTGAGCTAAGATAGTTTTTAACTACGTATTTGGCTACATCGTATGTAGAGGAGTCAATGCTACAAACAATGGGTCTGAGGGGGAACCCTTCTTTATGTATTTTTGGCAGGCCATAGATACATGGCGTGGCCTCCCCTGGGTTTAATCTAAAATGTCTGTTTGTCTATATGTTTTCCTTTCTCTAACTTTTGGAGACAGTATATCATTTCTTTCTTGTATCTATTGGAAGGATCGTTTTTAGTTGCTCATAAGTGGAAGAATCACTGATTTACCTATTTATTTTATCTTCATAATCCGATGTGTTGAGAAGCACTGTACACCTACCCTTGTCTGCTGGCAAAATGGTAATATTTGTATCTTTTTTTAGAGTAGTTAACACCTTTCTCTCTTCTAATGTTATTATGGACGGAGGTGGTTTGGCACTTCTAAGAAGGGCTGATATTTTAATGTGCTGATCATCTGCCTCCGGAATTGAAAATATGACGTAGAGCGCACCATTCCCGAATTTGTTCGGCTTTTATTTTTTTCTTGTTTGGGTGCCGATAAAGCACTGGCCATGGCCTCTGGCAATGTGTTTCCCTGCCACAAGGGGGCAGTATCTTCCTTTTTCCATGTTACCGCTTTGTTCGAGCTTCAGCTGTTTTTGTCCCTTTAAACAACAACTTGTTGATAAAAATCAATACTTTTATCAATTCATGTTGTGTAGACATAATGTACATTGTAACGTGTAAAATTGTATATAGTGATACCTCCGCATACGAACGCTTCAGACACGAAACGTTTCGCCTCACGAACATGAAATTTGCGAGAGTATAATCTTGGCAGACAAACTCGTTTTCGGCGGACGAACCAAACCACATAGCGCCTCGGTGGCTGGCGGACTAGTTTTCGGCGGATGAACACAAAACCGCACGGTCGAACAGCACCACGGTGGCCGGCGGACAAGTTTTTCTCACTTTCTTTCTTTGAGTGCAGACGTGGTTTGTTATCGAGGATACTTTTGCTCTTATGGGACCGAAAAAAGACCCCACCACAGGCTGGTATAAAGCTGAAGAGGAAACAAAATTATAAACGAGGTGTGCGTTTGTGTGACTTAGCGTCCCAGTACCAGTACGCTAAGTCAACCATTGCTACGTGTGGCTAAGGGTGTTTCTGTGTTGTCTAAGCAATGTCTCAGGTCATAAAAGAGGTTTACAAACTTCTGTTGGGTTGGATTCCCGAAAAGTAGCTAGCAGGGGACCGTGTGAGTGAGGGTATTATCACTGAGAAAGTACGCCAACTTCACTCGGATCGTCGAGAGGCAACAACATTAACGACCATCACAAAGGTAAATAAAACGACTTTATAATACAGTAGTTTATTTCTTTAATTACAATACAAACATTTTGGATCTCACCAATGATGGTGCATTGTGGTTTTCTGTTAATATTGTGTAAATAATCGTTTGAAAATGCAAAAACTGACAGATTTATCGAAAGAAAGTGTTGATATTTATCTTCTGTTTCTGACTAACCGTGAGAAAGACACGATTGGCATCGTCACATAAATGACTTTAGTTATTACAAATAATGATGAAAGTTTGCGCGCATTTTCATATTTTGCACATGTCTCTCGAACCGGCAGCCCTTCCCACTAAACAGAAGTGAGAAAGAATCTTTCAAATTTCATAAAGTTTGGGGACCCATATGCTGTAAGTGTTGTTCCGGTGTGAGGAGGTTTCCTGACCTTTATTGAATCAAGACATTTTTACACTGGTCATTATCTCATGACATCACAATTAAAAAATAGATTATAAAGGTGAAACAAAAAGCGTCTGCAATCTAATGGAAGAACATTTAATTAATCCTGCCTGTCATGATACAATGCTGCCATAAATAGATAAACAAACGTCCTCACAAATAGATAAACAAACATCCTCAAGTAAAATCCTCACGACCAAGTCCAAGGATGCCAAAATGACTGCAATGACAAGCCACCTAAATCTCGCACCAATGGAATACATTGGGCCCTATTTTGGAAGACAAGCACATCTTCATGTTGAGGCAAGTCTACATTTGGGAATTTGGCAAAGCATGCTGAGCCTCATTTGGCTTTCCGGCAGAACAAGGGCCCCTTGCATGCTGGTCAATTGGGTGACAACATGTAGACTAGATTTTAGACTCAGTGAAATCAGGTCTGAGTTGTGTTCCAGGGTGCTGTAACGTGATTTCGGTGGATTTGATCCAGGTACAGGCAGACATATTGTCCACCTCGGTGATATGTTTTCATATTTCATTCATAAATTAGAGAATACGGGCATTGAACCTTCTGATTCATTGTAGAAATATTTCATTATTATTGTTATGATTAGTTTTTTTCATGAAATGCTTTCTACCCTATCTACGCCAAGGCATCCAACTGGATGTAATTCGCAAGTGAAGATCTTCCTGTAGCTCCTTGCAAATCTACTTTGTTTGCAACATTTTATGTACAGGGAATGAAGGGAGATGGTTCAATTGGCCAGGAATACGTCTGTGTAAGCTCTCAGTCGTACAGGAGTGGTCCATCGATGAGAAGGTTTCTTCAGCCGTCATCTGCATAGGGCTAAACTAATACCAACTAGCATTGAAGGTAGAGAAAAGGAGTCTAAACATATCAGGAGAGCACTCACTAACTGTGGGTACCCTCAGTGGTCATTTAACAAATGTCAGAAAGAAAGAATAGGGAATGAAACCAATAATTATCAAGATACAAAAAGGAGAGGAGTAGCAGTACCTTACATTGCAGGAGTTTCTGAAAAATTACAAAGAGTCCCTTGGCAACATAAAATTCCAACTTATTTCAAACCGATAAACGCGTTAAGGCAAAAATTAGTGCATCCAAATGATAGGCTACCAAATGAAAAACAAAGTAATGTAGTTTATTCCATACATTGTAAGAATGAAAATTGTAAAGAGCAGAACATTGGGGAGACTCAACAAATTCTCAAAAAAAGACTTTATCAACATCGCAGGGATAATACAAGTGGGCCTCAATCGGCAGTACATTTGCACCTAAAAGCTAGCAACCACTCATTTGACGACAATGAGGTTAAAATCTTAGCGAAAGAACATAGATGGTTTGAAAGGGGGGTAAAAGAAGCGATTCTTATAAAACAACAAAATCCTTCTTTAAACCGGTCTGGTGGGGTGAGATTCAATTTGGATCGTTCATACAATAGCCTGCTTAGGCAAAACAGGTTAGGCAACATTCGTTATGCTGATGAGGTGATACCGGTGGGCGTGGGGGAAATAAGCCAGTCGTTAGTCAGGAATGTAGGAACAATCAGTGAGGCCACAGGGAGGGGTCCTCTCCCCCCCCCCCAACCTGAGAGTAGGGACCTATCATAGCTGTGTCTGGCGCCACCATGTCTGGACATTAGGGATATATAAATGGGGCCGATACGACCAGTCAGACTTTAGTTCGCTGACGAAGCCTCTTGGATAGGAGGCGAAACGTCCGAAACCTTCACTTTTGTACAGATGACGGCTGAAGAAACCTTCTCATCGATGGACCACTCCTGTACGACTGAGAGCTTACACAGACGTACAACACAACATAATTATGTCAATTGTTTGCCATTACCTGAGTTCACTCTGATAACTGGCAGACGAGACAACCGCACTTGAAAATGTCATCGTGAAAAAAACGACCTATCGTGAAAAAAAAGTCATCCTCTCATTTCGTATGAAAGTGATACGTTTTTTTCTTCTTACTTGGTCCAGCTCTTCCATTTTTTATACTCTATCTTACGTTGAAGGGGAAAAACCGAGCGAAAACTTACGATGTAACTAACGACATCCTTGTTCACTTTGCAACGAAGGGGCGTTGTTTGAGCTCGCAGTGAGTCTCTCAATGAGATGTCATTTGATTGGTTCTCCGGTGTATCAATCAAATAAAGGGATGGCTGATTGGCTGACGTTGAGTTTTTTTCTCTCAAAAGAACTCCACTTGATTTGTTAAGCGTCAGTTCCTGACAATGTCACATCACCTTGTCTTGCGATCTACCAATAGTACCATGGAGATCGATTGGTCGATCACGATTGACGTATTGAGCACCCCTGGTGCTCAATACGTCAATCTACTGATCGTAGATTTCGCATGGCAAAATCTACGATCAGTACGATCTTAAAGAATAAGGAGGCTGTGAAATCTAGCGATGTGGCTATGGGAGTGAGAGTAAGTGTCATTGGATAGATATTTTAAGAACATCCTGTAGCCGAGTCATCCGTACCAAAGAGATTTGAACATGTGAGCACCCCTCAGACAGAAGAGCTCCCCGAAGTTTTTATGGAAGGGGACTCTCCTTCCAAACAATAAATTTCCTTCCTCCGTCCACCTGTGCCTTCTGCTGACCACTACAAAGGTAAAAAATCCTATTCATAATTCTTTTCTTTACGAATGTACAATTATTAATAATTATAGCATATTAATTAACATAATGAAAATTTATGTTTGTTATTTGTGTCTTTGCCAGTTTGCTTAACATTTTCTGAGATATACATTGCTTTTTATGTGTTGGTCAGCATTTTAATGTGCAATTTCAAGCATAAAATAATGTATAACATACTGTACTAAAAAGGTAAACATTCAGGGTGTTGGAACGGGAAAAATGGTTTCGGTGTTCGAACAAATCGCTTTTCGAAAAGGTTTCTGGAACGGATTATGGTCAAGAACCGTGGTATCACTGTATTTGATATTCACTGACAAAAATTGTAAGGTATTAATAAGCCCGTTTCCACTGAGCTTTCTCACCCTCTTCTGCCTCTTTTCTGTGCTACACCCCCCCCCCCCCCCAGATGACACACATTCGGTGCTACATTTCCCCCCTCAAAATGACACGGAATAAATTATTTAATCGATTACAAACATGTATGCTTTCCTCTTCAGAACTATTTGAATCATATTCATAACTGGATCAGTAACAAGAAAGCATATTCTCAGAATCTGAAGCCATTGTTTTGATTCTCCAGCAAGGCAAGACGTCTTTCCGTGACACCACGAACATGGGAGTGAGACCTTCTGAAACTGGCCACTTCCGGTTTGAAATTGAAGTACTTTAGACACTTTAAGTCATTTTTATTGGTGTTTTGCATGTGACTAAAAATATCATACTCCGTGTTTTGGGTATTTTAGATGCTAGAAAACATTTTTCTGATGTCAGTAAACAAAAAAGTGACGTTGGTTGTCCTTTAAGTTGGAAGATGAATATAGTCAGATACTTTATTTGGGCAAAGTATGTAGGTCATTTGGCCAATGTAAAAGGGGTTGTTTAATTAGACAGCATGAACAAATTGACGTATCTTTTTAGCATTAAGTGGCGGTTTGGCCTGGGACGCCTCTTAATCTTCAAACAGGGTACACCTTTTTTGTATTATCTCATTAATGTTAACATTAGAATGAAGCCAACATATTATTTGGCATATGATGGATTTAACACATTTGGAGAAGAACAGAAGATCTCCTTAATAAAATTACGACAAGCCTATCATTTGTGTTAATAAAACCTGAAATTCTGCTCAACCTTTGTCTTCCTATTGGTTGTAATCTACAGTATTTGTTTATGTTTTTGCCGTTGTCCACCCCTCACACCCTCCTCTGTCTAACGGTGCTAAACCCTAAAAATGCATAACTATTTTGGATTTTGTTTTGATGCTAACTGTGTTCCATTCAGCAGCAGCACAAGTATTTCTTAGAACAAGGCACAGAGGGCTAAGGCTCCGGTTAAAGCCATTTCCCGTAACATTAGTAGAGTTCGTGAAATGTAATCAATATATATTGTGCCTGCTAAATGCAATAATAGTTTTTTCCCCGCTAGTCGTTCTTTCATAGGCTCACATTCTAATCGATGGCTGAAATGCTGCTTAAGTGCACATGAAGCACATTGTTTCATTATGTCTTGACTATTATTTCCCAGAGAAAAGAACTGTAGGCACGATGGTGTTTTTACCTTGATTGTATTCAAAATGGCCTTTTTTAAGGAAACTTTTTAATTGAGCCAAGGTTTTGTCTCCTTGGGCCTTCGGAGATTTATTTAATCATTTTTTTCTGATGTGCGTGCGTGCCACTGAGTCTCATAATTTAATTTTTCATTGTTCTCATCGTCCACCACTGTCCTTCATTTTAGATTCTGACATTTGAGACGAAGAACCCAGTTGAGCTGGCTGAGCGTCTACGTGCGGTCTGTGGAAATCAGAGTAATGCTTATGCCCGCCTGCTGGAATACAGACTCAATGCTCTGCGTGGCCTGTGGGGGGCACAGCGGCAGCTGGCCATGGAGGAACAACAGGAGCGAGAAGGGAGTGCTGATGAGGAGACCTTAGCCTTGCTCAAAAGACAAGGTCTGCTCCAGCAGCCCGAGCAGGCTCCCTTTACCTCCCGTGTTGGCCTGCTGCTGGTCTTCCCTCTTTTACAGTCACAGACTCGCAGTGACCCGGCGCTCTGTGGTGTCACCGCCGAGGTGCTGCTGTCTTGTCTCCGAGACTGCCAGCCGCTCAGCCTCAGCAAAGAGCCCGCCGACTGCCTGAATGGCCTGGAAGGGCTGCTCTGCTCCTGGTTGGAAGATGGTGCTCAGGAGTCCGTCCAAATGCAAAAGGCTGCTCAAATGCAGATTCTTCGCAGTCCCAGAGATAGGGAAAATGCTGCTGCTGCGCTGGTTGCGCTTGCCGGTGCCAGGTGAGTACGGAGAGATATATTGTGTGACTGAATTTCTGAGCGTTAAGCAAATAGACTTAATTCCTGGGTTGAGACAGTCATCAACCACTGTGCTAGAGTCAAGTGTGTGGTTCAAGAGCAGTACAAAACGCTGTCCATACCGTAGACCTAAAAGCTTTGCGCAACCTCTCAAAGCGCCTTGTTTTTGTCCTGTAAAAAATAGAATTTAAAAATATTTTTCACTATTAGTATTTAGTTGTTATACTCTGCATTTCAATTGAGTTAAAAATCTATTGTGGGGCTGGGAGGCTGCACTAAGCTGGATGCATAAATGTGGATACATTTAAACTAAGGCTTTGTTGCAGAATCTTTGACTTTTATTACAGCACTTAATCTATTTGCACTAGAGGTTTTATAGTGTGACATCTTAATGTGGCAATTATTGCTCCCTTCAAAAACAATTGAAATTTGTCAGTTTGTAATGATATCCTTCTTTTCAGATCAACCCACAGATTTTGGTTAATATTCAGGCAGGTCTTGAGTCTAGTGAGATCATTTTAATGTGTGGCTTGTGTCATTGTGGTGTTGAAAGATGAGCTTCAGCTTTCAAGCTGTTGAAAATTCCCTCTTCCCATCTTGACGGACTCATTTCCACCAGCAGAATAACCTCAAAGCATCAAAGTCCAGTGCTGCCAGCACATTTCTTCAAAATAGGGATGGTATTGTTTTTGAAACTTTTTTGTACCTTTGGAAATTGCGAAAACAAATTCAACTTTTGTTTTTATTTGCCCAATAACAGATATTTGCACATGAATTTAGGTGCTTTTAGATGTTTCCACCCGACCTCATAGCCTAGAATCCCTAGATAGATGAAGAAGACAGGAGGTTGTCTTCACATACAGTAAGCAACCATTACTTGCCAAAAAAGCCCTAAAGCTCCCTCAAGGTTACTGTCGCCTCTTTGCAGCCTCTTCAAGCACTTTTCACCTTTTCAGTAATTTTGACATCCAGTTCTTTGTATTGTCATTATACCTGTAGTCTTCGCTGAGTTATGACTTCAATATGTACACTGATTATTATGCCTTCAAAATATTTTATACCCTTCTCTTGATTGTTACCTTTGAACAACGAGATCTGTCTGGTGCTGTGAGTGCCTCTTGCAGGATCGGGCCTTGTGCCATAACAGATCTCAGGAAAAGCCTATTAGAACAGATTAACTATTTGAGGTTAATATGATGCATTCTAGATTGTGAAACGTATGCGTTGGGCTACAATTTAACACTGGTCCGAATACGAATGTTTGAATCTTATCGCAGCCATGTCTCTAATTCAGAGAGAAGGTACACACTTGTTCTATCGTAATATTGCACTTGTTCAGTTTTCCTTCTCCTCTCTAAAACCATTCTTTTTATGCCCACTCGATAGAGATTATACATCACATTAACGACGGCAAGCGTTTTGAAATGATTTCATTTTACTGCAGAAATCTGGTGTTTTAACATAGCTGGATATGCACTGTATTTCACGCATGAATATATCTGTTGGATTCCTCTACTTGCAAAAAATGTAATCCAATTCAATGTCTAATAGAGGGACTTGACTCCATCGTGTGTCAATATTTTGACTGCTTGCACAATTGTCAAGTTAGAATTCATGGCGTGTTTTTGCAGTGTTGCCACTGTAAGCTTCTTTAAGTTGCTGTTTCAAACAGCATCCTACCTGCATTGCATGCAATTTGCCTATCCTTGGAACAGTTATGCAAGGATAGACATCAAGGAGTTTTTGGATGGAGTGTTTGTATATATTAAAGTAGCTTCTGATGAAGTGACTTCCGTTCCTGTGTACGGCGAGTACTCTTTTTAAAGAAAATTCGAAAATCTATTTCTGTAGGTCATCGAGCCTGTAACTTGTCAAGAGATAGGAGGCCCTGTGAACCTGTGTAGTGTGGACAGTAAACTTACAACTGCTTCAGCTTCTGCTGGTGACAACTGATCTTGACTTGTCAAAACCAGAACTCTCTACATTTTGTTCAACCTTTGATAGGATCAGCCGCTCTTTGTTGTCAGGAAGCATTGCTATTGGTAAATTTACGATTTGGAAGGTTAAGGAAGACACAAAAAATCTTTACGATAGTCTTGTTCGCCTGTCATGGTGTGAACATGTTGTCAATTTGGACAAATGCAACGTACAATATTTGTCATAACATTGCCCATAATAACATGGTAATTGGTGTTATTGTCAGAAAATCTCAGTGAATGGATTATTTGCCATGAATTCAGATTGCTTTCTGGCGTGTATTACACGGTTCCATCCTGGATGAGCCATTGCACCAAATGCACATTTCTTGTACCCTGCAGTGATGACACATTGTGATATGTCAATATTCTAAAAGACTTGGTCTCATCATAATGGCAAACTGGCATTATTTTTTCCAGGGGATCTTTAAAGACCTTCATCCACACAGTGCACCTACTGCAGAAACAGTCGGATCTGGGCCAGCTCCCAGTGTCAGACGTACTGTATAGGTAACATTCTGTTGTTGAATCATCAAATAATTGACTGAATAAGTGACTTTATCCTCCATGGAAGTAACCCTTCATACTTGCTTCAGGCTTTTACTCTTGGAAGGAGGGCCAGGCTCTTCATCATGTCTACTTGGGGGGAAACACAGTGTGTCATGGGGATTCGAGGATATGCTACCTACACCTGATAACTCTGCTGGAGGAGCTGAGAATAAAGGTAAAAAGACCTGATTACATTCAGTTATTATGATTTTTATTGTATTTTATGTGTGTGTGTGTGTGTTTTTTTTTTTTAATTCTATATTTTTGTGTTGGAGACTGCTTTAACTACTGCACAACATATTAACGTGGTTAAGGGAGGCATTCTGTATTCTGCAGAAAATACGGAAATATTTGTTCAGCAGGGTGTTAAAAGGTGGAGTACAGACAAATCAGTGATGACTCACAAAGAAATGGAAAAAAATATTTCACAGAACAATAGACATCAACCCGGAGTGTTCTGCTGCATGTCCATAGCAACGATTTTGCATTTATGGTACTGTACTTGAAAAGTTAGCACTATAAGATCAAGTCTTCTTTCCTTGCATGTGTTCTGGCAGTATAGTTGTCAACTGAGTCCAACGGTGCTAACAGCGATCCTCCTAATTCTCTTGTTGTATTGATCCTCCTTTTCATCACCACTGAATATCCTTTCCTACATTGTAATTGTTTGTTCTCATTTCTCACAGACACCGACCTGGGGCGCTGTCTGGCCACAGACGGCCTCTATCTGTACACCACAAACTCCTCTGGGAGAGGAGTCAGTAAGCTTGGCTCTGGCTTACATGGAACACTAAGGTAACACGACACGCCTATATTCAACAGTGCCCCTAAAAAAAATGCTATATATATATCATTCATCACATCCATCATACTCATTTCTGCATTGTTTCCTGTGCTGTATTTCCTAAATAGATATCAGGCTGTTTGGAGTCATGTCCCTCTTGAATGGCTTTAATTGATTAGTTGATGGGACAACAAGGCACTCTTTATCCCTGAATTATTTAACACATGATGTGGTTGAATCCAATTTATATTGCTATTTTCACTGCATTCACAAATGAGCTCATTCAATGTTAAACATACTTCTCAATCAGTTAGAGATAGCTCCTGCTGAGATGAGACCGTTAGTTCTTTATCTATCTTAACTTCCAAGTCATCATTTTTATACATTACATATTTATTTATCATTTTTATTCTTACATAGTGACCGCACCCCAGCATATCCTAGATGAGCTATAAAACAGTTCCACCTCTTGTTGAAATCTCTTTGACTTCTCACATTTTCATCAGGTTGAGGAAAGCCCACTGCATTATGCAAAATCTAAAAAAGGTCTCTCTTTCTCTACTCCTCTTTTTGTTTCCTATCGCTGGTGTGATGACCAAGTTTTCCCCATATTTTGACAAATGCAGTATTTTGTGGTTTTGCAGGCTCATCAGATTTTTGTTTGCATCATCCATCCCTGATTCAGTTGCGCGAAGTGCCAATATGAAAGATCTGCATCTGATTGTGCAGGGGATTTGTTTACTGTCGAAACGAGGAGTTGGAGCCTGGTTGGGTGGTGTACTGCAGTTGTCGCCTTCTCCATCGCCCTTCTGCCTTTGATGCCAAGCCTCATCAGCTGTGCCAGGTCATTGACCCCTTCACGTTACAGGTAATGGTCCATCAAATCTGCATCATAAAAGCTGGAAATGGGAATACTTTTATAGTTATAATCTCCCGCATATTCACAAATGAATCCTGTTTACATGATCTCATGTTCCTGCTGTTGTTTTTAGGTTATTCAGATTATCCCCATGCCAGCCCATCACTTTCCAGTGGGCAGCAGCATGACTACGCTGCATCTCTGCTCAGATGGAACCTACCTATATTGGGTGTGGTCGCCGGCCAGTCTCAACGAGAAGACCCAAAAGGGCCATTCAGTCTTCATGGATGTCTTTCACCTTTCTGTGAGTCATTTCATTGCACCCTTTGGTGATTTTTAACAGGCTTATGAGATTTGTTCAGTGTTTGATGGGCTATCTGCTTTTGTTCATAATGCAGACACAGACAGGACTGTGTGTTGCCGACATCTTGCAAGAGAGAGTTATTCTGACTCGCAAAGAAGGCGAGTCTTCCAAGTGCTTGAATGAGCTTCTATTGAGTCGAATGTCTCGCTTCCGGGCCTCACATTCTGCCACATTGGCTGCTCTCACAGGCTCTACCATCACAAACACTGTCAAAGAGGAGCAGTCTGGTAAATTAATCATTTTAACAATCCAGCCAGTTAACTTCAATGCTTAATTAATATCCTAAGAGTTTCTTGTGTCCTAGCTCTTCTCTGTGTTTTTCATCTCCGTAGCTGTCAACACAAGCTGTGGACTCCCTCTGAAGACTCTGAGGAAGACCCCAATGTATGTGTGTGGAACATACTTGGTGATGCTAGTCCCGCCTCCTGGTGTATCTGGGAGCTCTGCTACACGCTCACTGTTTGGAGGCAGCAGTAGCTTGTCCTCTTTGAAAAGTAAGAGCACATTTAGCCCGTCATTGTCACTACCATTTTTTGGATAATAGCTCAATTAAAGGGTGGAAGTTATCCACTAAAGCAACCTCTATTTCAGTACTAGCGTCTAGTTTAGTCTTCAACCTTGCTGATGGCCAGTTCAGCAGCCGAGCTGACCTCATTGATGCCCCTGGTAGTTCCCTTGGCAGAGGAGCTCAGGTGGCAGGACTGGGTGAGCACTACCACTGTCCCAAATGAGTGTTGGAGCGTACATTAAACTAACTTCCATTTTATTGTGTGACCTTTTAGGAGCATGTTATGATGCACTGAACAACTTGATCTGGACTTGCTCTAGTGATTACATAGATCAGTGGTGTAACCCGGGGAATCAAGCCTTTCATCATGTGTGCCATAGGTTGGGTGTGAGCCATGTCAGAAGAGAACCCAAAGGTTGTAATTTAGCATTTAAATATGCGATATAACTGTTTAAAAAAAAAAAATAGTCAATCACAAATCTCAGATCCCAAGGCATTATTAATGTGTGTGATTGTGCATGTTGTTTATTTTTATTCTAATTTTAAAAATAAAAAAAATTCCTTTTCACAGAAGAAATGTTGGACACAAGTGAAGTGATCAATCAGCTACTTCATCATGTAGGTGCCATGTGTGTCCACCAACTTAACCTGCTAGCAGCCAGCAGTAATAGTCTTCCACTGGGTGCCCTGTTGGGCAAACAACATCCTATCGAGGCCAGTCACTTTAGCAGCATCTGTGACATAATGGAAAAGGCCATGGTCAGTGGAGATACCAGCATCATCCGCTGTGTTTTGGTCGTGTTTCAGGTTAGTTTTCTGTGACTTTGACCCATATGTATTGAGCCACTTTCTTCATTTAATTGGTGATTGTATGTACTTTGTTTCTCCAGGTTGTATTTAGGTTCTTCAATCCTCAGTCAGATCAGAATAGGGAAACTGTGAGTAGGGCAGGCCTGCTCTTATGGCAGCTACTAATGGCTCCAGTGGATCAAATAGGGGCTGAGATTCAAAGAGAGGTGTGCTTGGCCATAAGGTAATGTTATTGTGTTTTAAACGTTATATACTCCTTCTGCTTCCTTTGGAAAAGATGTTTCGAATGTATTTACTGTTTCTCTTTTTGTACAGCTCAGGCCTGAACACTTTGTATCAGGGAGAGACTGAACTCAAAGAATTGCTGAAACTTGTTTTAAGTGAAGGTGCTGAAATATAGACTATTTCAATAAATCAGAATGCCATTATCCTTCAGAAGTAAACATTTGCTTTAATTCTCAGATGAACGGAATAGTGGGCTGTCTCAGCTTCGGGATGTAATCCTCACTAACATGGCGGATCTACTGCAGAAAAATAGGTTTGGAAGTGAAGAAGATGACCACTATAGGTGAGTGCATCCATCTGGTAACATAGGGATGGGTGATATGGACCAAAAAAACAACGATTATCTAATGAGATTGAATAGTGCAGTGCCTTATTATGTTGCCTTTTTATTAAGCGAATAGTCATAAAGCTTTTAAAATACAGGACATGTGAAAAGCCTTGGTGTGGTGTATTGTCATATGCTACCTTTCATGCAGATGCCGTGACTGATTACATAGCCAAGTGCGCCAATTGCCTCCCAAGGGCAGTCCAAAGTTTGAATAAATATTTGTGTGTTGTGACAGGAAGGAGATCTGTGCTAAACTAATCATGCATGTAAACCTGTTTTGCTTGGGAGAAGCCCAAAGACACAAGACACACGACACACATTGCAGAACATGTCCTGTTTGTGGAATTGTCTTACGTTCAGGTTTAGATTTTGTGTAATGCATACCTGCTGCAACCAATTTCCCACACACTTTCTGCAATACTTCTTAATCTCCGGATAATGTCTGCTTATGGATATTCATAGATTTAAAATAGTAAGTGCATAATGCTGAAGAATTTTAATACAGTAAAGTCTCGTTATATCGATATCGGATATATCGATAGTCCCGGTTATATCGATACTATTTCTATGCACACACGGAGAAAATTACATGCAAACAGGGTTGGATATATCGATAGTCCCGGTTATATCGATATTTTTCGGACTCCCTTGAATATCGATATAACGAGACTTTACTGTAAATGCTTTTTTCCACAGACTGAGTGATGACCTACTGCAATGTATTCTCAAGACTGTAGTTCGGGAATCCTGCCTTCTTATTACCAAATGTCAGACAGTCGCTCTGTCTGACTTTCAAAAGCTGCTCTCAACAGTGCCGGTATGATTATTGCAATCTGTACAAGGAATTCAAGCTTTGCTCCTGTACTCTATGTTGATACAAGTTTGGGATATCACTCACTCCTTTTAGGTGGTCTCTCCTTGTCTTCGCTACCTCATGGCTGTTCAGAACCACCTCCTCAGTAACACCATTCTTATTCGTCCAGATGATAGCGACGATAGTGACAGCTCCCTACAAGGGGAAACAATGAAGGTACAGGTAAACATCCCCTTTAAATACACCTTTCTCTCCTAATTGCGTGTGGTTTCTTTGGATTCACTGCTACTTTGTCAGTTGAATGCCGAGTTGTATTTTGAATTTATGGTTAACTGCACAAATGTTAAAAATACACTTTTATTCAACTCTGTTACTTATTGTGTGTGTTTGAAGAGATCAAGGTAAAGGTACAAAAAAAATTGCTTCCAAGCACTGTGGTGAAGCAAAAGTTTGGAAACAGAATTACCGAAGTGTGGGCCTTTTCTCTGCGGCGTCCTCAGGATCTTCAAGGTAGCATCCTCTCCTTAGCAACCAAGATCCTGGTGGGATGTGATGAGGCACTGGAGACGCTGCATCAGGTGACGACAGCGCTCATTAACGGCGAGATCCCTGACAAAGAAACCAGGTGATTTAACACTTTTTTTAAACTTCAGAATCTATCCTTCATTCCAAGGGTTTCATTAAAAGGTAGAAATGTGCCTTTAAAAACTGTACTCTGTCATTTGAATTCATACAATGACATTTTTGTTGTAAAATAATCACAGATGAAAGTGAAAAGGAAACTAGGATAATAATAATCATAATAATCATAGTAATAATAATAGTAGTAATACTAATAGTAATAATAATAATGTTGTAATGTATCTTGCTTTTGTTGTCCATAGCACTTGACTCACTAGCCCAGGGGTGGGCAAACTTTTTGACTCGCGGGCCACATTGGGTTCTAAAATTTGACAGAGGGGCTGGGCCAGGAGCATTTGGAGGGAGTGTTTGGGCCGGAAATACTAAACCTAAAGCATTAAAGGACAACCGACGCCTCCGGACAAGTTATGTCCATAATTTATAAAATCACTTCAAATGACTTTGACTGAGCGTATTTTACAAAGATTCCACAGCATATAGCTATAGTTTACGTTCTAAGACTTGCGCTGAATATTCACGAAGTCTTGTTTTCGAGTTGATGACGATCCCCATGTAACGTCACGTTTGGACCGCCCCTGACCGAGAAAGCGACACACAATGCATTTTGGGTACTGTGTTTGGTCTGAAAACTTCGTGTTGATCGGTGTTGATGGCGAAATTAGAAAAAAAAACACATAAATAACGCCATGGTGAATCGTTGTGTGTTGCACCAAGACAACTATTTGATATTTGCTGACACAAATTCCCAGCTGACAAATCAGCCCATTTCCAACGGAGCTTGGGCGCAATCTTCTGCATTTTCTGGGTGCTACATTGCTGTCATTGACATCTCGAATTGATATGGGAGGACTCCTTGAATCAATTGCAAACATTTATGTTTTCCTCTTCAGAACTATTTGAATCATATTCATAACTGGATGAGTAACAAGAAAACATCTTCTCCGAATCTGATGCCATTGTTTTGATTCTCGAGCAAGGCAAGACGTCTTGGCGTGACGTCACGAACAAGGGGGTGGGACCTTCTGAAACTGGCCATTTCCGGATTCATTTTGAAGTCATTTTTATTGGTGTTTTTCATTCAACTAAAAATATCAGCCTGCCTGTTTTGGGTATTTTAGATGCTATAAAACGTTTTTTCTGATGTCAGTGGGAAACACAAAAAAATGGTGCCGGTTGTCCTTTAAATGTAGTGTGTACAAACCTCATAGCACAGTAAGAACCCAATTTATTAACTGTCTTTCAAATGTGAAAAATATCCCTGATCAGTTAATAAATTTGTCTCAAGGAATATGGCGTTTACATACTATTTCGCAGATACTTGGAGGAGGAAATGGAAATAGATTAAAATAACATATGTACTGTGATTCATCAAGATTGCGTCTGTTTTTAATAGATTTTCATTGAAGGGGCAAAGTTAAAGAAATCAACATTTATTGAAAAATGGCATCACTTTCAACATTCAAAACATATTATTCCACAACGAAATATTCAAGCTCAATAATACCTACTTGTGTTAAATTCCGCCAAATCATGGATGGTTTGTCCTGACCGCGCGCTCAACAAACTCCACTGAAGCCCTCGCCTTCACGCGCAAACAATACACGTGTACCGTCGCCGAGCTCACAGACATAGGCTACCTGCAGTGAAATTTGCATACTCGGCACGGCAGCCAATCAGAAGCCTGCTGCTTTCTTCCGGACTTTCGCAAGCGTTATAAAGTCGTGCAATTGCATATCATTTTCCAAAATAGATGCAGAGAACCTCAGCCCAGAAGAAAGATTCAAAAGAAGCTAACAACATATGTGACGCTACAAAACGTAAATTTACATTAAACCGTGACTGTAAAGTGTATGTGAGACTTATGAAAGGGACTTAGTGGCTCGTAGGAAGCAATGCAAACGTTGCATTGTGCACCACAATGACAATCTATTACTGCAGCAAAATCTAGCCATGCGTATTTACCGTAAATTAAGCAAGGTAACATTTGTAGTAGGTACATTCTTGATTAAAAAAAACTTTATACTTTGTGCAATGTTTTTTAATGTGATTATTTGTCTCATTGTGCTTCAAGTTGTGAAAAATGGGGCAGGCAACTTCAGTTATCTGCCCTGTTGTCCGCTAACTTTTTGTCATGAGTTTCAGACACTGTTTTTACTATAATTTGGGCAGGTTCGGCAGGCCGGATTAAAAAGCCCGCGCCGTATGTGGCCCGCGGGCCGTAGTTTGCCCATTAATGCACTAGCCTGTGTTCAATGTCATGCCTTGCTCTCGTTTTCCTAAGGTTAAAAGGTTTGGAGCAGGTAACTAAGGCCACGATGCTGGGGCACTTATTGCCTGTGTTGCTGACCTCTCTGATGCACCCCAATCTGCAGACCCTCACTCTAGCTGATGCCCTCATGCCTCAGCTAGTGCAGCTAGTGTTGTACACCAGCCAGGTTTGTTCATGTTTGTATTTAATAGAAAATACATTCTAGAGCTGAATGGCACATCTGTTCTTTTTTTTCCCTTCTAGACTGCTCTGTTACTAAAGACTCAGGCTCCACTTTTCTCAGAAGACACACTATTGGGGGGTTGTGTAGGGCATGGCATGAAAAACTCCTCTGCTGAGGACAAGTACGTTCTATGAGAGACCACCAAAAAGAGTATTGCTTAGCACGTAGCTGTGCTAAATGAACTGTATTTTGCAAAATCCCTGTTCTTTACTAGAATTCTTGATGAACGCGAGGAGCCCGGATTCCTGACAGGACTGAAGATCCCTGCCCCTTGGGCTGCTGGCAAGACGGTGGAGACGGTGCATCCAGTGCGAGACAACTATAAATTCAAGGAGACTGTGCACATCCCTGGGGCTCGCTGTTTGTACCTTCGCTTTGATTCCCGCTGTTCTTCGCAATATGACTATGACAAGGTATTTATTAATCGAAGTCACGAAGCGCATCTGAAATGAGTGATTGCATTCGGTCATCATGAACAAGGTTATCATCTTTTGTCTGCTCTTCTGCACTTTGCAATGACTTTCTTCCCCCTAGTTGGTTATATATGCTGGCCCCAACACGAATAGTCGTAAAGTTACAGAATATGGAGGGAATACTTTGGGATATGGCAGTCGCAGTGTTTTGGGGACAGGATGGCCCAAAGATCTTGTCAAGGTAAAATAAGCAACACTCTGCACTCATAGTCTTGAGTGCATACATTTATTGTCTTTGTGTAGGTTGAAGGTGATACTGTGACATTCTCCTTTGAAATGAGAAGTGGACGAGAGCACAACACTCCTGATAAAGCCATGTGGGGCTTTTCTTGCACTGTCAGAGCTCAGGTAAAACACAATAACTGGCATTTTTAGGCTCCTTGCATTTAGAAGTCCTGCCTCATATTTATTTTCATTAACAATAAATAATAATATTATGCTCATTATAATGGCACAAGCAAAAATTCAAACTGACATTCAAATTGAATTTTCTTGTCGCACACAACACCGAAGCAGACCACACACATGCAGACATGCAAGGAGAGATTTCAGAAAGGGGGCTCATCAGAAATGCTGTGCGTCTTGGACTGGGACCCGAAGACTGCCTTGCTCAGAGGCACCTTGAAAGTGGTCAGGAAGCAGACTAGCATCTCTCACACAGCTTGTGGATATTTTAACTGTGTGCAGTAGGAATTGACCCTTCTGCTCTTAGGCCCTAATCATTACCTACAATATTTTTTTTGTCGTCATCTTTTTCAGGAGTCATCTGAGGATGTCTCTGGAGGCCTCCCCTTCCTGGCAGACCTGGCACTTGGCCTGTCAGTGCTAGCCTGCTCAATGCTGCGCATTCTCTATAATGGGCCAGAGGTAACGAGAGAAGAGGATACCTGCCATGATTTGCTGTGCTCAAAGCTGCTGCAAAGGTGACACACAAAATAAAGCCAGAACTTGCAATTTTTTATTTGGTATTTCATTGAAAAAAATGTTTTTTTTTTTTCATAAACTGTGTAAGCTTTCAGTCGTACAGGAGTGGTCCATTGATGAAAAGGTTTCTTCAGCCGTCATCTGTACTTCTTTGAAGGTGTCGGACATTTCACTTCTTATCCAAGAAGGCAACATAGGATTAGTAATACTGATGAGGTGATACCGGAGAGGAAGTGGGGCAATCTGGCCAGTCGTTCCCATCAGGGGAGCCCCAGGGAGTGGTCATCTGCACCCCCCAACCTGAGAGCAGGGACCTATCATAGCAGAGTCCGGCACCGCCATGTCTGGACAGTAGGGATATATATATATATATATATATATATATATATATATATATATATATATATATATATATATATATATATATATATATATATATATATATATATAGGCCTATACTACCAGGAAGAATTTAGTTTGCTGACGATAAGAAGCGAAACGTCCGACACCTTACAGTACAGATGACGGCTGAAGAAACCTTTTCATCGATAAACTTGAACATAAAATAACACATACAATGCTGTCATCCACATCTATAAAGGAAACATGTCAAAATGAGAATACAGAATTTTGATTCGTTTCTTTTTCTCCAGATGTCAGTGGCAGGTGGAAGCAAATGGTGTACTCTCACCTGCTCTTACTCCAAGTCCTTCACCACTTCCACTAACCATTGAGGAGGACCGTGAATTCACCTACCCCGCCGACGTGCTCATTCCACCTCTAGGCTTTACATCCGGTGCCTACTTTGACTTGCCGCGCATACGCCTCCCTCCGGGCATCATGGGAAGGTTGCGAGAGGTGTCTGGAAGAGCTCGGCCACAGTTTCGTCCCAGCATTAAGTAAGAACTGCATACAAATTATAGTGTTTTGTTTCATAATGCCATTATATTATTTTCAGTCCAGATTTTAAAATGTACATTGTATTCTTGTCAATAAATATAACCATTTAATTAGCAACCATTTCATTCTTGAAAGAGAGGTGATCCGACCAGATGTCATGGAGGAAGTGATCGTATCATGTGTCATAAAGCATCTCAGTTTGGTGGATGGCCTGCAGTCACTTGTCAACTATCAGTACCGTGAAGAACACACAGAAGAGTTTGACCTGGTCTGTAAGATCATGGCAGAGACCTTCAAAAAGATAAATGCGATGGAGCGTCAACTGCAGGTAAACCTTTTTTTTTTAAGAGAGACTGAGAGAGTGATCATCAGATAATATTAGTTTTGCCTTCTGACACAAACACATATATAATTGGGCACACATTTGACCTTTTAATGTAATGTGGATTTCTCTGAATATGCCGACATGACCAGAATAAACTTTAATTATCTACCACGTTGGATGCAGAGTGTTGCAGAATTGGAGCAAAAGTGGCAGAATGAGGTAGAAGAGGCCCAGCAGGGAAAGTTGGACAACAACGCTCCTTTCTTTCATGACTACCACTTCTTTGAGGTATCCTGCTGAAAAATGCATTTCATACTGTACTGTAATTTGATGTGCATGTTTTATTCTTGTTTTCTCAGAATAAGATTAAAGAGCTTGAACTACTTTGCTCCCTGAAGGATGTTCCCCATGATTTTAGTGACTTGGAAAATGTTGTCCTTGGATTGAGGCAAGTTAAATGCTGTAATCTTCTCCTATGACAGTATAATAGAATCTGTAAGCACTTCTTTATCTGCGGTAACAGGGAGAAGTTCTTTCATGAGGTAAACACCATGAACCTTAAAGGTAGCACTCCACTGGTTAAAACTAAGACACTTGTGAAGAGTTTGATGAACCGTACTGAGCTACTGCTACATGTTACCATCGCACCACACTGCAGAAGCTTAACCACGACGCCTATTGGTACACCAGGCACAGGTAGATATCCACTTTTTATCCGAATTAAAATACCTGCATCCAAACTGAATTTCTGTGTGTTTTCAGCTTTCCACTGTTGGAAAATGTTTCTGTTTTTCTCTTAACGTTTGTTTCAGCTTCAAAATCTGTATCAGATGGCAAATCAGCCCTCTCCGTTGTGAAGCAGCCAGTCTTCCTGCGCAGCATGTCTGCACCCTCTGACTTAGAGATGATTGCTAACCAGGATCTGGAGTTTACACATGCCGCACAAAGGTTTTTCTTTTCTTTTCTATTTTGTTTGATGTTTTAACCCTGAAATAAATAAATGCATATTTTTTCGTTTGTTTCATCTGTAGGAGGCGACATCACCCAGCCAGTCATCGCAGTACCTCATTTACACTGCTGCAGTCTCTGGCAGTTGAAGACAGTCGAGACAAGCCAACATACAGTGTTTTACTGGGTCAGCTCTTTGCATTTATTGGTACTACACCTGATCAAGCCGTAAGTCCATTGGTTTATAGACCATTTCACACAAGAACTGGAATTGCATGCACTGACCTGAGGTGGAAAAATTATGGCAAACAATGCATCTAGAACACTTTATTATCTTTTGTGAACTTTCACGATGATTTTACTAAGAAGCAAAAATAATCATGGCTATAATAAACGGACTAACAAGAAATGCACATTTTGCAAGTTGTGACACTTTAACTGTATCCTTTTTTTCTCAATTTGGATAGAACCCTGTAGTTTTTAGAATGATACAGGATACAACATATTTGTCAAGAATCCTTCTTGGAGTTCATGATATCAAAGACTTGTGCATGGATGGTATTTTTTTATTTCTTATTCCATCTAAATAATTTTTGAATTTGTCATCGGATTGATTATTCCACTGATTACACTGGAAACCAAGCTGAACCGGGCCTATTGTGACAATGTTTTGAGTAAAAGTAAAAAGTCACCAGAAAATGAATACAAATATATACAAAGTAGAGTCAACCTAATTACACTAATGAAATAATTGTACTCAGTGATTCCCCACCACTGACTATGATAAATGCACTTTATTTTTGTAGGTATCAAGCAGCAGTTTCCTGTCTGCTGCACAGACACGTTGGCACCGTGGGAGCACACGACGGCAGGCCCTTGTCCACATGAGAGAACTGCTCACCGCTGCTGTCAGAGTGGGTGGGGTCACCCACCTCGTTGGACCCGTTACCATGGTTTTGCAAAGGGGTCCAAGGTAAGTAAAAGGATTCAGCAATGCAAAACCACTCATGCATTGCTTACAACGCTCTTCCTCGACTTTGTAAATCTGTTAAATGCATACAGGATTGAGGAGCTGACATGTGGAGGAATGGTAGAGCAGGTGCAGGAGTCCTTTGGGGAGACGATGACGTCAGTTGTTTCACTTTGTGCTCGCTACCCCATTGCCTGTGCCAACAGTATCGGCTTACTTTGCACAATACCCTACACAAGGCAAGAAACTCATGATCTCCCTGCATATCTTCTTCACAAAATATTCACAATGCATATATTTATTTGTTGCTTTTATTTCCAAAGGAGCGAGGAGCAGTGTCTAGTCCGCAGTGGCCTGGTTCAGTTGATGGACAGCTTATGTAGCTTGAGTGGTCAGAGGGAGTGCAGCTCAAATGAGAAGCAGACCAAAAAGCAGAAAGTAGCCACCATGGCCTGGGCAGCTTTTCAGGTGCTAGCGAACCGCTGCATTGAGTGGGAAAAAGTGGAAGGTAAAATATTGTACAGGACTGCAATAATAATTACGTAATGATGGCATTATATTGCACTTTTACAATTTTTGTCACGTCATTGTGCCCTGACTATTAATTTTTAGCAGCAGTATTTTGTTTTCACTTTGTTTAAGGTGGCTCGACAGACGGAGTACATTCTGGGTTGGCTCGGCAGGTGTCCAGTTTGCTGACCAATCATCTGGCCAGAGCTACTGAGTGCTGTGGAAATCAATCAGCTGGCAATGATGCCTTGCAAGATGTGCTCAGTCTTCTCAATGACCTTTCCAGGTTAGTTTTGTCATGTTAATGATATATTTACTACCTCTGTGAGTGTGTATATATACAGTGATTTTTTTTTTTTTTGACATTTCATTTTAGGAGCCATATAGGAAAAGCTATCCTGAGCCAACCAGCCTGTGTTTCGAAGCTCCTGTCTTTGCTGCTTGACCAGAGACCTTCCCCTAAGCTGGTGCTCATCATCCTGCAACTTTGTCGAGCTGCCTTGCCTCTCATGAGTGTGGAAGACTGTGGTAACGTGGCCCTACCATCATGGAGCTTTTCTATTAATACGCTCGAAGCGGAGCAACAAGATGCTAATGACCCAGCCTCACGTATCGCTGCTTTGCTGCTGGCCAAGCTAGCAGACTATGTGGTACCAGGTTTGTCTTTCTCGTCATTGAACAACAACATATGGCTTGGGTACTTTCTCAAAAATTTAATTGCAAAATGACACACAATTAGTATTTTCTACTAATGTTAATGACTCCTAACCAGGCTGTCAGACCTTGTTGTCTCCCAGCTCTTCTGAGCTGGATACTAGCCTGCCTCGAGCCAGTTCCAAGGGAGCCCTGAAGGCTGAAGATATTGGGGAAGAAGGTGAAGCACTTGATGGTAAACTATCGATATTCATCCACAAGAGAGACGATCAATCCTCTCACGAGGTTCTTCAACCACTTTTAAGGTAAGAGGCATTTTGAAAGTTATCTTCGTAAGATTACTCACCATTTTTGAGTTTCACAATTTTAGACTACTCAGGAATTCTCTAAACATATGTATTCTGTCTCCGTTTTTAAAATGTAGCAGTTCAGAGGGACGCCCCTTTCGTCTTGGCACTGGTGCAAACATGGAAAAGGTTGTCAAAATGGACAGAGATATGACCAAAGTAAGACATGCAATATGATTGTTTCCCCACGCCCCAGTTCTAAATGTCACTACTTTTTTAGATTGGACACTGTGAGGTGATCACTGAGGAAGCATCTGCTGCCCTGAGGAAGGCCACTAAGTGGGCTCAGTCTGGTTTGATAGTGAGTGTTGGTCCGCCTGTTGAGACTCTGACACAGGAGACTGCTGGAGCCATCACAACGGGCGACAAGAAGAAAACTGCCCAAACATCTGCTTGTAGGGACAGAAACACTGAGCTGGCCAGGTACTATGACACATATTTGGAATGGAATGTGTGGAGTGGTGTCTTTTGTGTCACAGTAGTGCCCAATATGTTTGACAAAAACAATCAGAATTATGTCAAAGCGACTAACTGAACATTGTGTCATTTACAGGTCGGACCCTCTCAGGCCATTCATCAGTGGTCATGTTGCCAACAGTATGGCTGCTGAGGTTATTGCTCTGTTACATAGTCTACTTACTGCTCCGGAGTCAAACACGGCACAAATCTGGACAAGCACTGCAGAAAAAGTAAATTTATGTTCAACTTATGTGTCCTGCTTTTTTCATGGCGTTGAGAATCCAATAAAAGCAGTCGAATCTTAAGGGCCTGAAGAACTAAATCGGCATGAACTGGATTGCTCACGCAAACAGACGTAGAAGCTGATCTAAGAAGAGGGACCATCCAAGATTATATCTGCCAAACTGGAATACTGACTTGCAGTTCATTTTTCGTGTATTGTAGAATGGGTAATGTAAATAGATTATGAACATATTTCCCCCTCCACGCTTAAGTTAAATCCTCATGCGGCTTTCTTGCGCATATTCAAGATGTAGTAAAAGCTTTCAAAGCTTCAGACACATCCATCGTGCATAATCTGCAAATGTGTGTAACCACTGAAAAAACTGGATTCTGAGGTTTTTTTTGAGGGGCGGGGTGGTTAGGGATGGGGCTAATTTTCAAATCATGGAGTTTTCACAAGAAATGAGAACTTGATTAAGATCAATTTTGAAAATATGTAACACTTTAATTGGGAAATAAACTTGGGTCTTGCATCCTGATTCTCTGACTGTAGTGTCCTTGAGAGTTTTGAAAGGCGCTTATAAATAAAATGTATTATTATTATTATTATTATTATTATGATTATTATTATTATTATTACACCCAGTGATGTGGCTCATCACTCGGCTACTTTGAATGAGATTTTGTGTTTGCGTTAACTTTTTAATAAATCACCACAAGCAGTTTAATCAGTCCATGGTGCGCATTAAGAAACTGTTTCTTAGAAGACTGCAAATTGACAGTTGACCAACTTTTCGTGGCTGGGAGAATCTGCGCAAATCAAAAAAGTGCCTAGCAGTGTGCCTTTTTTGATTTACGACCGTGCAATATTGTGCGAATAGTCGTTCCAGAGACTAATTTTGATGGTTGATTTTGCACCTTGGAAAACAGCATCTGACAAGAAGGTGCGCACAGAACCACCCTGCGTAATCATAGCGAGGAGTGCAAATGTTACCAATATCAGAAACAAATATGATCATCTATTCAACAACTCAATTTTGGAAATTGTTTTGTGGCTTTGATGAATATTTTGTGGCTTTGATGAATTTGGATTGTTGGATGTCAATTGTAGTTCCCAGTACAACACACACGAGGGGGCAGACGTGCATAAGCATGTGCGAATGTGGAGGATATATACAATGTATAGATGTTGAATGTATAGATCTACACATGAATGTATTCTGATATTGAAATTGCTGAATTGATGTTTTGATGAGTGGTCATAAATGCCGTTGTGTGAAGCTGATTAACACGGTTGTCTCGTGTCGTCTTTCCTCGTCGTTCACAGTGCTACCTGCCTGTGACGCGTTTGGACCGACTCAGGTATCCCCTAGGCCTGAGGCCGGTTACAATTGGGGGCTAAATCTAGGGCTGTACCATTTGCCGATGAAGAAAAAAAAAAAAAAAAAAAAAAAGAAAGAAAATGATTTCTTTTTCTGTTTCTTATCAGTACATTGTGACCACTGCCTGGTGCTGGCCTCTCCCATACCGGTGTTTTTGAGTGTTTTGTTTTTTTCCACTATAATGCTGGATTGGCACTCTGGATGAGCCAGCAAAACACTAAACTTGAACTGCTTCACCATAATTGTTGTTGGAGTGTTGGGTTTCTTTTTTTGGTAGCCATATGTGGCTTTTTCACCAATCCTTCCAATTCTATCTGATTTTTCACTCACTGTGTTCTCCCAAATTTTTCCTCTTGAAATCCACCAAAGTTAGCTGAAGCGCAGAACTCTCATTACATTCATGTTGCCACAGCTCACACAATGAATTAATAACCAGGGTTTAATTAAGTGTCTCCTAATTGGGATCTTAGTAAATCAGGCCCCCTTGAATCGTTCTCTTCAGCATACACTATAAAAGTTTTCTCTGTGTTTATCTTTAGGTCCTGTCCAGGGCACTGATGTTCATCCCTCAATTGGGGAAGTATGCTGAGAGTATTTTGGAAAATGGGAGCAGCAGTGGTAGGAAGCTGGCGAAGCTTCAGGCCATTGGCAGGCAGGCGGTTGCTGCACTCTGTGCTCTGGGCGGCTTCAAAGAAACCATTAAAATCGGATCAGAGGTCCAGGTGAAGGATACATGTTTATCTACTGTGCTATTTATTTTTAATTATGTGAACGATGAACTCATTTCAACATCTTATCATATATGTCATGTCTACAGGTCATAGGTAAAGGAGTACTTGGAAGCGTGGGTATTGTGATGTCTATCAATGAGCAGGAGGGCATTGCAACTGTCACATTTCCCTCTTGTGATTATCAGAGAACTTGTAAAGCTTCAGATGTGCTGACAGTACCAATATCACGCCTCTGCACACCCAGATCTGAGGTAAGACTTCCTCCCTGTAGCTTAATGACCTTTTTTGTTTCATGGAAAACAATATTCTGATTCTAACCTGATCCTTCGTTCCAATCCTCAGGCATTGCCCTTGTACAAATTATCGATCACTGAGAAGGTAGTGCAAGCAGTGCAATCAATGCTTCTGCCACAAGAGGGTAGCCTGTCCATTCATACCTCTCTACCAGCTTCTGGAGACGGGTCCAGCCCTGTGATGGCTGCAGTTCGCTTGCTTGCTGAAATTAGAACCAGGTCAGTTCAAACCAATCCTTACAATAGTTTTTCCATATTCAGAGCTTTTGTATTTTACTGTCATGATCACTAATTTAGTTGAGTTGCATCCGGAGAGCTAAGCACAGCTAAATGTACTATCGAACAATAGTGATATTTTGATTTTCAGAGCATGCCTGGTAATGGCACAGCTCTTGGAGGATAGTTCATTTTGTGAAGAGTTTATCCAGCAGTGTCCTGCAGCTGTCGAGGTGCTCAACCTGGTTGCTCAAGAATGTAGTCCTGGTAAGAAAATGTTATAATGTCCATCCTACAACTTAAAAAGACAATAGGTCTGCATGTTTATGGGCTTTTGATGTTTGTAGGAGAGCGTCTTGGTATCGTTGAGGCGCAGTGTGAAAGAGTGCGAATGCTCTACAGAGACTGTGCTCGCCCTCCTCCCCCACCCCTTCAGATGGACAGGCGTCAGGTGGAGTTACCATGTTTAGAAATTTGCAAATTACAATCAAAGAAAATGTATCGTGTTAAATATAGAAATAATCAATGCCAACTGTCGTTGACTTGAACAATTCCTGAGAGTTGATTTATTTTCAGGGCTATTGCCTTTATATTACTACTTATTTGGAGAGAATGTCAGAAGTACATTCCATTCTAAAAACGTTTTCATGAGAAGCCGTGAAACATGAGACTGTTTGCAACCATTATCCATCTATAATATCTCACCAGCCCAAGGAAATAACCTGGTGTCCCTCCCGAGTGTTCCCTCCTGTCCGGGCCTGCATGTTCTCATCCCATCTGACCTCGGTCACTTTCTTGGCTGACCCGAGTGCTGGAGGAGGGCTCCCCCGGGGCACCTTCATTTATGCCACATCTCCTGTGCCGATTCAGGTTGATCATTTGTTACATCGTTGTTGGGCATTTCTTTTCACCGTCTGACTGATGCTTTTTTTCATACCTACAGGCACCTTCTTTTTACTGGGAGATAGAAGTTGTCTCCTATGGAGACTCTGAAGAGGATAGTGGTCCCATTGTGTCCTTTGGTTTTGCCACTGAAGCTGAAAAGAGAGACGGAGCATGGACCAACCCTGTTGGCACGTGTCTGTTTCACAAGTCAGTAGACTTCTATTTTATTTTATTTTTGAAATGACATTCTATCTTCAGTAAAAGTGCTGTTTGATCTCTGTTTTTGTTGTTTCAACTGCTTGTCCTCTTGTTTCTTTGTGGCAGTAATGGCAGGGCAGTGCATTATAATGGCTCAAGTTTATTGCAGTGGAAAAGTGTCAGGCTTGATGTTTCTCTTCTCCCGGGTGAGATGAATTATGTCTGTGATTTTGCTTGTACTTTATTACTGCACAACATTTCTTTGAGCAAATGTTTCTCATCATCATAGAGAATTCATTCATGCTTCAATTATGTTATTTTGACTATTTAACATTGTGTGATTACTGTCATCCCATTGCATTTACATTCACACAGGTGATGTGGCTGGAATAGGCTGGGAGCGTTCAGAAGGCACACCTCCACCTCCTGGTCAGGCCCCGAAGGGACGGGTGTATTTCACCTATTGTGGTCAAAGGCTCAGTCCAGTCCTCGAGGAGGTGGCCGGTGGAATGTGGCCTTTGGTTCACATTCAAAAGAAGGTATTCTGCTTAAAGACAAATGTCTGAGTGGCACAATTTTTCTGCAGTAATTAAAAAGTAAAAAAAACAACAACATTGTTTTGTAGAATTCAAAGATTCGGGCCAATTTTGGAAACCGTGCATTTGCATACGCTGAAGGCCAAGCACACAGGAATGCTGCAGATTTGTGCATTGATCTAGCAGAAGAAATAAGTGCAAATTTTGAAGCACTCCCCTTTGCCATGGCTTCAGACAGTGATAATGACGCAGGAGCAAGCGTTACATCTGACTCCGGCTCCCATCATGGACCCCCATGTCGGATTGCAGCAGTGGCGGTTGTTCAGCAACGTACATTCTACTTTTATTTTACTGTAGCCCTGAGATATACATGCCTCTTTCTTCTCATAGAGATCACTCTCTGACAACTGACTGAAAACATTAAGATAACTTTTGTCATTTTCTCTCTATCTCTTTCAGAATATAACAGTGACCTGTCCTGCCATTACAAGGTGGAGCTGAGCTATGAGAACCTTGTCAGTTCGGGGCCTGATCCACACCCTCCACCAATTGCAGACGACGAGAGTGATGATGAGGATGATGATGATGCTCCCAGGGTAAGTGAGCTTAATCATCTAGGGATAGTGTCACTGTTTGTACTTCTTTATTTCACAATTCGGTTCAAAACTCAGGAGGACCACTACGCCTTGCTGGTAAAGGCGTGGGAAACCAAAGTGTTCCCCACTATTAGAAGGAGATTCCGTAATGAAGCTGAGAGGAAATCTGGTCTGGACCAAATTAAAGGAGCCTTGCAGTTAGGTAAGAAGAATACATATACCCAGCCGAACATATGTCGAAATATCTGAAGACAGCTTTGGGAGCATTGAGTCGATGGTGTGTTTGAATGGCAACAGGCATGGTTGACATTGCAAGACAGACAGTGGAGTTCTTATATGAGGAGAATGGCGGCATTCCTCGAGACCTATACCTCCCCACCATAGAAGACATCAAGGATGAGGCCAACAAATTTACTATTGACAAAGTTCGCAAAGGTAGCATTACATCTACCTTTTTACTACTCATACTTTGCATGAAGCTTTCAAGTTCTTTATTACTACTATTCATATTATGTACCGGTAGCATTATTTTATTTTACGTCCTATTCTGTATCTTAAAATAGGTTTGACTGTGGTCATCCGCTGTACAGACAGCAACAATACCAATAGCAGTACAGGGGGGACAGCACTGCCCAAGTTTGCCATCCGGGGCATGTTGAAGACTTTTGGCTTGCATGGAGTCGTGTTGGATGTTGACTCGGTAGGTGCAGTAGATTTCATTGCATTGTGCCACTCCCGAATTAAATTTTGCTTGATTGTTTTGTTTGGTTCCCCCGTCCCTCTAGCTGAATGAGCTTGTACAGGTGGAAACCTACCTTCGCAGTGAGGGTGTGCTGGTGAGGTACTGGTACCCTATTGAAATTCTGGAGCGGCCGCCTGCTGGATCTCGACGTACTGCAGCCAGTGGCTTAGTCTCACTCGACAGTAGCAACATTCAGATTCACAGGTATGTTTTGACTTTACTAGCACAGAAATCCATGCTACTATTTTCTTGATTTTTCGTGTTTTTATTTTTCACAGGGAGCTACTTCGCTCTGAGAGCGCACTGGCTCGTTTATATTGTCGAATGGCCTTACTGAACATCTACGCCCCAAAAAATCCTCACACATTCACTCGTCTCTTCCACATACCTGCGATTCGTGACATCACCTTGGAACACCTACAACTTTTGTCTAATCAGCTGCTGGCTCCACCCCTCCCTGGTGTGTGGTAAAATAATGAAGAAATAAGCACATCTTTGTCTGTGTGCTCTTCTTGCTACCACCTTGAACATTTATCTTCCAACAGATGGCACTATTAGTTCTGGCTCGATCCTCCTGGCCCAGTCTGTGCTTCACAACCTTCAAGACCAAAGCTGCTCTTCCGCAGACCTATTTTACCAAGGCAATTCTCAACCCATCCGAGAGTGGCTAACTGTGGCCATTACTCGTGCCTTGCATCAAGGAGAAGAAAGCTTACTTGAGCTAACTAAACAGATCTGCTGTTTCCTTCAGGTTTGCTCTGCTCGTCAAGGATTCAAATAACTTCACTAAATTTGGGCTAATGTTAAAAGTTTGTTGTTTCCAGCATGCACCTGAGCAGTTTACATCTGAGGAGTTCCCTGTAACGGAGTCAAAAGTGAGCATGGATGTCAGTTTTCCAGGGGCTGCATTTGTCATCGTATCTTGCAAAGAGAGCCAACTTGGCTGCCGCAAAGAGTGAGAAAACTGCCAACCCGTTATTTTCTGCAAATGTCTTATTTATTATCCTCTACTAATAATGCAAAACACCCTCCCGCCCCTCCCTTTTAGCTCTAGCCTGTACAAGGCTCCTTGGGCACGGGTAATGCTGTATGGTCTGGGTCACAAAGTACGCCAAAATGGGCAGCTTAATCTGATGGAGGCTGTGTGCTATCCTTTGGATGCCTCACCAGCCAACACAGGACTTACTCCCCCACCTACCACCAACCAATACCCATCTGTTATCATACCCACTGATAAAGTGCATATCAAGCTGGGTATGTACTCACCAAATCATACATTTGTTTATCATATGTGTGTATATTGAATCATTCATTGGATACAATTGTCTTGACTGTAGGTGTGTCTCCCCCTCCTGGAGCTATAGTCGCTCTACATTCCCTGCCTTTGGAGTTTCCTCTGGCCATGGCATTCGCTGAGCAGCTGTTGACGTGGAAGTTGGGAGAGGGGAGTGAGCGGTCAGAAGACGAGCTAGATACAGTGCCGTCATCTGTCCTGCTGCAAGTGGTAGAACTGCTCGGTAGGTGCCATATTTTAAACACTTTTACCTTAATGCAAAATTTGTGCGCTTACCGAGCCACCTGTGTCACAAATATGTTTACCATAATCCCCTTAATGGAGACAATCATACGAGAAGATAGACCCTGCATCATTTCTGATTCTGATCATTGTTATAAGAAGACTGTACATAACCATAATGTATTCTGTGTTTGTCTGTGTTTTATGTATTAGGTGGTTTACTTTGGTCTACAGATTTGGCTCCCTCCATCAAAGAGCTGATTTTTCACTTGCTGGCTGAGCTCTTGCGTAAGATCCACCACTTGGAGCAGCGTAAAAGCCCTTCCGGCTTGTCCAGCTCTATTGCTCTGCTGCTTAACCCCTGCCTCGCAGTACTCGTGGCCATGCAGACAGAACTCTGTAAACTCTACGATCGTGAAACTCAGAGCTGGACTGCGGGAGGAGCTGGGGCTGGAGGATCTTCATCTGGAGGTGTTGCTTTGGCATTGACGGCAGAGCAGAGTCGGTTCTCCACTTACTTCCATGCTCTGATGGAGGTCTGTCTCGCTGTAGCAGAGGTGACACTGCCTCTCAATGTTGGAGGTTGCACAGTTGGAACCCTGTCCTCCACCAGTGCCCCTAACCTGAGTGATTCTTCGTCATCGTCGTCATCCTCCCCTGGCCAGACCCCACAGAGTCCAAGCCTTCTGTCCAAACGTAAGAAGGTAAAGATGAAGCGGGAGAGACCAGCGGCTGCTGTGGCCACCGTGGTCTCTGGAAAAAGGGGGAGTGGAGGCGCCCGTCTGTCAGAGAGTGATAGTGCTCTACTGAACATGGCTGGTAGCAAACCTGAAGACATGCTGTGGTTCCACCGCTGCCTCACTCTTGTAATGATTCTTCGACATCTTGCAAATAAGGATCCTCAGGGTCTGAGTGTGACAAGTGATGCAGTGACAGACGCTTGCCAAGCTTTGGTGGGTCCCACAGCCCACAGCCGGCTTTTGGTGCTTTCAGGTATCCCTACGCACCTGGAAGAGGCAGTGGTTCGTAATGCTATCCGTCGGGCTTGCAATGCGCACGGAGGCCTTTTCAAAGATGAAGTTTACATACCTCTGCAGGAAGAGGAGTCTAAGAGAACTAAAACAGGGGCTCGAGTCACAAGCCCTCAGACTGGCAAAGTGAGCACTGAGTCTGAGCGACCTTTCCCCCACGGCGGAGGTCCTGAGAGTCCTGACAGCTCCAGCAGCATTACCCCAGCTCTGAGTGTGAGCGCATCAGCTTCGACTAGCCAGACCTCCATCTGCAGCCCCTCGCAGGGACGCTCCCGCACTGCCAGTGAACTTTCTATAGATCAGGAACAATTAGCTGTCCCGGCTGTCAACACCGTTGTAGCAGTGTCTGCTGGAAACCGCCCCCAGCAAGGCTCCCAAGAACCACAGACTGTTTCTAGTCAGGAGAGTCTAGATACTTCTCTGTGTAGCACTGGGAGCCTGGGAAGTCTTGGTAGCTTCGGGGAGCCTGTGGAAAGTGCGGATACACCGTCTGTGTCAGATGGGGACTCGATGCACACGGTCACCTCACAGGAGAGTAATTCACTCCTAGCGAGGACAATCAAAGGTTATGCTGTCATTGAGGTGAGCTAAATACCTCTGTGTTATACTGTAAAGGCAATGCCTTTTGTTTTTATTCTGTGTTTCATTCTCAGTTGTGCTAACTCCTTTATTATTCATTCCAGGTGCGTTCTCGAGCCAAAGTGGAAAAAATACGTGCCAGTCTCTTCAACAGCAGTGACCTAATTGGTTTGTCCAGTCTGGAAGGTGAAGAGGAGCTAATGGAGTTGACCAACGAGGAGATCCTCACAGCCTCAAGTGTTAACCAAAGTCTGTTTGACACTCAGGGAAGCTCTGCACTGGAAGACTATTTTCTGGACAAATCCATTCGAGGTTTGTATCTGACCATGAATAGTTGCAACATGATTTCTCATGCTGTAATGTTCATTCATTTCTTTTCCAAGGTGACAAGCTAGTTCCCGGAGCACGAGACATTCTTGTGGATATTTTTAAGAGTTGTATGCACTCGGAACAAATGCTCACCCTCACACCTGCCAAGCCAGTGAAAGTGTCTGACGTTTACCTCAGCAAAGAGCAAATCAACTCTCAGACCCCTGGCAATCTATTGCATACCTTCTTTACCAATGTACGGCCTCCGAAGAAAGTACTTGAAGACCAACTCACTCAGGTAAATACCGTATGCAAGAAATCTTGAATATTTGAATCATTGAAAAACATTTTCAAAATGTAGCCCAATATCCCCAAATGTTAACATTCTTGCTCCAGCACCCCAAAGTAACAGGACTCTGCATTTAATCACGGCTGTAAAAAATGACTTGTTTATAACCAGATTCTAAGGAAGTATGGCATTCCCAAACCCAATAAAAACAAATACAGCAAAGCGGGAAAAGAACAGTATCAAGGCAAGGCAGTAAGTACCAAGAGGCCAATCACCAAACCTCCCCCCAAGGAAAAGTCTGTGCTCAACAATGTAAGGTAAGAGTGCATGATGTACATTTTTGCTGAGCATTTAGTTCATGGGTTCTTTTAAGAATTTCAAATGGAATGTGTTGTTCACTATCTCTGCTAGGACTGCGCTCAGTGAGAAAAAGACCGTGCTTAAACCCAAATCTCCGGAGAAATCCAGACCTGATGAGAAGGATGTGGAAAAGTCTCCTGCTAAAAAACTTGAAGGTTCTTCAATAATTGAAACACAAAAAAAAAAAAAAAATCCCAGACAAAGCATAATTGTGACGCAACGTCCTGCAGAATGAATATTTGGCGTTATAGTGATCTGACATTTTTCACACTCAGAATGAAACTTACTTGAAATTGAAATATGAACTGAAACTGTTTAGGAAAATGTACTCAATGAAATTGAAACTTAACGTTTCGGTTGACGAGTGCTGAGGTACCTCTCACACGCCTTTCTTTTCTGTAGTCTCAGAGGAGAAGTACCTGACACTGGAGGGCTTCCATAGGTTTGCGGTTGACCGAGCCAAGCAGGACATCCGCAGCATCTGGAGGGCAATTTTGGCATGTGGCTATGACCTTCACTTTGAAAGGTAAGACAGACCACTCTTAACGCTGCCCAGTCTGACTGAATGTCTAAACTGTATGCTGGCTTCCCAGAACATACTATTCATTTTCTATAAATACACACGTATTTATATATGTGGTCTCTTGGATTATAATGTCAGCGAGTATCCTGCTTTTAAATGCACTGTAATTAATTTATATGCATCTATAGTGCTTGGATTTCCAACATTGTGACCGGAAATCTTTATCAGGTGCACCTGTATAGATACACGGCATGCCCAGAAGACTTGTAGGAAGTGGACTTTAGAAATGGACGTTGCTTTGGTCCAGTACATCAATAGGCTGTGTCGTCACCTTGCTATCACACCAGCCCGACTACATCCCCACGAAGTCTACCTGGATCCCAGTGATTGTGTCGATCCACGTGTGGCCTGCCTGCTTAGTTAGTAACACACTTGAACATCTGTATCTTTTCCCAGGTACTTACTCTGTAAATGACTCAAGTCAATAAATAGTAAACCACCTTTTTTCTTGTCTTTTAAAGATGTGTCTGTCGAGAGCTTGCGCTTGCGTTTTGCTCTGCTGCAGTCGCTCAACAACACACTGGAAAGTTTCTTCCTGCCACTGGTGGAGCTAAGACAGACATGCACTTATCAGAACAGTATTGCGTCCTTGTTATGTGAGGCGAAAGGTGAGCTGGACTATTGTACTTTGCGTAGACGGTAGAGATAAATGCTCGTTAGTGTTCCGTTCGTATCTATCATCGCTAAGATTTTTTTTCTCTGCTCAAATGTCCTGTTTTTACTCACACTTGATTCTTCCTTTTCTTTCTTTTTTGGGGATGCTCGCAGGACTGATTTACTATGACACAAAAGTATCTGTAATGAATAGAGTACTGAATGCCACAGTGCAGCGAGCAGCTGACCATGCTGCTCCAGAGATTACATTGGACCCTCTTGAGATTGTGGGAGGTATTTCAATTTGTTATGCAACCCATATTGGATGTGATATAGCTTTAATGACAACCTGTTAATATCCTGCAGGTGAAATTCGATCTTCAGAAAACACGTACTTCTGCCAGGCAGCACATCAGCTTTCATGCATGCCATCGTCCCAGCTTTGCGTGAAGCTAGCCAGCGGAGGGGATCCAACCTATGCTTTCAACATCCGTTTCACCGGCGAGGAAGTTCACGGCACCAGTTGGATAATCTACATTTTACTTACAACATATCTACTGTCACAATAGCTGTAACAGATTACAGCACCTTTGTTTCTGTCCGATTAGGTGGTTCCTTCAGACACTTCCTTTGGCAGGTATGCAAGGAGTTACAGAGTTCAGCTCTTTCCCTGCTACTGCCTTGTCCCAGTGCTGCAGCCAACCGTAACAAGGTAATGCCCACTGTATGTGGAATTTTTCCTCTGCTGCTCAAAAAAACAACAACAAAAAACATCCATTAGATTAGCATAAATTCAGACGGGCATATGCCATAGTTAAATAGCATGTACGGTATATACAATGTACCATATTTTCTGGTGTATAAGGCGCATCCAACAGCCTTCATTTTCTACAAAAGATGACCCTGCACCTTATATGCAGGTGCGCCTTATATGTGAAGTAATAATGAGCCACAACAGGTCTCGCAACTACTGTCAGCAGCCACAGACTCCATTTGAACCCCCACACACCCCCATAGAAGTAGTGCGTAACCCCAGACTTTACTGTAGTGCCTTATAATGTGATGTGCCATATACAGTGATACCTCAGCTCACAAACTTAATTGGTTCCCAGAAAGTGTGTGTCAGGCAACAAGTTCGTCTGCCGAACCATTATTTCCCATAAGAAACCTTTTTTCTCCTTTCGGCTTTTCCCTTCAAGGGGTCGCCACAGCGAATCAGCATCCTCCATCTTCAGAGTTTTGATTTTCATGTTGGTTTTGGCCAAGCTTTTACGTCGGATGCCCTTCCTTCCTCTGTATTTATCCGGACTTGGGACAGACACAAGAAACCATTAAAATGAAAATAATCAGTTCCCAGGCCCCCATTAAAAAATGTTCCACTAATCAAGCCTTAAAACTACACAAAATATACCTTATTTTATGTATAATAAATGTGCTATTGTATTGTAATTAAAGAAGTAAGAAATATACTGTACTATATAATAAAGTCGTTTTATTTACCTTTGTGATGGTCGTTGATGTTGTTGCCTCTTGATGATCCGAGTGAAGTTGCCGTGCTTTCTCGGCAATAATACCCTCATTCACACTATTGCCTGAGACCGTTGCTTAGACAACACAGAAACACCCTTTGCCACACATAGCAATGGTCAACTTAGCATACTGCTAGTGGGACGCTAAGTTACACAAACGCGCACCTCGTTCACGTTTTTCGATGATCTCCTTCTTCTGCTCGACCGTAATTTTCTTTTGCGCCCTCTTCGGCTTAACACTAGCCTGTGGTGGGGTCTTTTTCGGTCCCATAATATCAAAAGTACTGCACTCGATAACAAACCACGTCCACACTCAAAGAAAGGGGGTGACAAAAACTAGTCCGCCAGCCACTGTGGCGCCGTGTGGTTTGGTTCGTTCGCCGAAAACTAGTTCATCAGCCAAGACCAGGGGTCGGGAACCTTTTTGAGTAAGAGAGCCATAAAAGTAAAATATTTAGAAATGTTTTTCAGCGAGAGCCACATGCACGCGCGCGCGCACATACAAACGCTCGCGTGCGCGCGGATACGCGCACGCGCGGACACTTTTCAACAAAATATCCGAATGCATTATTTAAAATAACTTTGTGATAGTACTCACCGTTAACATGAATGTTTTTCCGTTCCTCGTGTTTGGTAAAATTCCAGGAAAACGATCGGAATGAAATTCAATTTGGTCCAGAGGCGAAGTTACTGCTAGTTAGCCTGCACACAGCTCGTAAGCTTCCACACTTGCTATCTGCAATCTACTTCTTGCAGAAGTATGTCGATGCTAACGCTAACATGGGGCTTGTTAAAATGTCACTGACATCCGACTGTTTCATCGATGGTATTGTTTCATTGCAAATTAGAATCAGAACATTCACTAGAATCAGAACAAACACTTTGAAAATATTTCATAAGGAACAGGCCGAGATTCCCCCGTGCACGCCCGCATTCGGTGATCGAAAGCCGGCTTGAAGACCTCCGCAGACGCCCGCTGTCACACTTCCAGGGAGGCTGCGTCACCCCCCAGCTCACTCCCACCCGATGCGGTTCCCCGCACACACACCGGTGTATTCACGCTGAAGTGCACTCGTTGGGCTCAGTTAAAGGGGCGTTTACCTGTTTCAACATGACGGCCACTATCATCCAATCAACATGGCGCTTTCGGCCATTCTCGGTCAGTGTCATCCAATCAAAATTGCGCTTTCCGCCAACTGCAGCCCCAACGGGAAATGAACGGCGAAAAAAAACGATGAAACGAAAAAGTAAATACATATTTTAGTTTTATCGGCGAGCCATATGCAATCATCAAAAGAGCCAAATATGGCTCGCGAGCCATAGGTTACCGACCCCTGGCAAAGACTATATGCTCGCGAATTTGCGAGGCGAAAAGTTTGTGAGCTCAAGCTTTCGTATGCGGAGGTATCACTGTATTTGGAAAACATTTATAAATTTATTTTATATTTGGAAAACTTTTTCCATTCATTAAATGTGCGCCTTATCGTCCGGTGTGCCTAAAAATGGAAAAAAGTTTGAAAATACACCATTCGTTGGGGGTGTGCCTTATACTATACACCGGAAAATACTGTATAAGACATGAATATATGTACATGGCAGCGTGGGTGCATATTTTTACAGGGCAATGATCAGCCTTTGACCATAATGAGGTGTGATATACCAACACAGTAATGATGTTGGTCATTGTGAGAGTCACTTGGAGAAAAGAGTATTTGTAAGTGGTGCAAAAAAAAACGATTTACTGTAACCGCAGAATTATCATATGAAGATATCGTAATGCAAATGTTTTATTGGGGTTGTGTAGTTGATTCAATCCAAGCAGTGTGTATGTGCGTGTGCATGTGGAGGGGAGGGGTGTTTGGGAGGAGGTGTGGGAGTCGGGTGGTGTAAATGTCGTTTATACTCAGTGTATCTTTTATATCACATCGGTATATACGTAAATAAATTATCTTGGGTAATTGTTGTTTATTTTATTTGATTATTTTGCTTAGGGAAAGTACATCCTGACACCTTGTCCTATCAGCTATGCTGAGGAGCAGTTGTTACACTTTTTTGGTCAGCTACTGGGCATCGCCATCCGTGCAGATGTGCCCCTTCCTTTGGACCTGCTGAGATCTTTTTGGAAAGGTCTGGTAGGTGAGGGCCTCGACCCAGAGCAGGACTTACAGGAAGCAGATATGCTCACATACAATTATGTCAAGAAGTTTGAAAATGTAAGAAATAACACCTGTCCACTTAATTTGTGAAAATCTCCTTTTCCCAGTTTAAACTGTGAGCGGCAATTCAGTCTCAAGTCTGTTTGTGCTGTGTAGGTGAATGATGATGCTGAGCTGGAGGCACTCTGCGCTGAGATTTCCTCCCAACACCATTCGGGCGAGAGTCCCGAGTCTCCCAGCAGGCCCTCTTGTACCTTCACCTACATGACCATGACGGGTGAGGAAGTGGAGCTTTGTCAAGGAGGGCGGAACATCACTGTCAGGTGATTGACGGGAGACGTACTTTTGTGTGTTAAATGAACAGTTTCACTCACTACTGTTTTTTGGTTTCATCTCATGTATGTTCTTGTGTTTGTAGCTGGCAGAATAAGAATGTGTATGCACGGGCAGTACAGGGCCTTCGTTTGAGGGAGCTGCAGAATGTTGAGTGCATGACAGCAGTGCGTGCGGGGTTGGCCTCCATAATTCCACTGCAGCTACTAACTATGCTTAGCCCACTGGAGATGGAACTCCGGACCTGTGGCTTACCCTACGTTAACTTGGAATTCCTCAAGGTATACCAGTCTTATATGCTACATTACCCGTGTGATGGTAATGTATCAATGGGAGTTGAGATCTTACCTTTTTTTTGGTAGGCTCACACCATGTATCAGGTGGGTCTGATGGAGACGGACCAGCATATTGAATTCTTCTGGGCCGCTCTGGAGATGTTTACTCAGGAGGAGCTTTGCAAGTTCATCAAGTTTGCCTGCAACCAGGAACGTATCCCCTTCACTTGTCCCTGCAAGGACGGAGGACCCGATACCGCCCACGTCCCTCCATATCCCATGAAGATTGCTCCTCCTGATGGAGCAGCAGGTAATGGTAATTGTTCTAATTTAACACGGGGGGCTGTTGTTGCTGAATGATGCTCATTTTAGTAAAGTGGTAGAACCTTGTCTTGTCACCTTTGAATTTGACATAGTCTTTGCTGAAACAAGTTGTTTTATGAAAAATTGCCTTGTTACAGGTTCGGAGAGATCGCAGCAGAGAAATGACCACAAACAACGACTATATATATATATATATATATATATATATATATATATATATATATATATATATATATATATATATATATATATATTGATAAAACACACATCAATTTACAGCATTTCCCGATCATGAGTAATTACGCTAGACACAAACTGTCACCTCTATGCCCCCACGTAAAGACTCCAACATCGCAGTTAAGATCCAAAATAGTATACCTTACCGTTGACAGAGGCGGAGAGCCGGCAAAAACACCCTGGTAGAGTAAACTGGACTGGAAAACCCAAAGCTGGACACACGTGCACAGTTCACAGCAGACTCTAACCGATATTGAGGAAAACCCCATCTTATAGACCCACTCTTGCTAAGACAGGTGGCCAGCCTGTCCACGCAGGAGATGAGTCATTCCTCCTCCTTTTCCTCAGCCCCGGACTAACGAGCAATTTTTGGCAGGCACACAAAGGCGTGCGAAAACCTGCAGTTTTCAAAACCAAAACAAATTGGGTCAGTGTGACCGATTGTGTCAGTGTAACCGAACAACCTGTACCCAGGTGTTTCGACTCAGAAAAACAAAAAGGCGAATACAAAACAATCAATGTGAAAAACAAAAAATGAAACTATATATGAGTCAGCTCAGGACACCAATGAACATTTTTCTTCCTTCACAAGTGCAGGAGTAATCGGAAAAAAATGTGCAAGCCAACGGCTGCGCCTCTGAGCCGACAGTCGAGATGCGAGGGTCTGATGAGAACTTTTTTGGAGGACTGAGTTAGTAACAGTTTAGTTGCCAGCCAATGTTCATGATTTTTCTGGGTGACCTGCTGTCAAAGCCATCAATCCTCTTTACCCGGGTCTTGTTTAAAGACCAGGATTCTGTACCATACAAGAGGATGGAAAGAATTGCTGAATTCTAGAGGCACATGCAGGCTTTTGGGACACTGAGTTGTGGCGCCTGAGGGGCCGTCATACCGAGGGCATGGCTCTCGCCGCAAAGCCGCATCTGCAGTCAATTTCTGGCTAGGGATCGGCACTTGTGATGGGGAAGCCCAGGTAGATAATGGAATTGACAAATTGACTTAGTCTGTTACAAAAAATAAAGGGGGGGGGGGTTGAGGTCCATCACCAATACACCTAAATTTTGTTTTCTGCCAGCTTCTTTTGGAGGCCCAGCTTTGTGACTTCTGTTTGGTATATAGAGAGAGCACTGCTGAGGTGTGAGAGGGAGTGTCTGAACGGGGTGGTGTCATCAGCGTATTCCGGGTCAGTCAGGTGGTGGTTGCCTAATGATACACCTGAGACTTACTCCCGGACTTGGATCATACACGGTGGTCAATAACACGGTTAAAAAGGTCAGGAGCAGCCATGCGACCTAGGTGGTGATTAATGATGTGGGTGATCTACTGGACCACACAGTCACCGCCTTCTTTGAGCAGCTCTGCAGTGTTTGCACAGATTCCAGGGGCCTTGTGACCCGTAGCACATTACCCAATTGAAATGGTCACAAAAGCAATGCGTATGTATGAAATGAAATGTTGGCCATCCTAAAGTCCTTACAAATGTACTTAGACTGGTATGTGAAATTAAGGATAGTTATATTAAGTTCATCCTGTCTACTTGATATCTAATTTTAAACAGATTCAATACACTGTAAGAAAAGAATCGGTTTAAAATTAAAAATGAAATTAAGGATGTTATGGTATTTGACTTAGCTTGATTAGAACCTTGGTACCCCCCCCCCCCCCCACACACACACGCACACACACACACACACACACACACACACACACACACACACACACACACACACACACACACACACACACACACCAGGCTTAACAGATTCGGCTTGGATGGATCCCCAGTAGAATTAAATCAAAGGATCATAACTTACATTGTATAGCCTCATGTTACTTGTGAGACAAGTAGTAATCCATGGCAAAACATTGCTATCTCACTTGATCGATTGTGTTGAATCCCACAGCACGCCCGATTATTTCACATGACACACTAATGTGCAATTCCGCAGTATCTGGTAATTACTGGCTTATATTATACTTTACATCAGTTGTGTAGTCAGCGTTTGTGTCATATGTTGTTTCTATGCATGACAGGTCAGCCGGACGCTCGCTACATCCGCGTGGAGACCTGTATGTTTATGGTCAAACTGCCTCAGTACACTTCATTAGATGTGATGCTGGAGAAACTACGCTACGCCATTCACTACCGCGAGGACCCTCTCAGTGGCTGAGACTTGATACCCCACTCCAACCCCCTTTTCATGAAACTCCTGACTCGCTCCATCCATCATTGTACCTGCAGCCTGCTCGCCTCTGAGATTTTCCTCTGATCTACTCTATTAACATCACAATTTGATTTTAGTAGCATTCAATGCTTTGCATGTTGACCCCTGACTTGGTTCTTGACGTTCTCTTCATGATTCGTTTTTTGTCTGTTTTTGTGGGTACCAGGCACTATCATCACTTAACTCCTTCACATTTGTTGAGCATCTGTTCTCGCCACACTGAGGAGTGAAACAACAATTCCACTGGTTAAGGGTCACTCTGCAATGATACAGTTTGGGAGTGCCGCGCTGAAAATGTAATCAGTGCAAAGGCTTCCATCCAAATTACAAATGATTTACTCAGCTGCCACCTGGCGTTCCATCAGTGGGGACGTGTTGTGAAGTATGCCTATACACTGAAATGAAAGTCCAAGTGAAACTGCAAACACACAATTAGTGTAGTTGGTTTGACATAAGAATGGTCATCATGTTGTGTGTAGTTACTGATAACAACAACAAAGAACAAATGTATGCCGATACAACCTGAACCAATCTTACTAAGACTCTAAAGAGATGGCATTTAAGTCATTGTTCCATCTAATAAGAGAGTATTTGGTTTTCCCGCTTTGTGGGGATCCCATTGATGCCTGGCCCACAATTTGCTTTGGCGTTTCACTGTACCGAGTTGTGTTGTGAGACAGGAGGGAGACCTTGTTCTTATGAGCAGCCCCTCCATCTGTGTGCTTTCGCTACTGAATGTGAAACAACAACCCCACTCCATCTCCCTCACATGCACAATCTACACTCATACAATTGCTGGTGGTTGGGGGAGGTTGCTTCAGTTCTGCCTTGGAACCATTTTCTGTCATGGAAGAACAAACTTTTTTTTGCTTTTAAGACCTATACCAAAATGTTTATTTGTGTAAAAATATCAAATGTAAATAGATTGTTACGTTTGAGTATGTTTTATCATTGCTATTTCACTGGTTTATTTTATTTTATTTGCACTACTCTTCCAAGAAAAGATTTGTGAACAACAAAACAAGCAAAAATGTGATCTGTGTTGGATATCCAGTTTGCTGTGGTCTTTATTCTTTTTTTTTTTGGTGTGGGACTGGGGGGGATAATCACTTGTCTCATGCTCGGACGGATTCATTTTCTAAAGCTCATGGTGCCACGTGTTTTCTTGTGCACGTAAAACAATTTGACCTGATCAAAGCAAGTCATGCGACAGAAATGATATGTGACACATTGCCTTGTTGACATGCCAGATACTTGGTGGAATATACCGCTACTATTGGGGACGCACTTGCTTCTACTTCCTCCCAAGGGGGAATTAAATTGGTGATGTAAAGGGCTTAGTCAGAGGAGGGCGGGTTGAGGTAAAATGTGCTGTACATTTACTGATATTTATTACAATTATTTATGGTTGCATTAACTTAACTTTTATTGTCTCACCTCTGCACATTGGAAAGTTAACATCTAAAATGGATTATACATACAGGTGTGAGGAATCGTGGCATTTGAATTTTTTTGTGTCAATAATAAAGACATTTTAGTGTCACAGTAATAAAGACGTCTTCATGTACAAACATCATGACTTCCTTCTCCTCTGTTGAACTTGAAAACTCACTGTGAACTGGTGCTCAGTCAGTGGACTTTGTTACGCATCATAAATCGGGTTGTTCTTTCGAGAATCATGGACAATGCTTCAGTAGGGAACACGTTTTGTCCCCTAAAAGCCATGCCGTTTTTAAATGTAAGACCCCGCGACTGGCTCATGTTACTTCACTTGTAACCCTTGTATACCAGACGCCATGACAGTGCAGCACACTAGTGCACTATGATCTGCTATGACAGTTTCTCATTCCATTTGACAGCCTAGCCATTGCCTAAGAGCATTGGTGGTGTTTCACAGATGGATCATGTTGAGTTGAGTGAAATGCCAATGGTAGGATCTCACATTCCATTCAAATAGGACAAGAAAAATTCAATCGTAGATTATTTTTTTATTTGACCCTTAAAACAACTTGTTTATGAACATCAATGCTTTTATCAATTCATGTTGTGTAAACATAATGTATATTGTAATCTGTAAAAACATATTGATATTGGGAGGGGGTTGAATAAAAAAACATGGTACAGTATGGGGTAATCCAAAAGAAGCAAAGTACTCAAGTTAAATTAATATGTTGGTACTTAGTCTACTAAGTACATAATACAACACGCCAAATAACGAGTACAATAATTGATATAACTCAGTGACGTGCGGTGAGGTTCATGGCTGGTGAGGCACTGACGTCATCAGTCAGATTTACAAACATGAACTATATAGAGTAGCTTATTCACCATTTGATTGGCAACAGTTAACGTGTTTTGTTTAAAATGTTATGTCCACATTCTTTACATAAACTGTAGCATAGAAAAAAAAGAATTAGAAAAAAAATTGTTATCGTGTTACCTTTACTTATAAATGAAGTCCATGCGCCGCTCCTTCTGAAGAAAGGCAGCTATAACTTCTTTGTAGAAGCCTTCCTTATCTTCAGTTTTAAAAGTCTCTATTTCTTTCAATTTAGGTATGTAATCCACCATTCTGAAAATATGGCCAAGCAACACGAAAAAAATGACTGGATGGTTGCACTTAACTTGCGAACTGTAGCTTGCTCTCACTAATTCTATTATTCTGCAGCCAAGGAGGCGCAAGAAGAATCTATAATCACCAGCGCCCCCTGTCATGAGGCAGGAGAACTGTGTGCCTCACCTATGCACACAGTTTTGATTAAAATAAAATAAACACTGTAGTACAGTGTTTATAATGTAAAGTGGAGTGGCTCTACATTGTATACACCAGCTAATCTGTAGACATTTAGTTCATATACTAAAAGTATTTGAACACTTTAATAACGATATGCAGAGGGACAGCAATGCGGTCTCACTGCAGAGCAAGCCAGCACAGTTCGCATAGTGATTGCGCAATCCATGGTGAGGCTCAGCCGGCTGCTGCCTCGCCGCTCGTCTCCACTTAGTATTTGAACGGTAAATGTGAAAATTCAGCGATTTTTGAAAAAAAAAATCCAAAAATGGTGAAGTTAAATGGAAAAGAACTTTTAAGTACAAATCACTAAATAAATATAACTGTTTAATTTATTTTTTCATTTGATATTTCCATGATGACAGGTGAGGCACGGCCTCACCTGCCTCCCCTGACTGCACGTCACTGATATAACTACAGCGAGAGAAAGAGCGACCGAGAGAGATACAGGACCTAATCTATATTCATTCACTCCAGCGAAAACTGCACCAAATATCCCTTGCTTGTTATTTTTCAATTCCTCAAGTTAGTATCGAGAATATTCAGAAATATAATTTATTCACTCATTGGAGTACCAAAACACACACAGATCTATTGGTTTTGTTTATCTACAGTGGCTCCAATTATATTTAAAGACAACACCCTTTCTGCCATACAGCTCTACATCTGTCAGTCCCTGTGCTCACTAAGTATTTCACAGTCTGGAATGATTTGGTCTCTGGAGCATATGGAAAACGGAAGCGCGAGGAGATGATGGAAAGGCAGGAAGAAAAAAGGACAGTAAAAAGAAGCACGGCAATGCTAGAGAATACCAAGTTGTTTTTTCAATCTGTGTAGCTTCTCCAGCCTGATGTTGTTGCACACAACAAGGACCACAGTGCCAAGCTGCCTCTCTAGCTTGCCCTCACCCTGCACCCTTTTGATGACATCGTTGTACAGCACCGCGAGAACAACACCACACGCGGGCTTCACCAGAATCTTTTCATCATCTGCACACGGAGGAACATGCAGAAGAAGTCAATGTCACATCTGATTTTGATTTCGAACAGATCAGGTATAGTTGGTAGTTACCTACAAAGTATTCCACGGCCTTTATGGCCTCCTGGTCTGTAAATATTTCTGATCTGACAGTGTGCTCCTGCACCAGTTTAAAAGTCCGTACAGATATCCTTGTGAGGCCTAGTGTGGTGGCAACACTGTGAAAACAAAGTTGCCTTGAGCCGCCGCAATCACCCACACGCAGTGAATTTTGTTAAAATAACACCAATTATTGCTAGTGTACCTGGTCATAGCAGGTAAAGTGACAAGCCCCCCTGCCTTCATGACTGTATTAAGGCTGTGAGAGCCAACGGTCTCCATGGCAACAATTCCGCCATTCGCCCAGCCGACACACCACAGGCCCTCCACTCCCCCATTCAGCAGCCCACCGACAGTACGATGGCGCCTGGCTTCTGTTTCTTGTTTTGCTCCAGTTCCCGTACTAGCAATGTGTGGCCCTCCCTCCAAATGGAGCTCAACATCGATGTCACTTCTCCTCGGCTACGACGGGAACATGGGCTTGACATGTATTACATAAATTAGCTAGTTGTTTTTGATTCTTAGCCTGTTTCACGTAGTCATAACAGAATATTTACTGGGCCTTAGAAAGGTATTCTTATACTTAGTGTGAACTCTCTTCCTCTTTATCTCAACGCAATATAATATTTTGTGGGGAAAAATATCTTAAACTGAATAATTTGTTTTGGATTTTTTAAAAACCAACCAGATAATGTCACGTACCCTAAATCAGTGATTGTCATGTTTTTTTTAACGATGTCCCCCCTGTGAAATGTATTTTCACCAAGTTTTCCCTATTCAGCACAAATCATTGTTTTTAGTTAATATCAACTACAGAAACAAAAAAGAAAAAGAATGAATAGATGAATGTCGGTGCCATTTGAGTGTCATCGCTGGACAGCTCTGGGGCGATTGTGTTTTTTTGCGTATGTGATGTCATGGGCAGCATCTTCACAGCCCCGCTTTGTTCAGCAGAAAGGTTGGTGCTGTTGGACTGCAACTGGATGGATGAATGGCTTAAGGAGCCCGCGATGAGAAGGAGCGTCAGCGCAGATGCGTAGGTGCAACTGTCGCGGCTTGGAATTGAAGTGGATTTAAACAACTTTACAAAACAACAAGCCCAAATAAATTATATTTCTGTTGTCATGGCAACCAATGACTCAATATTGGCACCAGTTACAGGCCGACCCGTTAAATTTGATGTCAGACTGGATCGAAAGGAACTCAAATTCAGTTGAATTAAATTTAAGACAAACTACACTGCTTTGAATAAGAACAAGGCTGTGAACAGAGACCATGTTGCATATTTAGCTTTTGCCCACTATATTTACAAACGTTTTCGACTACTCAATTGCATTTTTTAAGGGACTTATGGTGACTCAGGTGTGAGTGTGATGGTCATTTTTGTATGTGTGCCCTGCAATTGGCTACAACCAGTTCACGGTGTACCCCACCTATTGTACAGAGACAGCTGGGGTAGCTGCCAGCACCCCTTGGGATCCTTGTGAGGATATGCATATCAGAAGGTGGATGGATGGATGACACGGAGAATGTGTGCAAATAAGTGGTGTGGTCAAACAAAATCAGGGTTGACCAGATTAAACAAAAAAAAAAAAGGTTGGCATTCCATCACGAAAACCACCCAAAATATACTCTACTGAGGAGGTCTTTAAAGAGTGGTAGAAGAACAAGCTTATTGATGTAATGGAGTTGCCTCGTCAGTCTTCATACGTCAACCCAACAGAGAAGCTGGAAGAAAGCTGAAGTTTCTTGGCTGAAATTCAGATGAGTGGGCCAAAACCTTTCTCAGACGTGTGCAAACCTGATGATCAACTCCATAATGTTGCTAACAAGACTTTCTCCACAAAGGACTACTACCTACATGGCAATGAAATAACACACTGCCTACCATGAAACAAAAAAAAAACACTTGTAAAATCCAAATAATAATTTCCCCACATTTTTTTAGACCCAGATAATGACAACTTGGCAACAACTACCATCATTGACTTCAGTTCATGGGTACAGTATACTTTTTTTATCATGTCATACATGTAAAGTTTCAGAAAGCATAAATCGGGAGATTTTCGTACTCGTGGTGTGTGTTAAAATAACGTGAGTGTTACAGAAGTGTAAATTAGAAGTAAATAAAATACAAAAATGCTTTCATTGTTATTTATATATGTGTGCGTTACTTGCGGGTTGGTGGAACGCTGACGCTGAATCCTCCTCATCTGCAAAGAAAATCACGCCCACTCCAATTTTTGGTGTTCAAGAGAGTCCAATGGTTTGTTTGTAGCGCCTCCTCTTGATTAAAGGCTGCAATAGCATACAGGAGGACGTCCGTGTAAACTCAAATCTATGAAAAATCTCCTAATTCGCAGATGTCGTATTTTCCTAGTATAATTTTGTTGCAAATGTCCATGTTCCAGGGGTGCTTGCTTCAAGTATTTAGGAATTAAATCTAAATCTAAAATGGAATCTGAGATTTAAGTGTGGCCTTTCCTAAGATACTATGTACCAGTAGAAGGGTGTCTCTCCCAAAGTTGGCAGCAAAACATCTGTGTAAGTAGTACATAAACACCTAAAAGTTAGCAACCACTCATTAGATGACAGTGAGGTTAAACTCATAGTGAATGAAAATAGATGGCTATAAAGGGGAGTAAAAGAAAGCCATTTTTACAAAACAGCAAAACCCTTCACTAAATCGCCATGGTGGTTTAAGTTTCAATTTGGATCGTGCTTACAACAGACTTCTTTAATGGTTACCACATAGACTTAGTCATGCTGATGAGGTGACCATGGCGAATGGGGCAATCAGGGCCAGTCATACAACGTAATCAGACAAACAAAAGAAGTAATCAGATTAGCTTCAGGGAGTTGTCCACTGCTCCCCCCAACCTTAGAGCAGGGACAAATCAAAGCAGAGGTCCGGCACCACCACTTCTGTCTATTAGGGATATATATAGGGCCAGAGCTACCAGCACCATTTTAGTTAGCTGACGAAGCTCTTTGGATGAGGAGCGAAACGTCCGACACCTCCGAAGAAGTACAGATGACGTCTGAACAAACCTTTTCATACAGGAGGAGTTCATTTTGACAAATGTGTTTAAAACTATTGCGAAGGTCAAGAAAATGACTTTCGCAATGGCAACATTTCATTCAGCCAACACGAGTTTAAAATATCTAATTATCTTTGGGGACATCACATTCTATTCCCCAAACAAGTGGATGTGTTCAGTCTTTGATATAATTTAATCCATGGTAATCCAGTGATTATTTGATTTTACGTTCAGCTATTGTTAAAGCGCTATATAAATTAATGTTTGTATTGTATTGTATTGTTTCCCTCCTCCACCAGTGACGTGAAGTCAGAGGAGGCAGGTGAGACCGTGCCTCACCTGTCATCATGGAAATATCAAATGAAAAAATAAATTAAACAGTTATATTTATTGAGTGATTTGTACTTTAAAGTTCTTTTCCATTTAACTTCAGCATTTTTGGATTTTTTTTAAATCGCTGAAAAACAAGCATTGCTGTCCGTCTGCATATCACTATTAAAGTGTTCAAACACTTTTAGTATATAAACTAAATTACTACGGTGTAGCTGGTGTATATCATGTAAAGTCACTTTACATTATAAATGTTGTACTACAGTGTTTATTTTATTTTTATCAAAACTGTGTGCATAGGTGAGGCACACAGTTCTCCTGCCTCATGACAGGGGGCGCTGGTGATTAGAGATTCTTCTTGCGACTCCTCGGCTGCAGAATAATAGAATTAGTGACAGCAAGCTACGGTAAACAGTTAGCAAGTTAAATGCAATCATCCAGTCATTTTTCGTGTTGCTTGGCCTTATTTTCAGAATGGAGGATTATATATCTAAATTGAAAGAATTTTCTAAACTTTCAATCAAAGCAGGAGATAATAATTAAAGGAAGACCAACAATGGACTGTATAGCTCACAAACGGTGAGGGATGGATGTAAATCTCCTGGACAGCTTCTCAGCTTTTTGGCTCGGAAGGATCTCATTGAAACTATTCCTGGGGCGACAACGTTGCTCCAGCTCGTGCTCACTGTTCCAGCTACTACAGCATCAGTGGAGCGCTCATTTTCAGCACTGAAAACACTGAAAACATACAGTCGGAACAGGACTGATCAAAGACGACTTTCTTTACTGGCAGTGATCTCCATTGAGACAGACAGACTTTTTTTCTATGCTACAGTTCATATCAAGAATGCTGACATGACATTTTAAACAAAACACGTTAACTGTTGCCAATCAAATGGTGAATAAGCTACTTTGTAGAGTTCATATGTTTGTAAATCTGAGTATGATGACGTCAGTGCCTCACCAGCCATGAACCTCACCGCACGTCACTCACTACCCTGCACGTACCCGATTCAAATGGTCAGGATCACTATCAGACTTCTGCCAAGTTAGCTGATGACCTGATCAGTTGTTGGAGGAGTGAAATGTGTAATACCGCCTGGATAAGGGCTACCTTGAGCACCCAGTCCGAAACCGACTGGTGTATGTCACTTGCAGGGAACACTGGCTAAACGACCACTCACATTCATGCTTACGGCCGATGTACAATCTCTAATTATCCAACCATGCATATCTGACAAAAAGCCAACGTATCTGAAGGAAACTTATTCAAGCATGGGGAGAACAAAAAATTCCACTGGGAAGTTTTCGCTAAGATTTACCCCACTGAACTTCTTAGAGAACGTTGCAAAAGTTCTACTTATATGAAAACAAATGTCGAATAACAAACGTGTTGCATTTATTTATTTTTGTTCTGTAATTATATATGTCGAAGTGTAAAATATAAGTGTGACATAAAATGTCAAAAAGAGGACTGTCTAAAGGTGAACGTGAGGACAGGAAAACCAAATTAAAGTGAAATCAAAAAATAAAAAAGTGCAATAAAGTGAATGCAAAAAAACAAGTCATCGGGTGGGCAAAGAGTGCTACTGCCACTCACCCTACAGGACGTACTCGTGCCCGGTTTGTGTTGAAATTTAAGAAACACAAATAAATACATCCGCGTTGGGCTCGGCGTCCCTGTCGGTTCAAAACACTTGGTAAAAGCGGTGGCAGTGTGCTCTTAATGTCGTGACTGAGGTTGCCACCTCACAGGATTCAGAAGTCGTCCTCTATGGCAACAGCAGGAAAAGAAAAAAAGGAAACCATTTGACAACATGGCGCACTTTCCCTGAGAAAACGTTCTGCTGAAAGCCACTCACATTTACTTTGGTGGACTTTCACTGCATTTTGACGACTCTCGCCTGCAAAGTGGACGGTGGAGTTTTTTAGAACTCTTAATTGCACGAAACGTCGTTTTTTGAAATAAAAGCCGAGGAGAAGCAATGTGCTGGGATGAGAGCAAAGGACCGGAGCCAGGATGGAGAAACAAGGGACTTTGAAAGAAAAGGTAAAACAGATAAAAACACATCAACGCACCCAAACAAAGCGGCAATCGCCTCCGTTGTGTTCATGTCATTGGTCGCACAAAACTTTTTTAATCTCGCACCCAGCACCGGAAATGACCATTTGTGCACGAACCTCCGTCAAAACCTATTTATTGATTTTCCAGTCAAGCGTGTCGTAAAGGCATGCACGGTACGTACGGGCGTGTGGTCAACTGCGAGTCATGATGGCAGTAGGAAGAGTCTAAATTTGATTCAACTACGAATGTGTTGTATTTATCTTGTCAGATTTTAACCTTTGCACGTATGTGATTGCAATCCAACAGAATGTGCGATTGTGGATGGACAATGATAGGATTGTGCCTTCTTATTATGGAGGAATCTGTGAGCCAACAGACCTAAATATTCCATCCTCCTCGTCATTTTGATGAGTTCATTCTTTTAATCAGTAAACTCAGTATGCAGTATTCTTCAACGTGGGTGTCTATTCTTTCCATTCTTTCTCCTGTGAGCAAACATTTAAATGTCAAAATGACAGTTATTGTCAGCTGCGGCGTGAATGATAATGTTTATATTACCAAACAGACAAAGTGTTACTTCTGGTCCAACACCTTCTAAAATGACATGCAACACAGCACAATATTCGTGTTATTTTCTTTTTAACTACCGTTAGATATTTTATTGCAAAATCCACCAAATGATAAAAGGGGGAAAACATATTTGCGGGACAGCATTTTTTTGGACCGTTTATATGAGAAACAATGACCAAAAATTACAAGAAAAGTGACACTTCATTATTCCTTTATATTTCCTCAACCACCCAAAGCTTGTGTTGCCTGCCTGTGTTCTATTCTGACTGCCTCTGGAAGTAATTACCAAGACTGCCCATATCCCAGAATTCAGTTTGAGAAGGAGGTGTGGTGAGAAGGTGGTGGAAGGGAGGCCGGCCCAGTCACAAGCAGCAGGGGATGACTTTGAAGTCAGTCGTATATTTCGAGCCATGCACACTTCTTCTTTTCCTTTCGGCTTTTCCCTTCAAGGGGTCGCCTCAGCGAATCAGTGTCCTCCATCTTCAGAGGTTTGATTTGCATGTTTGTTTTGGCCAAGCTTTTAGGTCGGATGCCCTTCCTGACACAACCCTCTGTATTTATCCGGGCATGGGACCGGCATAAGAAGACACTGGTTTATGTCCCCTTCTGGCTATAGAACAAGCAACTCTATGAACTTAATAAAGATGCTCAAGAAAAGGCTCCCAAACACAAAATGGTCATCGGCACAGCAACATTCAAAAAAGCAAAACAATACTCACCATTTGATGATGTATGAATGGCTCGCTTTTATACTCATTTGTTAGTCGCAGGGGTCACAGTAGATTAACAAGCGACATCTTGGGCTGTGTTTCACCGAACTCTTGTAACTTTCTTCAATGAGCATGTTAATGTCGGAATGGTTTAACCTTTATGCAGTTGCATAAGGCCAAGCTTGCATTGCCATGATAGCTTTTTTACACACTGACATTGACTGTGCACTGAAAGAGTATCCAGAAAAATGCTGTTTGCAGTTGCATTCACAATGTAATGAAAGCCAAGACAAAAGCTTTCTAAAAAATGGCTAGTTTTCCAAAGATGTTGGCTTGTTATTCATTGAAGAAAATATGCTTGTCAAGGGTATCTCATAAGATATGAATGCGAGTGTGAATGGTTGTTAATCCGTATGCGTTCTGTGATTGATCGAACCTCCAAGCTAATATCTGTGAGGGCGGACGTGCTAATTACCGCGCCACCACATATACTTACACACTCCCACAATTATGTCCGAGTTCAAGCAGACGACTTTTGACCTCAGCCTGACTTTCATCTTCCCATTCCATCTCCAAAGGTTTCAATCTCCGGCTCTCGGACAGTGGGCCGAACGGTGCGCCGCGCCTTGGTAGACAACGGAACCCGGTTCGGTCTCAGCAAAGCAGAGTTCATGGAGAAAGTTAAACGCAGCAATGAGGCGTGCCAGCGGGGAGACTTTCAGGCGGCCATTGAGTTATATGGTGAAGCACTGCAAGCTGACCAAAAGAATTGTGTCCTGTACAGTAACCGGTCTGCTGCGCTCCTCAGCCTGGGCCAAACTCGATCAGCTCTGGATGATGCAGAAAAAGCGTGCAAGCTCAACCCTAAATGGCCTAAGGTAAGAATTGTTCAGTTTATTATTATTATTATTATTATTATTATTATTATTATTATTATTATTATTATTATTATTATTAAGTTATCAGTTTATTACTTTTTTATGCTAAGGAGTTCTATTTGCTGCCACTGTTTGTCATAAAATGTTAATTGTAAAATTATTCTAATACAACAATTTATATTGACATAGTGTGAGTATACTCCAAAACTGATTTAGTCAGATGATGTTGTTTAAAAAAAAGAAAATCCCTATTTGGCCATAAAATCAAAGGAAAGTAAAAACAATAGTCAAGAGTCCTCTTGTTTGAGTCCTATCCATACACCACGGACCATCCGTGTTGTATGTAAATGTGTGTGAAGAAAACGTGACTAAATATACTGCCTTATTTTTGGTGTATATTTGTTACATGACACAATTCCATCATTGATTTGGATCCCAATCATCACGAGAAGAATACATCCCTGTTTTAATTCACCAATGGCATCACAGATAAAATAGCGTGGATAAAAGTTTCATGCATTATCAACGTGCGGAGTAATTATTTCCCATTTTTAGTGTCATTGCTCGTCTGTGACCACAAATGACAAAAACGTTATCTTTCTGCCAGGATTGTTTAAGAATTTCTGAACGAAAACAAAACAACCAACACCACAATAGCATTCCTCTTATCCATCAAGTTGTCCAAAAAATTACCACAGCTATCCAACATTTTGGCTTCCTCTCTGTGGCCGAGCTCACACAGTGAGAAATATTTTAGCAAGCGACACATAGACCATCACACAGCCTTGCAATGTGCAATGTGTGTGAAGAAGTAATCTGTACCTTTTATCCTTTAGTGTTAGAAAGTTTGTAACCATGGTAACTACACAAGAAGAGGAAGAGTTCAGCATATATTCTTGAGAAAACTGTACAGCTAAATTCAAAAGCTTTTCTGCTCAGCGATTGTCTCGCTAGTCATCAGTAGCTGATACATTTTTGGAAGTTCTTTTCTTTAATCTTGTCCAAACCATGTGCACTATTAACCTGTGATAGATTTCACATCACTTGTAGCGCAATTCCTCACAGCAAGAGCGGTCATATCGATTACATGATTTAGCGGGGAGAGAGTCTTTTGTCTTTCCACAGAGAGATTGATGATAATGTGGGAGAGTGATATTGACTCTAATTTGTCACCACGGTAATTCATCACATATGTTCTTTGGTCTGAGGTCAGGTCACGTATCTGCAGATCCTCAGGTAGGTTTTCTTCTGATGGCAATGCAGCAAACCTGTCAAATTGTATTTGACCCAATGATTTTTGGGGCACTTGCATCATCCTTCACTGACAAGTGTTCGCGTCTACCGTCTTCACTCCTGTTGTCAATTTGCTTGAAGGACACTTTATTCACATATTTCACTACCTATTGCCACACTGAAGTAAAATTGAATCACTTCAATCAATCATGCCGGTTGCTCTTCTTTGTCTGCTGTCCAAGTACAAAGCAGTCTTTGCGGTGTGACTGCGGGAGGGAGCCGGTATTATGCTCCTTTTTGCTTAACTCAAGTTTGCTGCTGTGGCCGCACTGTCAATGGCTCGGCCTCGCCATTATGTTCTCATTTTGTCCACAAGGCAAACATATTTATTTATGATACTTTTTCAAAAAGAGGGTTCGTGACTTATTTTCCTTGAAACACCACTAGGTGACAATGTTGCCAAATACACTGTATGTAGTTTGTTGTTCAACGTCTTGACGTGTGCAGAATGAAGAGGCGGTCAAAGCCATTTAATTTTACAACTTGCCTTTTTTTAAATTTAAACTTCTTTTTATTATTTCTTTTAGCATAATAAAATCTCAAACATTGTTTAACGTGGGGGCACAAATGAATATAATGTTCTCTTGCGCTCCTATAAATATTTGAATAAAAGGTTATTTCACTGCACTGCAGAATGGACAAAACAATGAAATGAATTCCTGTGAGTATGGCAAAATGCTTCACAGTGTTGGCTTCATATTCATCCATCCCCAACAGTACGTATGAGCAATTCCGTTCATCTGATTGTGAAGGTTGTTAGATGTAGCAACGCGGATGAAAGTGTGGTGACATTCAGATCTTGTTTGAGTACATAATATCATCAATCATACCATCCCATGACTAGGCTTCTGGATTGGCCTGTCAACTTTTGACAGGCATGATTTTGCTGCCCCAGGCACCAGTGAGCAGCCCACCCTCCCGAAGAAGGCTGAGAGGTGTGAAGGACCCCCCCCCCCCTTCCCCCACCCTCCACTCACCATCGAATGTGTCAGCTCTTACGGCTGTGAGTGCCAACAAACACATTCAGAGAGAAGAAAGAGAATCTGCAGTTTAATGGTCCAAGACATCTTTAGGTCTTTTGTACCTCACCCTGGTTCTGAATATAAAATGCATAACTGATAGCGAAATGGTATGGTATGGTATGGTATGGTATTTCACAGAAGAGAGCCATGTCTCCTTGCATTTTGTCTTACTGAGTCAAATGTGGTAGGAGAAAATCCATTTAGGTCTTTTTCCTTTCCCATATTTACTGTAGCCGACAGGGCAAATCAGTTGTAAATGCAGAAATAGCAACTCCCCCCAAAAAAGATTCAAACAATAGACTGATTTCAAAACAATCAACATAGTATCCCGGAATTGTTCAGTTTTGGCGGACTACTGTGTTCCTCTGACTTCCACAGTAGTTTGAAGTGAAAACCATAATGTGTGTATCAAACTTTAGCCATTACTTTTCGACAGATGCCTGTTCTCTTTTGTTGTGCTTTGTACTCTCCGGGGTGTTTGGGGGATTCTTTGTTGGCCCATCTCACCTCAAGCATTTTTGTTCAGGCAAGTGACTGGGAGGACAATAACTTTCTCTCGATTGATGCCTTGCCTGTTGGGCTCCTCCATCCGCTACTCCTCCTCCCTCTCTCCGCTGCCGTTTTTGTGGCATGTTAAATAAACTAGGCTCTCTGCTATCACTCCTGTGCTCCAGCCTGAGAGCTGACAGGAGAGTTCCCCTGGAGCCAAAAAGACGAGTGGCACTGTAACACTGAGAGGCTAGCATTTGCATATCTTCTGATTATAGCCTATGATGATGCCTATCGAGGGTATTCTATCACCTTGTCATAAGCTCTTATGCAGTTAATGTCGAAGTGCTACCAATGTCCCAGATGATGCCATTTATTGTGTATATATAGGTTTTTTTAGACCAAGCAAAAAAAAAAGCCCCTGGTTTGACTGAGACAATGACAATAGAAAAAGGTCATTGCACATGGCATGCAGAGAGGAGATACAATTACAGCTGCAGCATATCCAACATACGTGTGAACAGTGGCGGGTCGTGGATTTCATTGAAGGCCTTCAGTCGTGCTCCGTCTGAATCACTCTGAGTGCGGTATAATTTACTACACATGCACTACTGGGTGCCGATATCAAGGAAGTAACTTGTGACTTGAAGAAACTTAGGAAATACTGTCGTTATCGTTTGAAGTTTTACAATGAACATTCATGACAAGCTCATAAAATTGCTATATTATTAGCTATTTTTGCTAGCTTTGGAGCAGGCCAACCTTTCTCTATGATGTCCATCTATTCTTGAAAAGTCCGTCTTGAAAATGGCTTTAACAGAATATCTGCAACTAAATCCATTTCTTCTCCTCCTTCAGTTATTGTGGGTTGACAAAACCATGATTAATCCAACAGCAGCTCGCAACCGATCCGGTGTGCAAGCTCTGGCCAATATGCTATTATTACTAGCGCCTAGTGATCCTATGATTGGCTAGTGACTTGCCAGTCATGTAACTAGCACAGTTTGCAAAAACTGACATTTCCAGCTCGAAATCTGATTGGTTAAAGGAACACTTTCATCAACATTTATTTTTACGCTCCAAGGCCCGCAGAACTGATTGTGAAGGCGTACGTGTAGATTTCTGACCCTGGTAAAAAATGATGGCTGAAATGTGATTGGTTAAATGCTTAAATACGAAACACATCTGCAAGCAGCACAACAAGGGAAAAGCAATGACAGGAAACGGAAAGACAGTTTGCAATAGTTAAAAAAATCATGGACACAATATAATTAACATGAGTCTGTGATTCCGATATTTTTAGGCTAGCAGAGAAGGCCTTGCAAGCCCTTACGGCCCACCACTGTGTGTGAACGATGCTAAACTGCTGATGACACTTGAAAGCTTCTTTTACACAAATGCTGGATGATGACTGCTTTTTTCTATATACAATGTAGAATTTTTCACCTTATTAGAGCAGTCAAAATTCCCTTCACTATAGATTCAATGCAGTTTTGAACAGCAAAATATAATATGAAATTGGTGCGAGAGACTGCATTCACATCATTGTTGTCACACCGCGAGATGAAACACCTTGATGTAAGCAACTAAATCCTGGGAAAATACATTTATATTGTTGAAAGTAGCACATTTCGTAATGGTGACCTTGTCTAATGCAAGTGATCCAGACCGCATGGGCAAAGCTACTGGATAGCACTGATGTGATTGATGTGATGACAAGGGGCATAGCTCGTGGCGGCGTCCGTTCAAAGCCCAGAGAAGGCACTTTCTCGTTCCTGCAAGACGCAGCATGGATACCTTTGTCTCTGTCAATACTTAAGCACCAAGCCGCCAAATTAGTGAACAGACATGTGTGCAGCGGACACATCACTAAACATACATTCTTCGGCAACTGCGCTACCTTGAGCCTGTCAGTTCTTATAAGCAAATGCATTCACATAAATTTACAGGTCGCCCAAAACTCAATGTACACTAGCTGTGATACCATTTTGTCTTTGTTGTGACAACGTGAGGATGGAGTTCTGCAGTAACTTAAAAGTGGTGGATATTCAATTCACTCACTCTCAGCACCGAGTTCACAATGCGGAATGGTGCACTGTTAACTTTATATATAAAGGGGGGGGATCACATAGTTTTTTTATTTCACACTTGATGGCTTTGCTTGCCCTCCAACCATCCAACGACTGTAGACGAGTATTTAAAAAGTCACATTCCCATATTATTTCCCTTTAAGAAGTGTGACTCGTGTTCTTTGAGCTAAAGTGATAAACCTTGATGTCTGATTTTGAAAGACCTTTCTGTGTAGCAAAGAAATGGGCTCATGTTCAATGTATTTTTCGGGATAATGTATTTATTTGTTTATTTATTTATTTCAATTTGGATAATCTCCGTCGTTCAAAGCATGTTCCCTGTGGCAGGCATTAAATGAGCTAACAGCAAGTCTGGAAAGAGAGTGGCACTTGTTTGCCTAGTCAATCAATTTCTGCATGTAATGTGGTCTCTATATTTAGAGATTTTTTTCTGACATTTCTAGCAGCTATTGAACCCACCCCCCCACCCCCACACACACCCTCCCACTGAGAAATACCCATGAGCGCAACCCTTTTTTATGTTCACATTTTCATCATGATGAGAACATCTCACATATTTCTTGACATGTTGGAAATCATTGACCCTAGGTATGTCCATACATGCTGCAAATGTTTTGTCACAATCATCTTGCCTCATCTGTGATATTCTACATTGGATACAAGATTGAGAGACTTGTCGTGAGTAGAGTGGCTCTTACGTTCATAGGTGGAGCAACCAAGCCATGCAATGAGATATTATGTTAAATTTTTGAGCATTTTAGTCCATTCATCCATTTTCCAGACCGCTTTATCCTTATTAGGGTCGTTGGGGATGCGGGAGCCGAGTGCCCGTCTACCGGCACTAGGCTGGGGACACCTTGAAACGGTTGCCAGCCAATCTCAGGGCACGCAGAGACAAACAACCATCCAGACTCACAATCACACCGAGGGACATTTTAGAGCTTTCAATCAGCCTGCCATGCATGCTTTTGGAACGTGGGAGGAAACCGGAGGACCCAGAGGAAACCCACGCGCACCTTGGGAGAACATGCAAACTCCACACAAGGAGGCCGCACCGGTTCTTGAACTCATGACCTGCTCTGTGAAGCCGGTGTGCTAACCACTCGACTACTGGGCCGCCCTGAACATTTTGAATGTTCATTTATTAAGGATTATGTTCACATTCTTGGTTTTACAAGAGAGATTTTTATTTTTCTCATCTATATAGGAAAAAAAATGTCGAAATTCATGAATGCTTTGTGGAAGCTGGGTGCGGGGGGGTTACTGAATTTTTGGATGTTTTTTTATGGGAGACATTGGAAAGCATGTAAAAGAACATAAAGTGGCCAAAAGGTTTGGTGATAGACCTGACTGACAGATTTCCAAGCCCTACCGTTGATTTTCATAACTTGTTTACCTCATAAAAATAGTGAACATGCATGGAATTTGCTGGAGTGGTTGTATGTATGTTATTGTAGTTTATATGGCATGCGGTGACATTTTCAAATAATCCTGAAGAAAAAAAAAATCTTATATAGATGCGGATCGCTTCCATTCATAATAGATTAGTTTGGGATCCTGAATTGCAATATCCTAATTTGTGTAAACATTTCCTCATGAAGACAAGTTGCATCCATAGAAATAGATAGGTTTAGAAGTGCCCAAAGGAGCCAATAGCATTGCGCCCCGAGGTCACCAGGTCGTGACGTCACTGATGAGTTGTAGCCTCTGACACAGTTCCGTACCATATGAATAATTTTTGCTCGTTTTTCGTTGATTTTCTTCCGCTATTTGACAAAATTCTAATACTTTGTGGCTAAATATGTTTTAGAAGACAACTACTTCACTCTCACGTCGTCTTTCGGCGCGATGTGAAGTCGGACAAGTCCAAAAACCTCAACTTTCAAGATCAGATATGCTTTGGATTATAATTTTTTTATAATCCAAAACATACAATTGCAATTAAATACACCACTATTGATGTATATTTATTCAGAGTCTAAAAATGTTATGAATAATAGAAATGACAGCTCTTTAAGATTAAAAATTCAAATACATAGTATAATTACCTTTTGAGTGTGATTGTAACCAATCTTCAAACGTAAAAAAAATAACATTCATAAAGAATGATCATACTTAATTGGTGATCGGAATTGGACTAAATCAGAAATTGTGGAGGATTAGGTAACACTGTGTATAGTCCAACACTTTTATATTAATAATTAATTTTCAATAATAATGCCAAATTTAAATTGTCCTCATCACTCTCATCATTTAAAATTTCCTTTTTTGGGGGCGTTGTTAAACTAATTTTTCAGTTAATATACAACCACAGAAATTTGAACAAGATATTCCACTACTTTTACAGCAACATTGAGTGTGCAATTGTCACAGCCAGTAAAACAATGAAAGCTGATTAATTAGTCAACCATATGATGACTTAAATGAGATGAAATTTTTTGAAACTTCTAACCTCATTGACCTGCAAAAATTACACTGCGATTCAGTTTTGATCGAAGAAAACTCTTCATCAAGTCATCATTCTGTAGGCGAGTGATATGGTGTAAACGGACAGATAGGAAGATATTAGTGATGGTTCTGATGAGGTCTATGGTATGGTTCTCAATACCATCTCGGGTTATGATCTCGTGTTCCAAATCGAAAAGGGCTAGATGGCCAACTGCAGCAACAACACGAGTGAAAATCTTGAAGAACATGGCACATATAATTCTTTAATGAAGAACAGCTAGAACATACGTATACACGGTCGAAGATCGAAAACAGGACGGAAATTAGTCGCTAAAACATCGCAAAACGAATTATTTTTTTTTTCTTTTTATAGAAATTTCATTTTCACTCACTTGAAGAACGAAATTCCTTTGTTTTTCAGCTTGTAGTTGAAGCATCCGTAAGCGAAACATTGCGGCCCCCAACTGTTGTTCCTTTTTACAGTATCCATATGTTAAATAGACCTAAATACGCTCAAAACTATCCTATTTCTATGCCAAACCAAGCCACGTTACTATGGACGCTACAACTCGTAACGTCACTTCCGGGTTTGCAATCAACCTCGTCTCTACGCCACTTCTACTACCTATCTATTTCTATGGTTGCATCTCCTGCTGTTGGGTCGTGACAAGGTCTTGTCTTATGTTTTTCTCTCTCTTACTGTAATGCTGTTTTCCACTGTCGCTCACCACAGAGAGACTCGAGTCATGAACCACTAATAAGAGGGTTCCATTTTGCTTCCACCGAACCAAGGCTTGAACTAATGAACAAATTAAATGAATGGCATTTAATTACAGGCCAGTGTGAGCGAGACGGACAGAAGGTTGGCGCTAGCGGGCACAAACCTGAAATTATTTGTCTGGAAAATTGTGAAATGAGCATGAGCTTCATCTTTTCCCTTTTGGACGGCTTTGTGGCCGGCCAACATTCAACATGTAGTGTTGAATAGAAAGTGACCACACACAAGTCTGTTGTTTTTATTTGAAGACACTTCCCTGGCACAGCTGTTTCGTTTAAAACACACATGAGAGGAAACAAACCCTGGCTTGTCATATTTTGTAAAAGCATATTTCTCATTTTGCGGGCTCTTTAGAAGTAGTGATTTATGAAGAATAAAAATTCTGCTCCTACCCTGCGTTTATTATACATACAAACGCTACAATGCAAGCCTGGCGTTGACATGAAGCGCCTGGAGACAGTTGGCACTTCCTTTCAATATATGATCGCACACTACAATTTCATGATCTAATTGACGTTTTCCCAAAGTGTCTTTGCTTCACGTCTGATAAATTGTCACTATGTAATGTTCCGTCGCCAGGGCATATATGCACAAGACACCTGAAATACTGAATTTGTGACCAGAATGACATTTCATGATATAATTTTTTAATAGTCTTTACTATAGTTGAGTGAGTCCTACGAGTCTCAATTCCACTTCTAATGAGGACTCTCTGTGTTGGTAGCCAAGTGGTTTTCCATTCTACCACCCAGGCACTCTACCAAATTGTAGCGTGTCATAAAAAGGAATTTCTGTACTTAGAAGCAAAAGAATACTCCCACCAAAACTGAAAATTCTTTTTTCTCCGTGTCATCACAGGAAACACGCACACGCACACGCATTCACGCACACGCGCACACACGCACACACACAAACACACGCACACACACACACGCACACACACGCACCCCCTCCACACACACAGACACACACGCACCCCCTCCACACACACACAGACACGCACACACACAGACATGCACCCCTTCCACACACACACACACACACACACACGCACACACACACACACACACGCACCGCCTCCACACACACACAGACACGCACACACACAGACATGCACCCCTTCCACACACACACAGACACACACGCAACCCCTCCACACACACACAGACACACACACAGACACACACAGAAACACACACGCACACGCACACACATCCACACACACACGCACACACACAAACACACAAACACAGCATGCCCAGAGTAAATATATGATAACTGAATCTAGATTGGGTGCAGCAAAAAATCGTGTTGGATCATTTGTGGAGGTGTTGCATGGAAAAGGAGCGTGCTTGAGAACGACTATATTTTGAAACCATATACAGTACTACTTTGAAACAACACAGATGACTTTTCGATTTAGTGGGAAAAAAGGTCAGAAAAAGATTTAAAAACAACAACATTGACCAAAGTGCTCTTCTTCTACTTCTTCTTCTTCTTCTTCTTCTTGGGACAGAGCTTTCAGCTGCTCTGCCCCCAAACTCTGGAACTCCCAACATTCATAACATCTATTCTCTTCCCATCTTCAAATCCCATCTCAAAACCCACCTATTTAAAATTGCATTTTCTGTGTATCTCAGTGACGTGCAGTCAGGGGAGGCAGGGGAGGCCGTGCCTCACCTCTCATCATGGGAATATCAAATAAATAGAAATTAAATTAATCAGTAATATTTATTTCGTGATTTGTACTTCAAAGTTCTTAAACATTTAACTTCACCATTTTTGGATTTTTTTTTTCAAAATCGCTGAATTTTCACATTTACCGTTCAAATACTATGTAGAGACGAGCGGTGAGGCAGCAGCCGGCTGAGCCTCACCATGGATTGCGCAATCACTATGCTAACTGTGCTGGCATGCCCTGCAGTGAGACCGCATTGCTGTCCCTCTGCATATCGCTATTAAAGTGTTCAAACACTTTTAGTATATGAACTAAATTTCTCCAGTTTAGCTGGTGTATATAATTTACAGTCACTGTACATTATAAACACTGTACTACAGTGTTTATTTTATTTTTATCAAAACTGTGTGCATAGGTGAGGCACACAGTTCTCCTGCCTTATGACAGGGGTCGCTGGTTATTACAGAGATTCTTCTTGCGACTCCTTGGCTGAACAATACGTAATAGGATTAGTGACAGCAAGCTACAGCAAACAGTTAGCCAGTTAAGTGCAACCATCCAGTCATTTTTTCATGTTGCTTGGCCTTATTTTCAGAATGGAGGATTACATATCTAAATTGAAAGAATTTTCTGAACTGGACTTTCAATCGAAGCAGGTGATGATAATTAAAGGAAGACCAACACAGGACTGTATAGCTCACAAACGGTGAGGGATGGATGTAAATCTCCTGGACAGCTTCTCAGCTTTTTGGCTCAGAAGGATCTCATTGAAACTATTCCTGAGGCGACAAAGTTTCTCCAGCTCGTGCTCACTGTTCCAGCCACTACAGCATCAGTAGGAGTGGTCACTCGCAGCACTGAAAAGACTGAAAACATACAGTCAGAACAGGACTGATCAAGGACGACTTTCTTCACTGGCAGTGATCTCCATTGAGACAGAGAGACTTTTAAAACGGAAGAAAGATAAGGAAGGCTTCAAACAAAGAGGTTGTCGATGGCTTTCTTCAGAAGGAGCGGCGCATGGACTTCATTTATAAGTAAAGGTAACATGCTAATCACATTTTTTTCATTCTTTTTTGTATGCTACAGTTTGTAATAATAATATAAAGAATGCTGACATGAAATTTTAAACAAAACATGTTAACTGTTGCCAATCAAATGGTGAATAAGCTATCCTGTTGAGTTCATATGTCTGTAAATCTGACTGTGATGACGTCAGTGCCTCACCAGCCATGAACCTCACCGCATGTCACTGGTGTACCTCTATCTCTTGTTTCTATTTATAATTGTATTTTATTTATTGTATTCTATTTAGAATTGTATTTTATTTCTTATTGTATATATGCTTGTCTGTGACTGTAAAGTGTCCTTGAGAGCTTTGAAAGGTGCTTAAAATAAAATGTATTATTATTATTATTATTATTATTATTATTATTACAAGAAGGATGCTGAGCCTTGAACTGCCAGGCAGGAGACCGAGAGGAAGACCGAAGAGGTGTCGCGTTTTGCAAGGTGGTGATGGCGGGTGCGGATCCCAAAAAGCAGGCATGAGGGACCAGGAGGTTGTCTTGGATAAATTGTATTAAAAGTAAGTCAGCCGGAACAAAATCTAAAACATCAAAATCATCTGAACAGAAAAAATACAAAGTATCAAAAGAAAATCAAGATTAAAAGTCCGCCAAGGTTAAACAAACACATGCAAATACAATTGCATACAACAGCATACAATGCGTTCAACATCATACAACAGTGCATCAAACAACAATGACATTCAACAATTACCCGACACCGAATGGTCGTGCCGGGGGTCCTTTTGAGTGTCACTGATTGGAAACGACCAGCGGGGTCCTTTTGAGTTTCACTGATTGGAAACGACCAGCACCTGTGCAGGTGCAGGCAGGGCCGACAGCGCCCCTCGTTGGTCGCCAACCAGATCATGACAAGAGGAGGTTTATGGATGTGGTCAAAGAGGACATGAAGGTAGCTGGTGTGAGAGAAGAGGATGCACGAAACTGGGATAGATGGAAGACATTGATTCGCTGTGGTGACCCCTGAAGGGAAAAGCCGAAAGGAAAAGATTATTATTATTATTATTATTATTATTATTATTTTGGAGTTGTCCTCTAAGCCTGTTTTGTGCAAGCTCACACCAGCTTCATGTCCTCTTTGACAACATCCATAAACCTCCTTTTTGGCCTTCCTTTTGGTCTCCTGCATTGCAGTTCAAGACTCAGCATCCACCTCCCAATATATTCACTCTCTCTCCTCTGGACATGTCCAAACCATCTCAGTCTGGCCGCTCTGACTTTCTCTCCAAAACCTCCAATATGGGTTGTCAATTGGATATAATCATTCCTGATCCTATCCAACCTGACCACTCCCAAAGAAAACCTCATCATCTTCATCTCTGCTACCTCCAGCTTCGCTCCTTGTCTTTTCTTCAGTGGCACTGTCTCCAGTTCAAAAGGCTTGACTGTGCTCAACGCATTTTTATCCACCTTTCCCTTCATATAAGCTGAAAGTCTTCTATCACACAATACACCTGATATTTTTCTTCAGCTGTTTCAGCCTGCCTGGACACATTTCTTCACCTCTTTTCTACACTCTCCATTCCTCTGGACAGTTGACCCCAAGTACTAAAAATGATCAGCTTTCTTTATCTCTTCTCCCTATAACCTCACTCTTGTACTTGGGTCCCTCTCATTAACACACATATATTTCGTCTTTCTGCGACTGACCTTCATTCCTCTCCTTTCCAGGGCAAACCTCCACCTCTCTAGTTTCTCCTCCACTTGTTCCCTGATCTCCCTGCACATCACAATATAATGTGCAAACATCATAGTCCATGGGTATTCCTCTCTAACCTTGTCTGTCAGCCTGTCCATCACCATAACTACCAAAGTGCTCGGCGAATGATTAAAATGCTCAGGCTTTATAATAAACAATGAAAAAACAAAATTGTTTCATTGTATCCTTTGAATATTTTGCACATTGATGAAAATATCTAAACTCTTCTGATCTACACACCGCAGCAAAAAAAAAAAAGCCCTTAGAGACCATCTTTCCCACATTTCATAGCCATTTGTCCTCTAGGTCTTATCCAAAAGTGTATTTTTATTACTCCACTCGGTATACATCTGATATTAATGTGTTTTGATGTTTAAAATGTTCACCCCAGCCCAGGAGAAGCTTTATCAAGCAACCGTTGCCGCATTTGCCATTGATGAATGGAAGTGCCGCACTTTACTTGCCCGCACCCGAATTGGAGAAATGCAGCTTTTAGCATCTTTACAAGGAGCCATAAAACTAGCGTTGTATAAAAATGTTCATTTTAGAGCCGCATTCATGCATTTTTTCTTGCGCTTCCTTCAGTTTCAAGTTATACACCAAAACATTTGCTAGCACAGTCTCTCTTGTATTGCCAATTGTTTTTGAAAAAAAATGCATCAAGGTGCTTTTTGTTTTTCGTACTTTAAATAACACAGGTATAAAGTAACATGAGCATCAACTGCTTGTCCTAATGTGGGTCCTCCCTAAAACACATCTTCAGAACCTACATTGCTTCTGAATTTGACGTATTCAAGTAATGTAAGTCTGTTGTGCTGCACCCGTGCCCCTTAACTGAGCAACCTCAGTATTGTTGTTGAAGTTATTAGTTTTCAATTGATGCCCAAAAAAGGGCACATCAATTTTCAGATGAATGATTAAAACAATCAAATGCAGAGGTCTCTTAATCCCAAAAGAAATAGCAAGCAAACTATTTTGTAGTCACTTCACACAAGATGGTGTTAAAGAATGTCTGCAACCTTGGAACACATTTGTTTTTGTCTGCAGCGGAATCATCAAATAAGAATCGGCTTAATAGCTTTCTGCCTGCTATTCCGTGGCAAGGAATGTGAAAAGTCTGAGAGAATCAGATCTCATTGCAAATGCTCGTGGCATAACAAGACCGCTCCTGATTGTGAAATCAGCCTGCTAAAGCCTGAGGAAATGAGCCAAACAATTGCACCTCACTTTTAGCATCCGACCCCCTCAAGTTGTACAGATGCTCTGCATTTTCTTACAACGGGTCATTTGGCTGCCTCGTATTGTGTTGCCCCCGCCGCATGGGAGCTTTGTAATGCTCACGCTCAAGACCTGGTTGCTTTCAGAATTAGAACAGGCGGCTCTGATGCAGAGGGAGGAAGAACTCCCATTGGTGAAACAGTGTGGAGTGGAGTGCAAACTGCAAGGTGCCCATTAGCACACACATGACAACATGTGTGAGAGCTTTTGGACCTGCTTCTTAATTGCGTTTCCATCACCTCTGAACTTTTGATGACACAAGCTCAAGTTTGTTTGTGTGGAAGATGGAGAACGCCGGCTACGTCGAACCACAGATGTGGCATGACATCTTTCTTAAAAGAGGTCTAAGACAGGGGTGCGGTGTTTTTCAAACAGCGCCTATTCATGACGTAACGTCCTTCCCTTAAGTGAGTCATGTGGCCTGGTTTCTTACAAGGTAATATATTGGCTTGGCTTTTAGCTTCCTGATTGGGGTCCCTGGAATGAATTTGAGATCGAAACTCAGTTGTTCAAGTGACAAGGAAAGTGATGAAGCCAAGGGAATAGGAAGTGCTCATTACGTCAGAATTGCGACAAAAACTACTGTGATGGGAAAATGAGACATCATGAAGCAATGAGGCTTTCCATCCAAATGGTTCACTTTTTGTTTAATGCATTATGAGGCCTCATTTGTTCCACTGTGCCATCATATGAAAAATAAATGTCATGACAGAGAGACTGATTAAAATGCTACCATCGATTAGATGTGATCAAAAATGTATTAAAGAGGGTTAGGGCCAACGAAGAAAATGGAATTAAGATGGCATGATTGATTAAAAGGTTTCTTCGGGCGTCATCTGTACTTCTTTGAAGGTGTTGGACGTTTCGCTCCTCATCCGAAGAGCTTCGTCAATGAACTAAAGTTGTGTTGGTAACTCTGGTCCATGCATATATTCCTAATGGACAGAGGTGGCGGTGCCAGACCTCTGCTCTGATAGGTTGGGGGAGCAGTGGAATACACCCTGAAGCTAATCTGATTACTTCTTTTGTCCTGATTAATTACCTCTAATTTTCTATGCCTGGCTCTGATTGCCCCATTATCTCTGGTATCACCTCATCAGCATGCCGATTACGTAAAAACCCCATCTTGCGAGGCATTGAGCGTAGCCACGTGCGTTCCGAGGCATTGGGCGTGGCCACAAGCAAAATCGACCCACGCCTCGAATTTTGCTTTGCAAATTGGTTCACCTGTTTACTCGGCATACGCCTCGGAGCCTCGGCACAGTCGGATACATCGCTACTTATCGGTACCTATTTGTGCTGTCAATTTTATCCATCACATGCACACCTTCTAAAACAGTACATATCATGTATTTGCCATGTAAATTAATAACATGATTTCCTCCTCGTCAAGAATTTGTAATAAAGGTATCGAGCAAAAGGCCTCAATGCCAGTCCATATTAATAGAACATAATTATTTATGATGCCATTAAGATCCATGGTTTCAGTTGGAGCAATCAATTGATGCAGGAAGAAAAATGTGTCTTATTTGTCAAGTGTTGCTCATGTGGAAAGCAGAACAAGAACATGAAGTGCAATCAGGCTTTGGTTTAAGAGTGACCTAATTTTATCTCTAAAGCGTGTGCGGCCGGGCCACAATGTTTGGGTAATTACTGAATTAACGAGCGTGTCGGATATGATTAATGATAAATGATGACTAATGAATAATGGATGTTTGCGAGGCAAAGTGGAACATAGCTTCAATGTGCACAGCCTTATTTCCTTGTTTTTGTGATTGCATCAGATTTTGGCTCGTGATGGAAAGTGGAACAGTTTTAATATTCAAATGAAGCCCTCAGATTGATGGGACCAAATGGGTTGGCTTCCTGGTTAAATTACTCTCCTGCAGTGCTTCTCTCAGTGTACAGCTTTTTTTTATGCTGATGAATTTTTGAGATTTCCGTTTATTTTAAATAACTAACTCTTTGCTGTCCCGGCATCTATCAAAACTTCCTTTTAAATCCTTTTCCGTTGTTTCACTGCCGCTGACAGTGAAATTCCAGTTCAACATTGCCAATTGGTGAGGCAAATTTTGCATTTCCTGCCTCAAAGAAAAAGATTGCGAATGGGCCCTCGTTGACATGACAAATCACAGTGCTGCACACAAATGTTCCGAAAATCATTGAGAGCGCAAGCGTCACACCTGCAACACGTTGAGATGTTGCTGGAAATCAATAAATAAATAAGTCATCAGTGGCCAGCACCACAGAGGGCTTGTTTTCCCTCCGCTCCCGCCGTGTGGGGCTTGGGAGGAGGGGCGCGCAGCAGCCCTTTCATGTGTCCGTCATATGCAATGAAGGAAGGTAGCTGATCTAGTGTGTGAGCCTGCCTTTGCACCAAGTTGGAGCATATTGTGATGGCGTAATGCCGAGAGTAAATGTTTTGAAGTTTCCAGGCACAAGTCGCTAATTACACTCTGGCTCTGTCAACCCGCTTGCAGAGGTTGGGATCGTCGGTGAGTCAGTGAAGTGCCGTCATGATTCCCGGTCTGTCCAAATGGCATTGATAACAGACTTATTAAATTACACGGAGGTGCTGCACAAGCGACACGCAGCCAATAATAGAAAAGTCAAAATACACACCCAACTCCAATGATATTACCATAACAAAACAATAAAGCAAACAAACAAATAAAAAGCCATTTACCTTCATCCCAAAAACTCCAAACATCTACAGTTCACCATAGTCCAAGTCCAAGATCGCGTCCGAGTAGGCAGCCAGGACATGAAGGTAGCTGGTTTCATTCCCTATTCTTTCTTTAGCTAACTCACAGTTAGTGAGTGCTCTCCTGATATGTTTTACATATCAGGAGAGCACTCACTAACTGTGGGTACCCTCAGTGGTCATTCAACAAATGTCAGAAAGAAAGAATAGGGAACGAAACCAATAATTCTCAAGATACAAAAAGGAGAGGAGTAGCAGTACCGTACATTGCAGGAGTTTCTGAAAAATTACAAAGAGTCCTTTGGCAACATAAAATTCCTACTTATTTCAAACCGATAAACACGTTAAGGCAAAAATTAGTGCATCCAAAAGATAGGCTACCAAATGAAAAACAAAGTAATGTAGTTTATTCCATACATTGTAAGAATGAAAATTGTAAAGAGCAGTACATTGGGGAGACTCAACAAATTCTCAAAAAAAGACTTTATCAACATCGCAGGGATAATATAAGTGGACCTCAATCGGCAGTACATTTGCACCTAAAAGCTAGCAACCACTCATTTGATGACAATGAGGTTAAAATCTTAGAGAAAGAACATAGATGGTCTGAAAGGGGGGTAAAAGAAGCGATTCTTATAAAACAACAAAATCCTTCATTAAACCGGTCTGGTGGGGTGAGGTTCAATTTGGATCGTTCATACAATAGCCTGCTTAGGCAAAGCAGGTTAGGCAACTTTCGTAATGCTGATGAGGGTCGTTATGCTGATGAGGTGATACCGGTGGGAGTGGGGGTAATAGGCCAGTCGTTAGTCAGGAATGTAGGAACAATCAGTGGGGCCACAGGGAGGGGTCCTCTGCCCCCCCAACCTGAGAGTAGGGACCTATCATAGCTGTGTCCGGCGCCACCATGTCTGGACATTAGGGATATATAAATGGGGCCGATACGACCAGTCAGACTTTAGTTCGCTGACGAAGCCTCTTGGATAGGAGGCGAAACGTCCGAAACCTTCACTTTTGTACAGGTGACGGCTGAAGAAACCTTCTCATCGTTAGTTTAATCTTGTAGACAGCAGGGGCATCGCGGGGTGTCGGCCGAGGAGGAGGAGAAAGAAAGAAGAAAGAGTAAGGAGGAAGAGGGACGAACGACCGCTGGAAGAGAATTTATAAGACGGGTGACGTCATGTAAAGGAAGGCAGGATATGACGTATCAAGGAGTCCAAAACGTAAACAAACTATGCGAAAGTGATGTTTAAAGATGTTCGTATCGCGAATTACCCCAACAATTGTATTGAATGACTGTGCCGCTAATGTTGTCATATTATTTGTCGTTTTTTGTTGTTCTTCTGATTTAAAGATGGCGCCGCGAGAGTGGCTGCTTTTAAAGCAGTTCCTGTATTTTGTTTTTCTAGTTCTTTTCTTTCTCTCTTCCTTTCATCACTTTGCTGCTGTGAAATGTAAATTTCTCCACTGTGAGACTACTAAAGGCTGATCTAATCTAATCTTATACTTCACTGTCATTTTTTATCAATAAGAAAACTTATAATACATCATACTCCTCAAAACGGTCAAAAATGCCACCCAAACTCTTTTCTTCTAAAGTATGTTTTGTAAGTGCAATATTATACCAAAAGACCTTGAAGGCCCTGACGGAATGCCACTGCAGTCGATAATGTTTGGATTGGCTTGGGATACTCGGAAATGCTATTTTCATTGCGAAAGTTCAAGCAAGAGGATTTTTTTTGGTGGACAGAGTTTTATATCCACCTGAGTGAGATGCTTTTTAGATCCAATTTAACAGTGTACTTGTTGAGTTCCATGGGGAAGCACAAATGTTTGGAAAGCTGTCTCATTGATTGCATAAGCTAACATTCACTCCAGATATTTGGAGGATGTTTGGACTCGACAACCATCTCCAGAGGACCGCAAAAATTAATTGTGTGCAATTAAGCGAGGGGGTGTTGCATCTATTACGCTGGAGAGAGGTGTGTATCCTCGGGTTTTGCGTTAGTGTCTGCGACATTGCAGTGTCATCAAAATGTGTCAAAAGGATCGGGAATCGACTCATGGTAGAAGAGTTCTGCACTTTACTTGATGCCGCCGCAATGGGAACAGACATCACGTGGACCGGCAGAACTGCAGAGGCCAGTCAAACTGGGGCGAGACACCTTAACAAGGTTTTAAAAGAGAAAGGCACTCACGCCAAAGCTGGCTTCTCACTCACAGGAGGATACCAGTTGGAAGCACTTTGTTTCTAATCAATAACTTTTATCGCAACAGCAGCTGTGCTACTGCTCTTATCGAATGATTGCACACATCCATTTTGTCATCTGTCACAACAAATGCCATTGTGTCAAATACAAAAATCCCACCCAGGATTGAGTCGTTTTCTTGGGACTTGCTTTTTCTGGAACAATATTATGTGTTTACAAGAGAAAATATGGGCTTTGGTTATGAGTATATTAATCAGCGTGAGCATATTTTTCATTGTGTGATCTTGCATGTGTAAATTAGCAAATGTCAAATTCAGCCCATGACCCTCAGTGGAGGTAAAACACCGGCAAATGCTAATCCAACAATGTACTGAGAAACAGGAAAGTCGTTGGGACATTTGTTAACAAAGCTCGGAAGTGACCCCTTTTTTGTCAGGGTCACGCTCGTAGTCGATATAATTCAAACTTTTTTTTTGGATGGATCATTACACAAGGAAGACAAACTTGTTTGCAGATGAGTGAGCTTTGTCATACCATTTTGTGATTGTATGCCGTAGTATTTTGAGTCACACGTAAAAAAAGAAACAATCATTTTTTTGCATCTCCTTATGATATCATCCAATCGCTACATTGAAAGGACTTCAATAGAAAGCCCGTGTTGAAGACAGATTTACACTCAAAGCAACAATTGTACATCATAAAGTGTACGCATGCAGTCCCACGCCCTGAGGGACCAATGTTTTGATTGCGTAGTTAATATCAAATGAGCACAGTGAGATGTAAAAGAGTTTATCCCATATTATCATAGTTTATATCTCTGGCTAAGATACAGACAGTGACGTGCAGTCAGAGGAGGCAGGTGAGGCTGTGCCTCACCTGTCATCTTGGAAATATCAAATGACAAAATAAATTAAACAGTTATATTTATTTAATAATTTGTACTTTAACGTTCTTTTCCATTTAACTTCACCATTTTTGGATTTTTTTTTCAAAATCTCTGAATTTTCACATTTACCGTTCAAATACTAAGTGGAGACGAGCGGCGAGGCAGCAATCGGCTGTGCCTCACCATGGACTGCGCAATGACTATGCTAACTGTGCTGGCTTGCTCTGCAATGAGACCGCATTGCTGTCCCTCTGCATATCGCTATTAAAGTGTTCAAAAGCTTTTAGTATATGAAGTAAATGTCTACAGTTTAGCTGGTGTATATAATGTACAGTCACTGTACATTATAAACACTGTACTACAGTGTTTATTTTATTTTATTTTTATCAAAACTGTGTGCATCGGTGAGGCACACAGTTCTCCTGCCTCATGACAGTGGCGCTGGTGATGATAGATTCTTGTTGCGACTCCTCGGCTGCAGAATAATAGAATTAGTGACAGCAAGCTACAGTGAACAGTTAGCAAGTTAAGTGCAACCATCCAGTCATTTTTTCGTGTTGCTTGGCCTTATTTTCAGAACCGTGGATTATATATCTAAATTGAAAGGATTCTCTGAACGGGACTTTCAATCGAAGCAGTAGATAATAATTAAAGGAAGACCAACACCGGACTGTATAGCTCATAAACGGCGAGGGATGAATGTAAATCTCCTGGACAGCTGCTCAGCTTTTTGGCCAAGAAGGATCTAATTCAAACTATTCCTAAAGCGAGAAAGTTGCTCCAGCTCGTGCTTACTGTTCCAGCTACTACAACATTCTCAGCACAAAAGACTGAAAACGTGTATATAGTCGGACTGATCAAGTTCATATATAACTGTGGAGTTCATATGTTTGTAAATCTGACTGTGATGACATCAGTGCCTCACCACCCATGAACCTCACGTCACGTCACTGGATACAGATAAACACTGGGCTCTGCATACCATCATGAAATATGTATCAAGGATCAGAATCTTCCTAATTATGTGCAAAATTTTCATCCAGCCATTAAACGAATACATTACATATTTATCCTAAGCATTGGTGTGTTTACTTATGATTTCTCATTTTTATTTCATCTCCGTCTGTACTTCATGCAGTTGCGCTTTCACATCCGTAGCGGGGTTGGGCTTGTTTCCCAGGGCAACACTGAGACAACTGCTTCATGCTGTATGGAATTATACCTCACCTCACTGTTGTTTTGAAATTAAATGAAAAACTCAAAACATGCATGTGAGATACTTGTTGCTTTTACACTGCTCAGAAAAGACATCTGCTATTTTATTATTTATCATTTTACTTATGGTTTTATTGTTGTGTGCTTTGTTTTATTGTTTTTATTGTAAAGTGTCCTTGGGTGTTTTGAAAGGCGCTTGAAATGTATTATTATAATCATTCCTCACTGAGTCCTTGACACACTTAGCATTATGCCAAGGCATGATTAAAGATGAAGCTTATGAGACTGTGTAACTCTTAAGGGAATTGAAAAAGTATTTTTTTTCGGCCCCATTTGACTGAATAAATCAGGCTGTTTAAAAATGGGACAGGATAGAGGACATGCTGCAAATGTCAATTCAACCTCAATGCTGGAAAGGCTGCAAGTACAACAACTGCATGCACACACACACTTGCACACATACACACATACACACACTCACACACACAATCAGATTCAATTTCTGTCTTTTAAATTAATCTACACTCAGCGGTAATTATTGTTCTACAAGAAAACTAATTCAACCTTTTTAGAATCTAAAAAAAGTTACCGTACAAGAACGGTGTGTAGAAAACTCAAACATTAATGGTATAAAAGCAGTACCTTTGAATTTGCCACTGCCCACACTTTGTCACACACACCAGTAAAACACACACCAAATTACAATTAAATCATCGCTACAGTACGTATTTGTGACTCTGTATACTAAAGAACTGAGTATCTTTTCCTTTCTTCAAAACAGTTCTATAATATCCCAATGGGATGGAAAATATGTTGTCTCTCTTTTGAAGTATGTTAAAACATCTCAGAAACAGTTGTTGCTGATATCAGCTACCGTATTATTTGACTGTTTTGTGTGGATTTTTACACACGGGTAAAATGACCCACAACATAATCAATATTTTTTTACAACATAATATGAGGGTTTTGTTCTTTTCACTTCAAGATGGTGCCACTGGAGTGGCTGCCTTTCCAGCAGCTTGTGTATTTTGTTTTTCTACTTCTTTCATTCCTTTCATCTTCCTTTGCTGCTCTGTGTGTGTGGGTAAATTTCTCCACTGCGAGACTAATAAAGGCAAATCCAATCCAATCAGTCATCTGTACATATTGTACACATTTAAAAGTGCACATTACAAGGTAGGGTCCCACAATGTAAATAATTAATAGACTGGTGGATTCATTCATTCATTCATTCATTCATTCATTCATTCATTTTTTCCACTGATCTTGCAGAGGTGAGCTGGAGTGCATCTTGGCTGATTTTGGGGCTGAGGCGGAGCACTCTCCGGAATATTAGACACCAGGTTGGGCTTAGTTTATCAACGACCATACACAGTGGAGCAGTATTTGAATGAATTGATTCTCTGTCGCTTTGTGACCCCTGTGTTTTTTGGGTAAACAGCTCCCCAATAACCGCACTGACAAGTTTTTTTTTTTTTTTCATGTACCGCTGTCATCGAGGAATAATGTCATTGTACTTATTTCTGAGAATTCCTGACAGCGTGCATCTGGATTCTGTTGCTACATTGTTCCCTCATTACAACTCGTCAAGGATAAATCTTACTGCAATGAAATGATCAGAGGGAGCTGTAATAAAAGGATTACACTAAAGTTAGTCATACATTTTTGCATCCTTTGTAAAATTTCCAAGGGTTTTGAGTTGTGTGGCCCAATTCTTTCACAAAGCTGACAATAAAGAGCTTTAAAAACTACCAATATCAAAGAGGTAATGTCTCCAAATGTGTTTTGGGGTGGAAGATATTCTCCATACAGTCTCTTGAAAACGTTGGAAAGATTATTAGTATTGTTCTTATTTTTCTGTTTAAATATCTTTCACTCACCATAATGTTGTAATTTTTATGAATGTAGTGTGGTTCCAGGACAATGTTGTTATGCTATTTTCCATTTGAAAAGTGATTTGGACATAATTGCACATAAAAGCACTTCTAAGGGTTCTTGGTTGTGGCGGTGCGTACTTAAATGGCAATGCGGCTTCACTGGAATTTACTGAAATGATTGGTATTTTGCTGTGATGATTCAAAACCCAATGTTTGATCGAGCTGCTCGTTCTCACCTTTATCTTCGCCGTTCTTATACGCTGGACCGTTTGGAACCATTTCGCAGAGTTGGTTCCATTACGGCAGGAGAAATGTAATGTGTGTGTGTGTGTGTGTGTGTGTGTGTGTGTGTGTGTGTGTGTGTGCGCGCGTGTGTGTGTGTGTGTGTGTGTGTGTGTGTGTGTGTGTGTGTGTGTGTGTGTGTGTGTGTGTGTGTGTGTGTGTGTTTGTGGATTCACGCAAGCATGTGTGTACATGAGTGCACATATGCGTTTGTAAACGTGTTTAAAGCTCTTTTTATTATATTGTGATCTGGAAAATGTTGAGGGCCGTATAGTTTCGATAAATCTGTTTTTGAAATGATCTAGACCTATAAAGAAAAAGCTATTTTCAAAGGAAAAGAAGACAATTATAAATATTAATTAGACCAGCATTTAAACTCATGGCTTTTTTTTTCTTCTTTTTTATTTTTTGGTTGTGTGTGAATGATTACGATAATGAGGTCCTACCCTCAGTCTTGGTATGTTGTTCTGTGTTGGCAATTTAGCAATTTATTTTGAGAGCATTTGAAGTGAGCTTGCTCAACGTGGCATGGGTGAGTTTGAAACCACCCCATGCTATATCATACTCACCGTAAATGTACAAAGTTGAGTGGGAAAAAACTATGCAGTTTAGAGCTAAGGTAATCAATTACAAACAATCAATAATGACATGAATGAAATGATAACACAAAAAAATGGAAAGGTGTTTCATGAATCTCTCTCACATGGGATTTCCAGACTGCCATGTATGCATGAATAATTGTTTCCAAATGAATATTTGCAAACTGTGCATAATTAGTTTTTGTTTTAAATTCTTTTAAAAAACTCTTTGTGCCCCCGCCCCCAGTCACCCAGTGATATTCCTGTGGCACAAATTACAACCTTTATCTTGCATTTGACATGTGCTCTTTGTAGCTATTTTCACAATATCAAATGATGTTTTTGTATAAAAAAAAGATTAGTAGGAGTTCTGTTGAAAAGTCTTCATGAATATTTTTCTGTGACTTTTGATTGCCTACGATGTGGCTGAAGGATATCCGATAAAACATGTGCCCTGATCTTTTCACGAGCGAGAACCTATGAAGGTTTTAATTCTCACATATCAGCCATGGTCACATTGGATGTGTTGATTGAAGAAAGAGTCTCACTTTGGAGTTCAGATGTGGGGTCATTGTGTGTGAAGTGAATAGGTTGGTGGGTCTTTAAGACATATCCTCGACGGAGCTGAGGAGAGAACTGGATTGGGATGACAGTGTCTCACAACCATATTCCTGTCACTTGCTATCATTATACTATAACCTCCTTTTTAACAATGGTCTTAAGGGGCATGATTGAAGGCGCGCTGGAAGAAAAATCTATTTTGATCATGTTCTGAACTCAAACTGAAAATATACACCCACTAGTTTATTATTCATGTTTCACGCATGTTCTGTATACCTTGCAAATTATGTAAATTTCTCCACTGTGAGACTAATAAAGGCATATCCAATCCAATCCAATCCAATCCAAACAATGGCAATGTTTATCAGATGGCTTGCTGAGGATGGGTTGTTGACTCCAACTTTGCAAGAGGACAATTGATCCAGATAGTTACTCTTTGCCTTTGTGCTCCTGCACGCGCTGTGCTGGTGCCATCTGCTCATCACATTTAGCGATAATGTATGTCAAGCTGCCATTATGATGAGTAAAGATATTCAGTGCAATGGTAAAGAAAGTTGTTATTCTTGTGAAATGTCTACTGGTGACAATAAGGGCAATTTTCTTTACGGTACAGGATTCCCGTTTGTTTGAAGCCTTTGCTGGAGCAGTGTGCTACGCATAACCTGGAGCACTGGGAGGACTCAGCCGGGACCGGCGAGCAGGCAAAGCGGGCGGGGCTATTTTCATTGCACAAATGAGACCATTCATCTCAGCTTTGTTTGCCCATACTCTCCTGTTCATGAACAATTAATGCGCTGCAGACATTGGAGTGCTTTGCTGTTCTTCCTCTATCTTGCTCTTTATCTCTTTGTCTCACTTCCACTTACTTTTACTGCACCACCAAATTCTTCTCTTGGCTGGACATTAGGACCGGTTAGTCTAAGAATGGAAATTTACCTACCTGTAATGGCTACGGCCGGAATCTATAAGCATAAGTATTCATGCTATATTGCATATTCTGGACCTCATGACTTTGTTTAATGCTAAAACTCAATAAGCTGATTTGTATGAATGATCAATGTTTATTGAAGGACATTTACTGAGCGATTTCATCCAAGAGTCTTGTTGCCTTCGTTCCAATTACATTCCTTCCAGCCCTCCTGGGAATTTAATCCCAAATATGATGATCTCAATCTTATCCACAAAACTTTTTTACCTTTTCAAACAAGCTCCTGAATGGTGTGTATTGGTTTCCAAAGTCTCTGCAGAATGATTTATCTCATCCTAATGAAATATTAAAGCACAGACGTGATTCATTTCAGTGTACATGCCAGCCATGTTTTGTTCATTGCCACAATGAATAGCGTCATAAAGGGAGAATAAACATGAATTATATATGATTACAGCGATCGACGATGGATTCCCCATTGCTCACTGGCGATGGTTTACATATTGTGTGTAACGTCCCCTTTGGCTGTATCTGTTGCTAAAACAGACTTGAAATACAAACAGTGAAGCATCCTGGGAAGGAGGCTTCAAATGTCTTTTCATTTGTGTTTGTGTGCGTGTGTATATCTATCTATCTATCTATCTATCTATCTATCTATCTATCTATCTATCTATCTATCTATCTATCTATCTATCTATCTATCTATCTATCTATCTATCTATCTATCTAGCTAGCTAGCTAGCTAGCTAGCTAGCTGTCTGTCTGTCTGTCTGTCTGTCTGTCTGTCTGTCTGTCCCCCCCTCTCCCTATATGGCATTTCAATCATCGACTATTTCTGTTTTCATTATTTGCATATGGTGAAGGAAAAAAATACACCAAACCGATAATAGAAGTAGCATGATATGTTATGAATATAATAAGATAGAACTGGAAACCTGCACATGCAATAAATTGATATTAAAAGTTGTGATATCGAGTGAACCTTCGCTCCTTCATTGAATTACAGTAAAGTCTCGTTATATCGATAGTACCGCTTATTACGATACTATTTTCATTTCCCTTGCACATTTCTAGTCTTTTTATGTAGAATTAGTACCGTTTAGTACGATACCCGGTTATTACGATAATCCGGTTATTACGGTGCTCCTTTTCATCCCCCGCCGGCCATTTTTGTTGTTTATATCGATATATCCGTCGCGCCATTGGTCAACTTGGTCACGTGTCTTGTTACGTGAGCCGCCATCGGTCGCGCCATTGGTCGACTTGGTCACATGAGCCGCCATCGGTCGCGCTATTGGTCGACTTGGCCGTGTGACTTTGTCACGTGACACGCCATCGGTCGCGCCATTGGTCAACTTGGTCACGTGTCTTGGTTACGTGTCACGCCATCAGTCGCGCCATTGGTCGACTTGGTCAGGTGACTTGGTTACGTGCCCAGCACCCGTGTAGCAGAGCCATTTTCATTTTCAGACGCTAGCTCGTGTGTAGCAGACGAGATTGAAGTGTTTGTGTTAAAAGGTAAAAATGGGAAGCAGAAGAAGATGATTGATGACTTTTTTAAATTGTATACATAATACAGTAAGATGTAAGCGTTGCAGTTTCCCTGTTGTGTTATGTACATGCCCACTGTACTGTATATGAATGCAATCGTTTTTTGCAACAATGTTTCTTGTTTTGTCTGCTGAAGCGCGATGATTTTGAAAATTATTAACATTCCATACTGTGTATTAAAGGACAGCCGATGTCACTTTTTATTCAAATGCAAATAAAAATGACTTCACGCCAAGACGTCTTGCATTGCTTGTGAATCCAAACAATGGCTTCAGATTCGGATAATATGCTTTCTTGTTACACATCCAGTTATGAATATGTTTCAAATACACTGTAGTTCTGAAGATTAAAGCATACATGTTTACAATCATTAAAGAATTATATGTGCCATTTTGAGGCAACATTGGGGGAACATCTCTCACCCAAAAAAAAAAGGGAGCTAATGGCCAACTCCGTTTCTTATATGGCGCTTGGCTGCCCTCTTTTGGCGGCTTTTGTTTAATGCAGTTCGGCGCAGGATCGGATATATCGATAGTCCCGGTTATATCGATATTTTTTCGGACTCCCTTGAATCTCGATATAACGAGACTTTACTGTAGGTGAACCTAAGTTCCATTGTGAAACTGTTTCTGACCCATTACTGCACATTTTTTTAACTTGGTGTGGCGTAGCTCTCATTTACACACTGAAATGCTTGCCCGCGTACACACACACACACACACACACACACATACACATACACATACACACACACACACAAACGCACGCATGCACACGCACACACACACACACACACACACACACACACACACACACACGCACACACACACACAGAGACACAGAGAAAGCACACAAAATCTGCAAGGCAGTGAACAAGAAAAGATGCATTCAGAGACCTTGGGAATTCAGTCACATCTGTGCCTTTTCTCACACTGTTTGCAGATAGAGGTCTCGGGATAAAACAATAGCAAATAGCTGACACTCCAAGCTAGATCTCACTGTTTGAATTTCAACACAAGTGGCATTAACGCATTAAGCTGTATCGTTACAAAGGCGCCGCATCGGCCATCTGGGCAAAAATAACAGAACAGATTTAGATTTAGCTGATGTTGTGCCTTTTCTTCTCTTCAGGAAACCACTTTGTTGCCGTGGGCGTTGGAGTGAAGATGATCACAAATGGGGATTAAAAATCGGAGTGTTGTCAGGAAACAATTAATTTAAATGTCAGTGTACATATCAACAATTACCACCCCACTGGCCCGGGTTTAATGGACATTGTCAAAGGCATTGTAAGCAGCGACTCTTCTTGGGAGACTCAGTGGAGCTTGGTGATGCTCGCATTGAGCCCGCTGTGTCTGGGACTCATGGGTGGTGCTGGTGGTGCTGGGGGGTGGACATCAATAATTCACATGAGTATTGCCGGCGAAATGGGATGCAAACGTGTAAGAGAGTCGGAGAAACATTTCTTCAAGCACTGCGCAATTGAACAAAGAGACACCGCTTATTCTAGGAGCTTTTTTCTTGTGTTGTGAATGTATTTAAACCCAAAGACACCTTTGAATGAAGTCAGCCAAGCTGGTTTATTTTCAAAACATATCACACATGCAGAATTTCATTTGCTGGTGGTCTCTCTCTCTGTCAAAGGAAGAGAAAACTCTACAGATCCCCAAATGAGCATGTGGCTATTTCCCAGGCCTCTTTATTACGCTTCCAATCATAACCCGCATTGCCAAGGCTATGTAACCATCCGGGCTGCAATTGCTATTGCTTTTTCGGAACCTGAGGGTTGTCTTAACATTGATTTCTGTTTCGATGGGAAAGAGGGAAATAGGGTTGAGGCTATCATTAAAACGGATACACAGAAGAATGGGCATGGCTTCTTGTGTAGCCTGCAACACACATGTGCTGAGTCAGCTTAAAGGGCAACCAACGTCACTTTTTTGTTTTTTAACTGACATCAGAAAAACGTTTTATAGCATCTAAAATACCCAAAACACACAGTATGATATTTTTTCAAATGCAAAACACCAATAAAAATGACTTAAAGTGTCCAAAATCTGCAAAAAATTGAGCTGCGAATTGGGCATTTTCAGAAAGTCCCGCCCCCAGTTCGTGACGTCACGCCGAGACGTCTTGCATTGCTGGAGAATCCAAACGATGGCTTCAGATTCGGAGAATATGCTTTCTTGTTACACATCCAGTTATGAGTATGATTCAAATAGTTCTGAAGAGGAAAGCATACATGTTTGCAATCGATTAAAGAATTATATGTGCCATTTTGAGGCAACATTGGGGGAAAATCTCTCACCCAAAAAAAAGAGGCACAAAATGGCGACCTCCAGTGGCCACCTCCGCTTCCACAGGCAGATAAATTCCTTTTATGGAGCTTGGATGCCCTCTTCTGTCGGCTTTTGGGTGCAACACGGTTCTCAGACCAAACATGTCCAGCAAAATCCATTGACCTTGATGAAGGACTGCTACAATGTGTTTTTTTTCGGTCAGGGGGCGGTCCTTTCATTACATCACGTACGGACTCGTCACCAACTCAAAAACAAGACTTCCTCAATATTCAGAGCGAGTCTTAAAACGTAAAATATAGCTATATGCGGTGGAATCTTATTAAAATATGCCCAGTAGAAGTTATTTCAAGCCATTTTACAAATTATGGACACAACTTGTCCGGAGACGTTGGTTATCCTTTAAAGGTGAATTCCCCGGTGTGTGTTTGCAAGCTCGTTCTCTCCGCAAAGAGCATCTCCTGGTTATGGCTATCAGCTTAATCCATTATCGCTCCAATTGCCGCTGTGGATTCAGTCACAGCCTTGCCCACACTAGGGTCAATTACCAAGAAGCTATCGTTTATACACCGGGAGATGCCCGTGTGATGAAGAGTAATTACGTACTTGATAAGAAGTGGATCAGGTTATGATTAGAATCAGTGCTGTAATGACAAAATGGGGATTTACTTCTTATGTCATCGAAACATTACTCTACCTTTATCTTGAAGCGCACTATGTCAGTGTAGGTGTGTTTTTATTTCTGCTTTTTCCTCACTCCCAAGAGGTTGTCTCCAGGGCCTCTGCAATTTTCTCATTCGCGATTAGAGTCCCACCTATTGACTCTGCGGCTGTGCCGCTTCAAAATGAGAGCCCATCACATACCTTGCTCTTGCTAATTGTTTCCAGTTATAATGAAGTTCCTCACGGTTCAGAGGAATCATAGTTAAGGCACACTGGGTCGTCTCTCACATCCGCCTCAATAATATGAATACTGGCTGTCTATCTTGTTCACCTTTTCAATTTGTCTACAAGTGTAGATTAATTCAGCGATGAATTGAATAATTTGTCTCAGGGTGAGTTATGATTAACCTTATATGTCCTTACGTGCATATTCGTTAGGCAAATGAAGACATGATATTTTCTCTGTGGATGGCTGATGGAGGACACCAGCACCAGTGCGTGTGCGTGTGCGTGCGTGTGTGTGTGTGTGTGTGTGCGTGTGTGTGCATGTGTGTGTGTGTGTGTGTGTGTGTGTGTGCGCGTGTGTGCGTGTGTGTGTGTGTGTGTGTGTGTGTGTGTGTGTGTGTGTGTGTGTGTGTGTGTGTGTGTGTTGGGTGCGTGGGGGGGGGTATTTTGTAAAATTTTAGTAGCTGGCTCATAGGCACGTTTTTAAATTCACAAAACCTTTTTTACTGTTGTGTAATTTTACACCTGATAGGTGGTCAGAGCTCCAGAGACCAATATGTTGTGTTATGTCATATATACATAAAATGTAAATAACATTTATTACACAAACAATCAATCAATATACCCACCACTGATTATCCCTTGTAGCGCTTAATTGATTGCCTATATTAGTTCGACCAGTATCAATAAATGTTAATGCCCATTCACCATTCTCCAAGAACAACATCACATTCGCCCAGTAAGTCTCATAAGGCCCCGTGGTGTTCACACGCTGAATCATGATGACAGGTGGTGTGAATCGGAGAGGTCTCTGGGAGATGACCTTTGAAAATGGCACAGCACATCCTTTGTCAAGTTTTTCAAAAAAGAAAAAAAATAGAAAAGCATTTTCTGCTTCATCTCTTCCCGCTGGAGACCATCGGCCACACTGCACTCTTCCACCTGCCTCTTCAACCCGCCGACACGCCCTCTGCGTGTGTCAGAGTGGCTGGCCTGCACTTTCACTGCATGGCAAGCGGGACATGTAATATGACTTACGCGCAATCATGCTTTATGGACCTCATCATTTTACAGAACATATATCAGGAAATGGGATGCCTCTGCTAAGCGTGGCTGAGTCTCAGGGCGGGAACCACCATGCAGCTGGTGTCCTCTTTTGGATTAAATATTGTATTTTGTCCAGAACCATTCCTTGTATATTCCGATTCATCTTATAATGCACTTGTGTTCTCACTTTTTTCTCTTAAATCCTTCTCTTTTTGCCGCCTTTCCTTACTGATGCCATTTGCACTGGTGTTAGCACCACCGGAAATGTAAATAATGACGCTTATGAATTATTGATGGCCCAGGAGACTCATCTTGATTTTCCTTCCAGCTCGGGTTTCCTCCCCTTGGGCCTCATTCATAACGGTTATATTTGCATCAAACATGGCCTGAAAATTGTATCATGTGTGTATATATACCAATTTTGATGGCAATAACAGGATATTAAAAACACAACCCTTTTCTGGTTCAGTGTGGACGAGCGTATGCTGTGGAACCTCACACACACATTTCCAGGCAGAGTGTAAATTGTGGGCAGGAGTGTTGAATGTTTTTGCGCATATGCGTTTTTCAGTAGTAGACCAGGGCCTCATTTAATAAATGAGGTCCTGGTCTGTCAGTGACTGCTTGCTGCTGTTTGATTTGTCTTTTCATGTTTTTTTTTGGACTCTGTAAACTCCCAGTGTCTGAAGGCATCTGTCATTACTATGCGGCGCATAGTAATGACGCGACAGGATGTGACGTAATGAAAATGCGACCTCGTGTAAAGGAAGGCAGGATATGACGTATGAGGAAGTTCAAAATGTAAACAAAGACGACAGAGCGATGTTTAGAGATGTTTGTATGGCAAATTACCCTAGCAGCATCTCATTTAGACCACTCTCATTTCGTTCACAGACGAGTGTACACACACAGTCAACTTTAATTATTACAGTTAACTTTAAGTATGAACTCATACACTGCCAGACGATGTACAAGTACAGTGTATCCACTGCAGTGCCAGGGTTTTTTTTCATTTTCACTCAAATAGAAGGACCCTTAGAATATTGAGTTTTCGGACTGCATAAACATTCGATGCAGCGTAAGAAACCTTAAACTGTCTTCTTTCATCGGAAAAAAAAATATTTTGAGCGTACTTGATTGTAGATATATCTGCTTTGAAAGTGGGTGCGGCTGTACAAAAGGTAAATGCTGCCCTCCTCGTGGGAGGGAAAACATTGCCAGAAGTCTGACCGAAGATTGAAACGCAAGAAAAAACAAAACGCGAACAAATTCGGGAATGGCGCTCCAGGTCATGCTTTTCAATTCCCGAATACATTCGGGAATGACAGTGAATGAGTTAATTTCCGATCTTATTCTTATTATTTTTTTAAATCTTTTTTGATTTGGTTTTTGGCTGTGCTGCAGTTTATTCCGAGTGCACTTTGATGAGCCAGATAATTGGACAAAGGTGACATATGTAAATAATGGAGGTTTAATAAATAATGGCTTTGAAAATTTTTGAAGAGGAAGGAATGCATTGCACGCTGAAGGATGATCACGGCAGAACTTGGGCTTATTTTAAAGGTCGTGTATCTGCTGTAGCTAATCCAAACCATGTGCCGCACCAGTCTTCTTTACAATGTTTAGCTGCCTAACTGGTGAGTGATTTTATGTGTTTGTGGGACCGCATGTGTGAGTGCCTCTTATGTCCTCTGCCAAAATACACACATCCTTCTCATTTGCAAGGACGGTCAGAAAAAAAAGCATCCAATTCCTATTCAATAATGCTCAGCCTGATTCATTTGGCAACAGGCAACCATTTTGGATGTCGTGCTATACTTGCAGTGTCTACCCAGTCGATTTAACAAGATTAACTAAAGTCTCTAAAATTCTGCCATTGCCTAGATAAGAACAGTCAGTTCATTCATCACTTAAATGATACTTTGCAGTTGTCTAGAACAGCACCGCATCATAATGCAGAGGAATAACAAACCCCAAATCCTCAGAAAGCTTTCAGTAAGAAACTGATGAACACTTCTCCACTGCAAACTGCTTCTACAATGTCGAACATATTTTTACGCCCTGTGATTAATGAAGCGTTTTCATGTTTGCTCGCACCCTATTGACTTCAAAGGGTGCATTTGGATCCTGAGAAGTGGTCATATCAGTAACGAAACGGCGCTCAAAAAACTGGTCTATTTTTCCAACCGTTCATTTCAAGTAGGTCTCTTCCACAGTCATCTTGTAATTCCATGTGAAGATGTTTAACACTGAGAAGAGGTTCTTAGAGTTGTTTAAAGAGCTTGCCTTGAAACATTGTAAGCACTCTTTTTTGACGCTGGAAGCAGAGTTGTACAGGAGGAGATTGCAGTGGGGAAAAAAAGCTGACGCAAACACAGAGGGTAATTTTGTTTCTCTGAAAGACCAGAGCACCATTTTACTGGTGTTCACTTGGTGATGCAAGCCAAGAATAGTTTCAGCAATGGCCTTGCGCTCTGCAATCGGGATCCTTTCTGGGAGATTAGTCTCATATTCTTGACTCTTCAATTTTCTGATCTCAGTGACTCGATAAAGCAAGGCCGTGGCCATACCATCGAGGCCAAACTAACAACAAGGTCGGTCCCATAAAGAAACAATGACACACCACTGTTCTGATTTCTTCAAACATCAAGTTGAGGTCATGCAAAAGAAAATGGATCTCTTCGAGCAAAAGTGAATCCCACCAATCATGGTGCAACACTATAACTGTTACATTCTCTTTATTGAAATTCACCAATCTTACTTTACTTGTTTCTTTTCAAAATAGTGTTGACTTTTTGGGTTCATTGGAGTCACAAAGTTCCACAATGATGCCTTCCTCTTTTTCACAGTGAAATATAGTCGTTGGCTTTGTGAACTGAATGTAATGATGATTAAAATTAACGTTACAATTTTTGTCTTCTCTCAAAGTGATGGAAATTATCTGCAGCATGGCCCAGTGGGTGGGGACTCTTGCCTCTCAGCCTGTGTCAGGAAATATCATGTTCCTCATTCTGCATTCATGCCATTCAAATTTCTGTTTCCGCATGCCCCATATTGAACTCGTTTGAAATTCATTATTGGTACCGTAAACATTTTTTAGCATACATATTAAAATAACACCCAACCATTTGTTGCCTTCCTCGGGTCCTTCTACCTTCATTCACATGTCTCGTATTCATCTTAGCCCGAGAGCATGTTGATTTGTGTTAATGCAGTGCACACACGCAGGCAGACTGTCCTGCATCGCAGGCGTTATCCACCCGTCTGTCAAGTTAATGGATGTAAACGTTGGCGCTTGGCATGCCTTTTGTGGAGGCCGCAGTGTCATGCGCTGCTGCCCTGGCATTGTTCTGCTGCCCTTGAGCTATGTTGCATCAGATTGGCTACTTAAAAATGTCCAAATATATAAATAGACATCTCCACCCCTGTTTTTTTTTCAATTCATTCAGATTTTTATGTGATGTAATGTGTTGTCCTCCGAACAACACTAAGCCACAGCATTTTGATTAGCTGCACAAGGCTGATTTAAAATGATCAATTATTCAAACTTCCATTTCTCCTCCTGTCTGTTCAATCACATTTCATTGTGAGCTTTTAGTGTGGATTTTTTTCCAACTGCATTTTGCTGCATTCCAACTGTTTTTGATTGGGAGGAATGTCAGTGCCATTTCACTGTCATTGCTGGACAACTCTGGGGCGATTGTGCTTATTTTTTGGGCAGCATTTTCACGAGGCATGGCTTGAGGTGACCGCAATGAGAAGAAAGGAGCGTCAAGGCAGAGCGCCGATGCATATGTGGAACTATCGCGGCTTGGAATTGAATTTAGGTGGGACAGGAGTTGTGATACAATCTCTTTTCGTCAATGGATGCTACACATTCATGTTTGCTTGTAGTTGACGTGCACATTCCACCATGACATTCCTGATCCGCTGGTGAATAGGATGCTTTGATCCTCTTCTCTTCCATCTAGAACTGCTTCATACAACAAGGAGGATGCAGAAAAGTCTTTGAGATTGAACGGCTGCCTGTGTCTTTTGTGTTGTGTCACATTATTTGCTATTTAGTTATTTTGTTTCTTTGACTTCAAGATGGCACCGCAAGAGTGGCTGCCTTTCCAGCAGCTCCTGTATTTTGTTTTTCTACTTCTTTCTTTCCTTTCTTCTTCCTTTCATAACTTTGCTGCTATGAAATGTAAATTTCTCCACTGTGAGGCCAAAGGCTAATCCAATCCAATCGTTGCATGGTGTGACGCTGCATTCAGCCCGTATCCTTTGAGCATTTCAGCCTTATTCTCATCTTCTTTGTTTTATATTGCTTGGCCTAGGAAGGTATTGGCCATCACTTGCGCACTGCTGCTTCTTTACCAGCTGCTTTGAAAAAAAGAGTGGTGTGTGTGCCCTGTTGATGCTGCCGCTTCACCACTCAGGTGGTTCGTAGGAGCTGTGCTCGACATGCTTCAACTTCTGCCGTCCTTGGACTTGCATCCCTCTCGCTCCCCCAGGCCGCATGCAGCTGCTGCCGAAAGGGCTGAAATTTCATAGTCGCTCACGCTGCGTTTCTTCATGAGCACCCTGCAGAAAAATTAAACGGCATTGCAGTTTTAGCAAATCCAGCTCATCGTTCTCCCCTTCAGATTATTCTTGACACATGAGTAATAATTGAATAAGATAAGTAATGAAGCAAGCATTGCTTGCGCAACTTAGGGATTTGAACAGAGACAATTACTAAAACACAGATAAGATGTAAAAGGATCCGTCACTTTTCTGTCTTCCTTTGCCGTTTGCTCAAGTCCCATCTCTTGGTCCTCAGGGAGCTCCATGAAGGGGTCATCTGAGTTTAGCACACCAATTAATCCTGCCACTCATCAGGAGCTGGCATGAGAATGGCAGCGGTTTATAGCGGAATAATGCTCTGCACTAATTAGTGTTTTGCATTGACAGTGTCAAGGAGAAATGTTGAACTGAAGCATGTATTTGTGACAGCCTCCATGAGAGACACCGACTGATTATGCCATCTTTTCACACTGTCATTTCAGGAGGAGTCGACTTTTGGCATGCAATCAGATGACATGCATCTAAATTGCTTGAGCGAAAAATACGATTTTGTTCACTTTGCTTTGATTGAGAATTTGTTGTCAGGCCTGGCGTGTGTTTGTCGACAGGGTATTGTTACTTCTGCGTGAGAATTAAACTGACAGAACACAAAAACACAATATCTCAACCAAAGACATTGTGTTTGTTGTGAAGTTTTGTGTGTAAGTAAATGTGAAGGAGTTCGTGAGTATCCCTTACTGACTGCTATTAGAATGATTCATTACAAGATACATACTGTAGAACTGTATATTTTCAAATGAAGTTTAGGCATGTCAGTTGAATGTTTTGAAAAGTTCCAGATGATCTATTCCAGGATATAAAGAGTTAGATAAGGAAATATGTGTAAATGGAGTTCTGGCTGCCAAATGATACATAGTAGCCATTTATACTTCTTTGAGCTTGTCACGTTTTGCGAGGTGGTGATGGCGGGTTCGGATCCCAAAAAGCAGGCAGAAGGGAGCAGGAGGTTGTTTGACAAATTGTATTAAAATAAAGTCAGCAGGAACAAAATGTAAAACATCAAAATGATCTGAATGGAAAAAATACAAAGTAGCAAAAGAAAACCAAGTGTAAAAGTCCGCCAAGGTTAAACAAACACGTACACAATGCATGCAGCACACAAGCAGCAAACAAACAATGAATCGGCACGGGATGGTCGTGCCAGGTGTCCTTTTACGTGTCATTGATTATAACGACCAGCACCTGCGAGGCTGCAGGCAGGGCTGAAGTCGCTACCCGCTGGTCGCCAATCTGATCGGGACGACCAGCACCTGTGCAGTTGCAGGCGGGGCGGACAGCGCCCCCCGTTGGTCGCCAAGCAGATCATGACAGTACCCCCCCTTCAAGGGGCTGCTTCCAGAAGTCCCAACAGTCTCCCAAAAGGTCCACTCGCCAGGGAACGGTCGGTGGGGAGGGCAACCGCTGCCTCTCCAGCATACGACGGGCGGCGGCCTGATGGGAACGGGACTCGGCCTGGGGTGGACGAAGACGCGGCACGGATCGTCGTGGGCGTGAGTGCGATCCCTCTCGCACGTTCACGCGACGGCGCATGGCTCAACGTGGACGTCGAACTGCCAGGCGCAGAATGGCACCCCGTACGGCCATATGGGACCAGGTCTCGGCCGGACGCCGACGTGGGCATGAACTGCCCGGCTCCGGGGGAACGAGACCAGTCCAGAGCCGCTCCGGGATCCAGCGGTGAGTGGGGTCTCGGACTGACGTTGACGCGGACGTTGCACGGCTCGTCGTGGATGAGACTCAATTCGTCATGCACGACGACAGCGTGGCTGGACGTGGGCGTGCAATGCCAGTCACCCAGTGTCACCCTGGACGGCCACCTGGAAGGAGGTCTCGGCCGGACGTTTACGTGGACGTTGCGGCTCGTCGAGTGACGCAATTCAAACTCGACGAGGCTTGCGCTAACGTGGACGTAGCATTGCCAGGCACAGGGTGGAAATGAGACGGGTCCGATGTACCTGCGGGATCCGATAGTTGGCCGATTCATTCTGTCACGGTTTGCGAGGTGGTGATGGCGGGTTCGGATCCCAAAAAGCAGGCAGGAGGGAGCAGAAGGTTGTTTGACAAATTGTATTAAAATAAAGGTCAGCAGTAACAAAATGTAAAACATCAAAATGATCTGAATGGAAAAAATACAAAGTAGCAAAAGAAAACCAAGTGTAAAAGTCCGCCAAGGTTAAACAAACACGTACACGATGCATGCTGCAACCAAGCAGCAAACAAACAATGAATCGGCACCGGATGATCGTGCCAGGTGTCCTTTTAAGTGTCATTGATTATAACGACCAGCACCTGCGAGGCTGCCGGCAGGGCTGACGTCGCTACCCGCTGGTCGCCAATCTGATCGGGACGACCAGCACCTGCGCAGGTGCAGGCGGGGCCGACGGCACCCCCCGTTGGTCGCCAACCAGATCATGACAGTACCCCCCCTTCAAGGGGCTGCTTCCAGAAGTCCCAACAGTCTCCCAAAAGGGCGCTGGTCCAAAATACGAACCAGGAACTATATGAATTAGTAATAACTAAAATGAGAATAGGAGGGCAATGGGAGAACCAACCCTTGTACTCAACAAACAAATACAAGTTTAGTAAACAAGAAAGTACACCAAGTAATACTCCAACTAGGGAAAAACAACTGGCGGAGGGGCCTCGGATCGGGACACACAAATACACATGCAGGAGAAAATATCAAATCTGTGCAGTGATGAGTCAAACTAAATGCCGAAGCCTAAAGTAAAATGCAGCCTTCAAAATGGATCACAGTCCTTTATGTTATGCCGATCGGCTTCCAAATCCAGGTAAACGTAATAAAACAAAATAATCAATCCCAGCACCAAAAACAAAAAGCTTGCCGCAAAGCACAGGTTTATTAAATCTCTTCAGAGAACAAACAATTCTGCTCTGACAATCCACATTTGACCTGTACAACATACTCAGCTTAGCTTGCGCTTCCTTTTCACATGGAAGAGCCTTAACATAATTATGTACAAAAAAATAAGAACACCCGGAAACAGAAACCAGATAAGAGTGCATCTTGTTCTATTTAGTACTGGACTGCGCTTCTTGGTGGAAATGTGGCTTTAGTGTCTCATCTCATTCAGCCTTTCCTTTTCTTGACGCTGTGCCAACCCCTTGACAGATTGCCTCCCCGTTGCCATGGTAATGATATAGTTTCACATCTATGTAATGTGATGTCTTATTATATTTCATCTGGGCGTGTATCGCTATTTGATTTGACACGCCATTTGCTGAGCTTCTGTCGCCTGTTGTTAGAGAGAGTGGGAGAGGCTCGCACTGAGCGCACAAGCACGGCAGTGCAAAGACGGCCGTTTGGTCATGGAGAAGGCTGAGACCAGGCTTTCTCACTTTCTCTTTCTCTTTCTCTCTCTCTCCTTCTCCCTTCTCTCTCTCTCTCTCTATCTAAACTTGAACCTGTCACACCCGGGGTATGTGGGCGCGTGAGGGGGGCTGCAGCTGCTACCCAGCAGGAGGCACTGTGTATATATGTGTGTGTGGGTGTGTTTGTGTGTTTTCGAGCCTTTCACTAGTATCACACTTTCATTTGCTTCATCTATCCCTATCTGCTTTGAGATAGTTTGGGAGCTCTGTGAGTTGATGATGACTCTGCTGCTGTGTACTCACCCTCATTTCATTTTCCTCCTTAGACGCTTTTGTAGATAAAGCCTGGCGATCAATATCTCTAATGGCGTGTTTGAGAGCACGTCCTTTAGAATTGTCACTCAGTATGCCCTGTATTTTTCTCCTCCGGTGCTTTAAATGCCTGTGGAGAAAAAAAGCATGAGAAAGGAGGCTGCAGTCAATACCCAATCAATATCAGCACAGTGGCATCTGTGCTGATGTCAAACACATCAATGGATTTTGTCCAACAGCATTTTTTCTTCTTTTTTTTAAAAACCCCCCTTCTGTGTATTAACTGCCTTATGTCAGCCCACAGGGCTTAAATAAAAGACCCCGCTTGCTTCATCCGGTCGTCTGCGAAGAAGACTTCCACAGGCGACATTTGGCTGTAAATGTGGCTATTGAACCAGCTGCAGCAGCTCTAATTGCAAATTGCTTCTTACAGTGGATATAAAAAATGTCATATACACCCATATTCAAATGCCAATTTTTGGTGAAACAGTATGATAATATGGGAACGAGAAAATGATTTCTAAACTTCTCAAACCATGAATGACCTATAACATGCAACTCAATTGAAAAAAAATCCTATCAATTGGATCCAACACTCCAGACCTTTTTAAACTAACTTATTTACATAAAAGAACACACTGAGAAAATTTTGAGGCCTGTTTAATTTTGAATCATGATAATATAGTTCATGGCTGAAGGTTGATGTAGTCAATTTTGAGCCATGAACATGTAAATTATGCACCGTTTTAGCATGACTCTTCCTCAGTGTACGGAAGGGTACGGAAGAACATGACAACCCTCACCTTGACCTTACCAAAACAACTAAAAAGAAGAGTGTGGAAGCATCAAAAGAGCCAACCAGCTGCATTGTGACATGATGAGTTCTGAAAATTAGGGCCAACCCAAACCCCTATGGATTTCCTCTTTTCCATTCAGGTGAAAAAGAAAATATTTGTTACCGAACCCGTACACCAGGACCTAAAAAAAGTACTTTACCTTTTCAACTCCGTACAAAAGCATATGGTTGAATTTCTGACATCTCCTACCACCAAACTGTGCTGAAATGACAGTGTTGAAGTTCTCTTGTGTGCACACTTAATGATGCTCTCAGAAACCTTCTTTTAGTACAATGGCCGGCGATGCGGGAGACACGGCGTATGTCACAGTAACACATGTAAATTCTGTCAAACACTATCTGTTTGGATCCAACCCATCGTGTGAAATGTCGTGAGAGAAGTGGTGATAGGTTATTTGTGCAAAAAGTTGCAGGGCACACTAATTTTAAATGCATCTCCTTGATGCTAACCCGTTTTGGGTGGCAGTTGTTGTCTTTCCTCTTCCTTCAGGCGCCATACCAGGAGTCTTTGTTATATTCTGTGTGGGTGCAGTTGTGGCTTCTAAAATTTCTGTGCCGCGTTTCCTTGAACATGTCACATGTAGTGTTTTACACATGCGAATTATATCTATTCTGAGTTTCAATCAGCGTGTCGTGTTGCATTACTCTATATGATGACACAGCCCAGTTTGGAAGAATTATGAATGACGGGAAATGAGTTGTGTAAGAAAATATTGATGCGTTTATAGCAGACATGGGCAAACTACGGCCCGCGGACCACATATGGCCCGTTAGGCTTTTTAATCCGGCCCGCCGAATTTGTCCAAATTATAGTAAAAACATGTCTGAAAGTCATGACAAAAAGTTAGCGGACAACAAGGCAGACAACTCGGAAAAGCTGCCTGCCCCATTTTTCACAATTTGAAACACAATAAGACAAGTAATCGCAAAAAAAGCATTGGCACAAAATATAAACTTTGCTTTTTTAATTAAGGATGTACCTACGACAAAGGCTACCTTGCTTAATTTACGGTAAATGTCCATGGCTGTAGATTTCGCTCATGTAGTCATTTGTCGACATGGTGCACAATACAATGTTTGCATTGCCTGCTACAAGCCACTAAGCCCCCTTCATAACTCTCATGTACGCTTTACAGTCACGGTTTAATGTAAATGTACATTTTGTAGCGTCACATATGTTGTTAGCTTCTTTTGAATCTTTCCTCTGGGCTGAGGTTCTGTGCATCTATTTTGGAAAATGATATGCAAATGCACGACCTTATAACGCTTGCGAAAATCCGGAAGAAAGAAGAAGGCTTCTGATTGGCTGCCGTGCCGAGTATGCAAATTTCAACTGCAGGTAGCTGATGTCTGTGTGCTTAGCAATGATACACGTATACTGTTTGCGCGTGAAGGCGAGGGGGGCCGTGGCGAGTTTGTAGAGCGCAAGGTCAGGACAATCCATCCATGATTTTGCGGAGTTTAACACAAGTAGATATTATTGAGCTTTGCACCTTCGATTGAAACTTATTAGAAACAGACGAAATCTTGATGAATCACAGTGTGTATGTTATTTTAATCTACAGTGAGACCTCAACTTACAAACACCTCAACTTACAAACTTTTTGTCTTACAAACGTCAAATTTATGAAAATTAAACCTTATAATAAGCACTATTTTCATAATACACACCCACCATGGCTGGCGGAGTGATCTTCGGCGGAAGCACACGACCGAACAGCACCAGAGGTTACCAACAGTCCTTATGGAAGGTGACTCTCCTTCCATAAGCCATCAACGACCATCAAAAAGGTAAATAAAACTTTATTTTACAGCACAGTTTATTTCTTTTATTACAGTCGTCATGTAATGCGCCTCTCTTTCCAAACAGCAATTCCCTTTGACCTTCGACCTCCAACGCCAAGTGACTTTATGATACAATGCAGTATATTTCTTTCATTACAATACAATAGCAACTTTATTATACATAGAATAGGGTATGTTGTGTGTAGTTTTAAGGCTTATTTAGTTGCAAAGTATATTTTATGGAAACCCGGGAACGGATTATTCCCATTTTAATGGTTTCCTATGGGATTTATTTTTTTGAGATACACACTTTTCACCTTACACACTCTGTCCGAGAACCAATTAAGTTCGTAAGTTGAGGTCTCACTGTATTTCCATTTCCTCCTGCCAGTATCTGCAAAATAGTATGTAAATCCCATATCTTGCATATTCCTTGAGACAAATGTATTAACTGAAAAGGGCCATTTTTCACATTTGAAACCGTAAAAAAGACACATTGTAGCAGTCCTTCCATCACGCCAACGTATTTTGCTGTACATGTTTGGTCTGAAAACCGTGTTGCACCCAAAAGCCGCCAGAAGAGGGCGTCCAAGCTCCATATAAGGAATTTATCAGCCTGTGGAAACGGGGGTGGCCACAGGAGGTCGCCATTTTGTGCCTTTTTTCTTGTGATCGATTTCCCCCCCAATGTTGCCTCAAAATGGCATGGAATACATTCTTTATTCGATTGCAAACATGTATGCTTTCCTCTTCAGAACTATTTGAATCATATTCATAACTGGATGTGTAACATGAAAGCATATTCTCCGAATCTGAAGCCATTGTTTGGATTCTCCAGCAATGCAAGACGACTTGGCGTGACGTCATGTACTGGGGGCGGGACTTTCTGAAAATGCCCAATTCGCAGCTCAATTTTTTTGCAGATTTTGGACACTTTAAGTCATTTTTATTCGTGTTTTGCATTTGACTAAAAATATCATACTGCGTGTTTTGGGTATTTTAGATGCTATAAAAATGTTTTCTGATGTAAGTTAAGAAACAAAAAAGTGATGTCGGTTGTCCTTTAAGGCTTTAGTATATGTGGCTCAAACACTCGCCGAATGCTCCTGGCCCGGCCCCTCTGTCAAATGTTAGAACCAATTGTGGCCCGCCACTCAAAAAGTTTACCCACCCCTGGTTTATAGCCTTTAAAAACTTCTTTTTTCCCATCGCGAAAAATAAAAATCACTGCATTTCCAAGAGAGGCGAGCCACAAGACTTCAAGGGGGAACACTGAACAGGTTCATGCCATTTCCACTTTGTGAAACGTGAAACAGGAAGGGTCACTTCCTTCTTCAGCGGTACTCTTTAGTTCGGCAAAGCAGATGTTGGTCATGGTGATTTGAGGGGGTGACATTGCAGCTGGGGAGCCTCTTCTGGATGGTCAAAGCTGCCTTGTTTACCATCTGGATGGGCTGATAGTGCCACCAAGCCAGTTATCCTCTTTAGGAAACTGGATCTGCATAGCAAGAAGCCTCAAGTGCATCTCCACCTGGCACATTGACATTAGAGGTGATCACAGCATACCAATCACGTTACCGGTTTCATGCCACATATATGGTGTTCGGACACTTGAAAGACTTGCAAGGCAAGCGATGCAATATAAGAATTTCAAATCGATGGTAAGCATTATAACTTGGCAGTCCAGGAGGTAGTGGTTAGCACGGATGGCTTGTAGTTGTCAGGCTTAAATTTTGGTTGTGTGAATTTTCCTTGTTCTTCTCATTTTTAATGGATTTACTCTGGGTATTCAGGTTTTCACATTTCACATTCCAAAAACATGCATGTTAGGTTCATCGAGTCTGAATTGTCCACCGGTGTGAATGTGACAGTGAATGTGATTGATTGTTTGTGCTTGTCAGAAGTCACTTAGGAGAGGCTGCAGCTCACCCGCAACATATGATGCTCTTCCATCTACGAAGTCATATAGTATTTGTCGACTCACATTAATGCAAACTACAGCAGCTATAATCATTTTGTTATGCTCCCTTCAACCGTTGGATGATGCAAAGAGGCCTAGAACCCATAGCAATATGAGCTCTCACATGATTTTCCCCAAGTGTCATGACCAGATGTAGCGCTTTATGTTTCAGTGCCAGTTGATGGGCATAGACCACGAAGACTCAACACTGCCGTTTGGTGTATTCTTGATGCGTCATACTTTCTCTCCTCTTCTCTTTCTCTCGCTCCAGGCAAAGCACGTTTCTTTCCATTTCTCTATGCTTATGCCAAACTGAGCAGACAAACACATACAGCTGATGAGAAAACTTGAAATCGACTGCATGTCTTACTGTTGGGGTTGTGCCTCAAGCACCATGGTTGTGAAGCGCTTTTGCCAAGTGGAGGGTGTAAATGAATGTTGCACCTTTCAATCCAAGCTATGACAGCAATTATCTTTCAATTCGATTTTCTTCCAAAGTGCGATCAAATTAATTTGGGATATTAATGAGGACATAATCCTCTACTAATGCAGTCTAACTATGTGTGATCCACTGTGGTATTAAAACCACAGAGTTGCTTTATTTGCTTTTTTCCCTTTTAGATGTACGGTACTATGCTCTGAAATCACTTTCTGGCAGCAGTAGATAGACCTGCACTGATCGACTACAGTATTAAATTCAAATTGACACTGTCTGAGAGATATAAATGTAATGATTAGTGAATCATTCATTTTGTACTGCACTGTCAGGCTGTGAGCTCTTTTAAGCTATATCAAAGGGTCAATACATATTCAATTTGTCACTACAAAGTATAGCCACAGTAACGAACATTTTGTTAGACGAATACAGTCAGATCCACGATCCGTATTTCTGATACCATTCTTGTCTTAGATCTCATTAGAAATGTGGCGTGCGTCAAATGTGATGGATGATGAGTGGATCACTTACCAAGTATAACAAGCTCATCCTCATCTTTCTTATCGCCACAAAGACCACACGCACAGAGCACAGTGCATGACGAAAGACAATGGATGATTGATTCCCACGTAGCTTCTTCACATCTGTTATGCTCCTGTGGGAAAAATTTGACTGATGCTCATCCCCTCCAAGAGGATCTGGGGTGTGGGGTGTTGCAGTTAGGACACTGTGTGACATCGTCCAATCTCCCATGATCACCTTTCACCAATATACAGTCATCATTGCAATTCTCAATGATCACATGTGAGACAAAAAAACTGCACACTTGTATATATGGGTTGATGCAATATTTCAATGTACCTTTCTTGATACTTGCACTATGTATAGTTTTTTATGAAACGGTTTTGCACATTTACATTTGCACAGTATACAGTTGACAGTTTTATTTTGTTATGCTCAGAATATCTTGTTTTCTATCCTTTCACACCCCTACCCCATCCCCTTTCAATTGCTGCTGTGGACTGCAAATTTCCCCATTGTGCGACGAATAAAGGTTTTCTGATTTTGCCAGCAGAAGTGAACATTTATGAGCAGCAGTATGGCTTCATGCCAAAAAGGAGTAAGACAGATGCAGTGTTTGCTTTAAGAATGCTGACAGAGAAGTACAGAGAAGGTCAGAAGGAACTGCATTGTGTCTTTGTAGATCTGGAGAAAGCGTATGACAGGGTGCCCAGAGAAGAGCTGTGGTATTGCATGAGGAAGTCTGGAGTGACGGAAAAGCATGTCAGAGTGGTGCAAGACATTTATCATTACTGTAGGACAGTTGTGAGGTGTGCTGTCGGTGTGACGGAGGAATTCAAGGTGGAGGTGGGACTCCACCAGGGGTCAGCTCTGAGCCCCTTCTTATTTGCTATGGTAATGGACAGGCTGACAGACGTTGTTAGACAAGAATCACCTTGGACCATGATGTTTGCAGATGACATTGTGATCCGTAGCGAGAACGGGGAACAGGTGGCGGAGAAACTAGAGGTGTGGAGATATGCCCTGGAAAGGAGAGGAATGAAGATCAGTCGCAGCAAGACGGAATATATGTGTGTGAATGAGAGGGATCCAAGTGCAAGAGTGATGCTACAGGGAGAAGAGATAAAGAAGGTGGAGGATTTTAAGTACTTGGGGTCAACTGTCCAGAGCAATGGAGAGTGTGTAAAAGAGGTGAAGAAGCGTGTCCAGGCAGGATGGAGTGGCTGGAGAAAAATGTCAGGTGTGATGTGTGATCAAAGGGTTTCAGCTAGGATGAAAGGAAACGTGTATAAAACAGTGGTGAGGCCAGCCATGATGTTTGGACTGGAGACAGTGCCACTGAAGAAAAGACAGGAATCAGAGCTGGAGGTAGCAGAGATGAAGATGTTGAGGTTTTCTTTGGGAGTGGCCAGGTTGGATAGGATCAGGGATGAGTACATTAGAAGGACAACTCATATTAGAAGCTTTGGAGAGAAAGTCAGATAAGCCAGACTGAGATGGTTTGGACATGTCCAGAGGAGAGAGAGTGACTATATTGGGAGAAGGATGCTGAGCCTTGAACTGCCAGACAGGAGACCGAGAGGAAGACCGAAGAGGAGGTTTATGGATGTGGTCAAAGAGGACATGAAGGTAGCTGGTGTGAGAGAAGAGGATGCACAAAACCGGGATAGATGGAGGACACTGATTCACTGTGGCAACCCCTGAAGGGAAAAGCCGAAAGGAAAAGAAGATTTTGCCAGCCTTTTCTACATGAAATGGAGGGGTGACTTACGAGAATCAAAATCATCTTTATTCACGGAGTATGTAAAACCTACAAGGAATTTGTGTCTGATAGTCTGAGCTGCACTAAATTGGAGCTACTTGAGCAACCAGGATAAACAATGACATGACAAGTATTTCCCATTTCGTAACATTCTGCAGTAGTACCACTCACTGACAGTTGTGCAACAATGTGGAGTCATTGAATAGAGTTGAAATGATCACTGGTGTGGTACTTAGAATACTATGACAGTTTTGCAGACAATGTAGATCATCGTGGCTACATTTTAATTTACCAGTAGCAGTGGTTGAGGAAGACCAAAGGGAAGGTTTATGGATGTTGTCAAAGAGGACATGAAGGTAGCTAGTGTGAGAGAAGAGGATGCACAAAAGTGGTTTAGATGGAGGACACTGATTTGCTGTGGCGACCCCTGAAGGGAAAAGCCGAAGGAAAAGTAGCAGTGGTTGTCGTGCAACTTGGGATAAACAATTATACAGAAGGTGTTTGACAAATTATCTTGTGCTGTAAAATGTTGATCAATGGCATCTTTTCAAGTATGAAGCTCAAACTACAATGATCCACGCAGTAACACCGCCCGGAGCCCCTTTTCCAACTATCATTGTTTCCTGTCACCTTTGAACTACAAGTTTAAAAGACCCTCAGACGCAGATGACTGTTTTCATTATGGCAACATCACATGAAACCTTGCACGACAAAACTTCAAGCAATAGAACACAGCTGGTCCTGATGCTTTGGTGCATTGTATCCTTAATCCACAAGCAAATGTGCCGGGTGACTCCAAATGACGACAACACACATCTGCTATTTCATCATATAAAGATGCAATTGCTTTATTTGTTGCACAAATGACTTTAATTTGAGAACAAGTCAGGCCCAAATTCATGAATGTCTGTCATTTATTATTATTATTATTATTATTATTATTATTATTATTGTGTGTGTGTGTGTGTGTGTGTGTGTGTGTGTGTGTGTGTGTGTGTGTGTGTGTGTGTGTGTGTGTGTGTGTGTGTGTGTGTGTGTGTGTGTGTGTGTGTGTGTGTGTGTGTGTGTGTGTGGCACTCACGAGTAAAATGCAACAAACAGATCCACAATCCAAAATGGTGAAATGTGTCACTGGATGAGATATCAGGCAGAATGCATCTCGGTGTGCCAATGGTATTTGCACGTTCTCTATTTAACTGAGGTATTACACTGTATATATGTATTTGACAATGCAAATGAACCCCATTGATAAACAATATCTATAAGTTAATTCATTCCAATCAAAATCTGGTGAAAATGTGGCACATCTCTGTTGGAAGCCTCGTTTTTTGTGAGTACGCTTTACATCCTGTGACATTTCACGACACTCCACATGTACAAGTGCATGTCATCCTCAATTACATTCCCGTCAGACCACATAGGTCTCCTACTTTCCCTCCCGCTCCCTTGACGAAACAACCTCAGGCCATAAAAGACAACCGTTAAGCCCGATGTCTTGTTTAAATTTCCAATATAAAGTACAATTTAAGAAATAAACCACAGAAAGGGATAGAGCAAAATGACATTAGATTGAGCAGACTATCTTGGACAAGTGTCTTTTGAATTGTCATTTGTAAAAAAAAGTCTCTTTCTTGCCGCCATTGTTGTGCCACTGTGTATTTAGCACCAAACAACATTGATACTTTCCCAAGTGCGCAATCTGGATCTAAACGGGTGCAAAGTGCACTCAGATGTCCATCTTTGTGGGTGTGATTGCACTACTATGTCATTGGGGCAAGATCCTTTGTGAATAGGATGATGAGACTGAGCAAACCACAGATGCAGTGTAATTAACAATTTCTGGATTTGGCCCACAATTGAACTTTGAGTAAATGTTTTCTCAATTTTATCGCAATTCCAATATGTGCTCTAAATGCCCACTTCTCTGCTTGAAACACTCCTGGATTCTGTGGGCGAATATGTCAGAGACTTGCTTATGTGCTCATTTCTCTGATGAGGAGAAAGCAAACTTTGCCTTGGAACCACACATCAAGAAAGAAAGTTTGTATCAGGTTTATTTCTCATAAAACCAATGACACTTGACAATACAATACAATATATAATACATCCTGATTGATATAGAGCTTTCACAAACAAACAACGTGCTTAACAAAACATTTAACGTGCAATATAATTATAAAAACAACACATAACATAAAACGCGGACAGTCGTGCCATACGCTTTGCTGTTTAAAGCAGTTTTAAATGAAAAAGTCGAGAATCCAAGTATCCTTTCACCAGTTGATCATAGGCACAATGCTCATAATTGGAACGTCGGCTATACTTCAAATTTCCGAGTCAACAAGAAGCTGTCGCACCCATTGACGGACTAAAGAGATTGGTTCACCTATTCTGTACGATGTAAATTCATATAATTTCCTAGGAGCGACTCAGTTGCAAATCCTCTCTCCCGAACCTCAACTTTAGCAGCCATCCATCCAGCCGCACCGACGCAGACTGTCCTACAGCGCCAACAGAAGTTTTTCTGGGTATCAATTGAAATCAAATTTCTATTTCATGCACACAGATTTAAATGACCTGCTTTCAAAGTATTCTCCTCAGGGGTCATAAGCATTGTCAGAAAATGCTTACAGAAGGTTTCTTTTGTTATCCCTTCCTTTCATATTAGCTGAAAAGTGAGATAAATAATTTTATCTGCATGTAAGGTGGGTCACAGTCATACCAGGTCACTCAGCCGTGGCTATTGTTAACTAAGCATTGCGTCAGAAAAACCTGGGCCACCTACGTGAAAGTCAATCCCACCCACCTTAATCGTTGGGTATCTCAAGGAAGCTCTTGGTTTATATTGGGGGATATACAGCACATTGTATTTTTCAAATACAGTGATGCAGCTGAGGTTGCAAGTGCAGGGAAGGACACAATTGAAAAGCATAGTTAAAGGCCACATATTCAGCATACTCCACTGCAAAGAACCACACAATAAATGGATGCCTGCACTACTAGATCAACATGAAGTACGTGATATATCTGGCCACAATTTTAAGTACGTCTATCGATTGTAGCTTTTTGTTTATACATTATTTCGGCTACCTAGATCAGGGGTCCCCAAACTTTTTCCTGTGAGGGCCACATAACTTTTCCCTTCTGTGATGGGGAGCTGGTATCAGATTGTAACAGAAAAAGTGTGACGATCGTAGTGGAGCTTAAAAAAATGTTTTCCAGAAAGCCTCACATAACCAAATATAGTGATACCTCCGTTTTCGACCATAATCCGTTTCAGAAACCTGTTTGAAAACCGATTTGTTCGAAAACCGAAACAGCACTTTCCATTAAAATCAATGTAAAAAAATCTTAATCCGTTCAAAGTCTAGAAAACAACTTTTTAACTATTTAATCGCATAAACCAGATAAAAACTTAATAATAGAGGTCATGTGTAAAATTTTTAACATCAACATTAACATCTGTAAATAAAAATCTCTCTATCTTTCTGCCACGGGGCGTGTTGGCACATATCCCAGCTGTCTTTGGGCAAACACAGGGCACACTAACTTTTCAAACCATCCTCTGCTTGCTTTAAAATCATACTATTCAGGAGATCTTAACCAAATATGTCAGCATTTTCGCAAAAATAAAACAACAATATTAATGCGTCGGTCACAATGAAACAATGAGGAAGACGTGACATCTAAGGAAGTGACATATAAGGAATCACAGGGTAGTCGAGTGATCCATTCGGATGCACTCAATTTGGTTGAGAACCAAATTTCGGTTGTATACCGGGGCATAAAAAATATGACATTTTTGGTTGAAAACCGAATGGAATGAGAACCGAAACGTTCGAAAACCGAGGTTTGACTGTCACCCTTTCCAGGTTCTTTACAGAAAAAAAGTCAGGAAACAAATAATAACATTATTAATGAAATAAATAATAACTAAATAACCCTCTCTGAGTTCTTCACAGAAAAAAAATCTGGAAATAAATAACACTATTTATGAAATAGATAATAACTAAATAACTCTCTGGGTTCTTCATAGAAAAACAGGAAATAAATAACTATTTATGAAATAAATAACTAAATAACTCTCTCTGTGTTCTTCATAGAAAAAAGCCATGGAACATTAATTTTCTGTTGTGCTATGCACAATCTTAACAGATACAAGTTCAGCTCATATGTGTCAGAGCAGAATCTCTCTGACACATATGAGCAGTCTCTAAAAGTTATTGTGTTCCTTCCTTATAAGCATAGGTTCCAGTAGGCTTGTAGACACCGCTGTTTGCAGCTCTCTCTCATCAACTTCCCTGTGAAAACCACAAAGGAAGCAGGTTGAGAAAGTGAACTAAGTTATACAGCACGTACACAGCACAATACATTTCACTACCAGTATGGCTGTAAAGATGGATTTTATCCCAGTAGATTTTATTATGATTATATTTGTTTATGCTTAGAATGACTCATTCTTCTTTTCCTTTCGGCTTTTCCCTTCAGGGGTCGCCACAGCGAATCAATGTCCTCCATCTATACTGGTTTTGTGCATTCTCTTCTCTCACACCAGCTACCTTCATGTCCTCTTTGACCACATCCACAAACCTCCTCTTCGGTCTTCCTCTGGGTCTCCTGCCTGGCAGTTCAAGGCTCAGCATCCTTCTCCCGATATAGTCACTCTCTCTCCTCTGGACATGTCTGGCCTCTCTGACTTTCTCTCCAAAGCCTCGAATATGAGTTGTCCCTCTAATGTCCTCATTCCTGATCCTATCCAACCTGGTCACTCCCAAAGAAAACCTCAACATCTTCAGCTCTGCTACCTTCAGCTCTGCTTCCTGTCTTTTCTTCAGTGGCACTGTCTCCAGTCCAAACATCATGGCTGGTCTCACCACTGTTTTATACACTTTTCCTTTCATCGTAGCTGAAACCCTTCCATCACACATCACACCTGGCATTTTTCTCCAGCCGTCGTCTCCAGTCAGAATGACTCATTCAAGTCAGAAAAGTGAGCTTGCCGATGCATGTTCATCAGTTTGGACTGTGGGTCTGCAGCTGGCTGGTGAGAAGTTGAATATTCTCGTTATAGCCAGTCTCAAGCACTGATGCAAATGTTCATCTGTCAATCTTGATCTCATCTGAGAAAAGATTTTCTCGCAGATATACGTGCTGCCAAAAACTGTGGAAATTTTCATTGCGTGTTTTTTGATGTTTGGATAAGTGTCGTTTGGGAGGGCGGCATAGAAGTCAATGAGATTGTTGGGCTTGAATGCGTATTTCAGAACATCACAGTTCTTTAACTCAGGTCCAACTTCTCCATGGTTTGGGACACTTGGTCAAAAATATCATCTCCCGTTGTAGTCCCTTTGAGACTTTGGAGGGCTGCCAGCTCCTCGCATATCTCAAAGTTTGCGCTAACTCTACAAATAAAAATGAGCAGTTGTGATGTGTCTTGCACGTCCGTGCTCTCATCCAGTGCCAATGAAAAAAGTCAAATTCTTTCGTCTTCTGCTGCAGATGGGCATATACATTCATCGCGATTTCTTCACCGCGTCTGGTGATTGTACTCGCCGACAGACCTACGGCATTATCTGCATCTTTCTTCTTGGGACACAACTCCTCCGCGACAGCATCCTTACATTTCTTAACACACTCTCCGTCCGTGAAAGGCTTACCGCTGCCGTTTCGCAACCCGAAAGCTGGCCCGAACGGATGCCTTCTTCAGCTGAGCTTGGCGTACAAATGTATTCTGCTGAGATAGTAGTCCATGTTTCGCTTTGAGAGTTTGTCTGCTCGTATTTAGCCTTGCAAGCTATCGTACTTGTCTTTGTGACGGGATTCATAGTGTCAGCGAAGATTGTATTCTTTGAATACTGCCACCGCCTCATGACAGATGAGACAAACAGCCTTTTCTTTGCATTGAACATAAAAATAATCGTTTGTCCACTGCAGGTTAAATACCCTGCATTCTGAATGGATATGGAATGTCGGAGCCATTTGACTGTCATCGCTGGACAGCTCTGGGGCCATTGTGCTTTTTTACGCCTGTAATGGGCAGCATCTTCACAGCCCCGCTTTGTTCAGCGGAAAGGTCGGTGCTGTTGGTCAGTCTGCGGTTGGATGGATGCATGGCTTGAGGAGCCCGCGATAAGAAGGAAGCAGCGTCAGCGCAGACCGCCGATGCGTATGTGGAACTGTCGCAGCTTGGAATTGAAGCGGATTTATGTGGGACAGGAGATGTGAGACAGTGTCTTTTCGTCAATGGATGCTACAGCTTTGAGTTTTCTTTCAACATTTAGCTTGTAGTAAACTTGCAAATTCCACCATGACGTCCCTGATCCACTGCTGACATGGATGTTTTGATCCTCTCCTCTTTCATCTAGAACTGCTTCATGTCATCACAAAGAGGGTACAGCAAGTCCTGAAGAATGAATGACTCTGTGTCTTTGTGTTGTCATATTATTTGTTTTTTTTTTTTTTTCTTTTTCCCAAGATGGCGGCGCGTGAACACGCAGCGGCTCCCCTCTCCCGGCAAATTGGTGTTTTCATGTTTATTATGTTTGTTAAAGTTATTATAAGTGCCTTGCATGCTGGGTCGGAGAGGACAGTAATTTCATATGTGCTGTATGTCATGCATATTAGCATATTTGACAATAAAGCTGACTTTGACTTTGACTTCTGAATCAATTTTTCTCTTACCTAACCTTTTCACCATTATTCCGTTCACTCTTTGACAGGAATGTTTACAAGAGAAAACGGGTCTGGGACCAAATAGAGCGCCAAACTGAGCACACCTGAATGTACCACCGGACTCCCCTCCACTTCCTCATACGTCACTTTCTTGTGTCGCGTCGCATTGTGACCGACTCCTTTAGCGTTCTATTGTGAGCAGGCATGTTTGTATTGTTCAATCACGATTATAAACAACATACATTGATTACATTGATTAAAATAGGAACAGATAATGATCGAAAACCGACCTTTGACTTGTAAAAGGATTTTTTTTATTTTTCTGGAGGCCAAATAGGAAAAAAAAATCTGATAGCATCTCTGGTATTGTTCAGGGGACTGGGTCAAATGTGCTGACGGGCAGGATACGGCCCGCGGGCCGTAGTTTGGTGACCCATGACCTAGATAATCAACATGGAAACACCAAACTGCAGGTGATTGTTGTTTTTGCGATTTAGATATTATAAAAAGTCTGACTGAATCCAAGTGTTTTCTGCACCAAAACAATATTCCCTGTGGGATTGATGGAAAAATTCATACCCATCAATATTTTTGGACAATAATGATTGCTATCCATACCAAAACCAAACAAAATACATGCTTTGAATGATGGACTAATGGCACCGATAATTGAGCATGAAACACAACTTTCTCTCTCTTTATAGAAGACTTGATGGTAATTGGAAAATGACATGAAGAGCTGATGGAGGACGATTTTTTTGGCAGAGTAATCTGCCAGTTTTATACTTGAATTAGATGTTGCTTTTCAACTTCTTTCATCTTCTTTCTTTGTTCCCAACATTTCTTGTTGAGCAGTCACACTTAATTAAAACAACACACTTTTGAAAGTCTCCAAATGAATGCATGTTGTGACAGCGGGTGTTGCTTATTGATGCAAAGCTCTGATGTATTTCGTTACACAACAACGCTTCACCATAATTTAGTTCAGCTGCCACAATATAAAGTCAACAGAAATAGGCAGACTAGTAAATAAAAGACCGGCCTGTAGCATAAAATATATCCAGGATACGATACGGCCCGATGACACATTCACAAGTCCTACGAGAAGGAGTTTGAGAACGTTGCACATGCGCAAGGGATGCATTGTGTGAAGACTCGATTCCCAGATGCGAGTAGTTGAGTCCCATAGACTGGCGGATGAGTTTGCTTCGGATCATTCGCAACTGTGAAAACGAGGACTGAATTTTGCCCAGAAAAAAAATGAAATGGGGTTTCCAAAAAAACAACCCAAAACAAAGCCCTAGGGGAGTGGTTGATGGGTATCTCTTCTTTTACTACGTCTTCTTCTCCTTCTACTAGTCTTTTTCTTCTCCCTCTCCTTTTTCTTTTCCTTCTTTTCCTGTTCTTCTTCCTGCAGTATGTCTCCCATAAGTGTTTTCCTACAGTCATTCAGATGAATGAAAATCTCATCGGAGTCTCCACTAAATTCAGGCAAACATTCAAATATATGCAGTTGTTTTGCATTCAAGTGTTAGCAGCCTTCCATCCCTTGCTTAAAATTATTTTTAGTTTTATCTTAACTTATGTTATGCAGGGTCAATTCCTCTCTGCCAAGACCAGTAGCTTCCACTTTTCTAACAGCCCAACAGCTGTCTGACCTTTATAAATGCCAATGGTTAATATTCCTGGAAGGATGTAGTTTGTCTCATTCAAATCTTTGATTCTTTGGCAGGTAATCCCCCTCGTAATACAATTTTGATGTGTCCTTGCATGTGGCAGATACTTACATCGTGAAAGCATTCCAAACCTTTAGTTGAACCCTCACTTGCGCAGTACTGTTTTCAATCTGAAAAAAATATTCATGGTCAGCATTCATTTTTGCAGCACTTGATCACATTTTAGCCTTGAAGCAGCACTGCGTAGATCCTCATGCCACATGGTGTTTCGTTAAGATTTGGCACAATTCTTTACAGTCAATTGACAGGGGGCATGACACAGTTAGGGGAGGAAAAACATATGTTTGATTGAAGTCACCGTTCCTCTGATGTTCCTCGCTTGGATGCTGATGATGACGCTGAGATGTGATGAATGCCAAACAGAGTCCGATGAAGTGATGAGTCACAGTGGAGTGTGTGTCAGCAGCCCCAATGAAGGCTATATTTGTATCTGACCGGGATGGATAGTGGATGGGGGCGGGGGGGTTTCAGCGCAGGGTTTGGGTGGTGATGGATGAGGAACGAGCGAGGGAAGGACGAGGCATGAAATAGAATGAGGATAAAGGACATACGTGGCAAGTGTGGGGAGGACGAAGGTGACTGTGAGACAGAGATGGAGAGAATGATAGTCTGGAAAGAATGGGGGTCACAAAGAGACTAGCTTACTCTCAAATGTGCTGATGTTTGCTGCTCTAAGCTGCCCTCTGGCTTTAAATTTTAATTTGCATTTAGTCAGACAATATCAGAGAAGTTTATCAGATAATTACCCTTCACCAGCATATGTGACGGTCTTTCATTTTGATTGATATTATAGTTTCTGCAGACTGTGGTGACAGTTAAGAAAAAAATCATAAATAATGGCCTGTTTTTGTCATTCATTGATTGATTTAGTTTGTTTTGTTTGTTTTATTTCGGGCATTATTTAATATTGACATCATATTATTTACATATTACAACCAATTCAGGGTGTCCCCCGCCTAGTGCCCGAAGACGGCTGGGATAGGCTCCAGCAACCCCTGCGACCCTAATGAGGATAAAGCGGTCTGGATGGATAATATTACTTACTATGCAATAAAAGGGTGAACAAAATCAGTAAATTTTGGCAAAATCAAGAAAACAAAGCTTGTTTTTACATTCTACCCAATACATGTCCAACATATCATAAATGTTGACATCCATACAAGTCACTACAACTATGTGCTTTCTCGATTTTAGATATGGGTGACAAGAAACTGTAGTAGCCCCCTCACTATTGGAATGATCAAGAGTAATCGTCTTTGAATTTAATTGAATTCCACTTGCAACAAAAAAAATAAATTAAGTCGACATCCTGTGATCGGAATCATTCGGACATAAAGATGCTTGATTTGTTCTTGATCATGTGACATTGATGTTAATTGCTGTCCCCATGAAATGACGTTTTGGAACAAAAATCTGCTTTCTCCAGAGATTTCTTGGTTCTCATGTCTGCTTAATGGGATTGCTGATGAGAAGCACTCACATGTCACTAGAGAAGTGAGCACAGAGAGGGTTGAAAATCAAGAAAAGATATTTGGCCCCCCTGAGCAGAATCAGTCTATTTGTTGTACATGTTTTGTTGAAAGTACACATCCAATATGGTGTGTTTTCCTGTTTTCCATGGCCACAGTTTTGAAGTTGAACTTTACCTTCTGCAAACTGAGGCCAGTACAGCTGGTACAGATATGATTTAATAAAAATAGAGGCATTGAACTTCTGTGCTTCTGATCAGATCACTGATATGTCTTCTACTGTACATATTGGTCAAAAGCCTCTCAAAGTCATGGATGCATTGAATCTGGGATTTTGTATAGCATGCTGATTTCTGTTACTTATTGACAAGCTTGGTCCTCAGTTTGTTTCTTTTTTAACACATTTATTTGCATTCTCACACCACAATTTCTGATCACATTACAGTTTCTTCTACAATTTCACCTGAAACCAAAGGTAGCCTTGGCATCAGAATCAGAATCAGAATCATCTTTATTGCCAAGTATGTAGAACACACAAGGAATTTGTTTCCGGTAGAACACGCTGCACTAGTATCGTCGTCAAAAAACACTGCTAAGTGGCACTATACAGTTCCATTTTGGCTACTGTTGAAAGAGTTCAATATAAAGGCAATCTCACGCTAAATTGTCACAGGACTGTAAATGCTTCCACAGCACACATACTGTATCTAACATAATGAAGAAACATCTTTTCTATTGACCTTCAAAACGGTCATGTAGACTAGAAGCCCCGCTGTGGGTCTGCAAATTACTGCTGACTCGTGGATAAATGAAGCTTTCATTCAGGCTGCGAGCTGTCATGATCGCTTTGAGCGGAGATTGCATTCATGCTTGCACACATGCTTGCTTATGGTACCCCTTTTTTGAGCACACACACACGCACACGCACGCACACACACACACACACACACACACACACACACGCACACACACACACACACACACACACACACACACACACACACACACACACACACACACACACTCACATACACGCGCACACACACACACATGTTGGAGGCAGTGGTAATTAGCTTCATCAGTCATTGGTTGTAGCATCTGAAAGGAAGAGGTGTTCTCTCTGTCTCACGTGGACTTTCTACACCAGCCTGTCAATCCTCATCTCTCCTCGCTTGACGGCCCACCCATATTTCTTCCGGTCCGTTCTGGTGGTTCCCGAAATTGCTGGCGTTATCTTCCTGCCTGTAGGAGTCCAGCTGCGAGATGAGCTGTTACTGAGCCAGCCAGATGGTCAGGGCTAACCTGGGGTTGGAGATTTGAAGTACACTGGCCAAACTGGTGATTATGGTGGCAGACAGGACCTCTGCTGGAAGTCTCTGAGTAGCCACTGCAGACAGCCAATAACGCAACCAAGTGAATCTGTTGCTTTCAGATCTGAAATCATGCATCCAATGGTAGCGTTTGTCATGGATCCAGTGGTAGCGTTTCTGTCCCAGTGCTCATGAAAAGTTTTACGGTGGCCTCTGACAGGAGACTGAGCCCAAGTGGGATGAATATGATGCAAGTGGAAAAGTCAACTCACCGAAGACAGTGAACCTTGACAGCAAAGGAGCAAGCCGATGGGGGTGGCATGATTGTGATGAGAACCAACTGGAGTGTCCCTGTCCTTGGGAGTGGAGTCAAGCCCTCTGCTACTTTTTTTCTCCTGCCAAATCAGTTAGACGTTGTGTATCAGTAGCCTGAGGATATCTTGTAAATCACCCTTTAATGAAGGATCTCCAAACGTGAAGGGAGCTTTACATAACCCTTGTTTCAAAGGAGGCAGTGAGCACAGATGTTTGACTCAGCCCTCACCAAACACGAGCTGCATCTAAATGAAGTCAACCTGCTGACACATGCGAGCAAGGCCCTCTATTGAGCATTCCGTGTGAGAGAGGACAACTCATTTTTGGTGGGTGCTGCTTTCTTGGAATTGTGCACTGCTTTTTTCAGCCCACGTTTCAGATGTTGAGTTGAATGAGTTTCTGTGTTATAGGGCTAATTTAGGTGATTAAAACCTGTTTTACCAAGATAGATTAATATAAGTCCCACTTTAACCCCTTTGATCTAAACTCTCAGTGATTTAGAGTGGACCGGCCTAATCCGCTCACCGCAGTGACTAGAAACTACTGTAACCTGATGGAGCAGCGGGTGCCACGCTACAATGCACACTGTACTCATTACGCACGCCATTTCTTTACTTTCTCACAGTGGGAAAAGATGGAGTCATTACAAAGTCTTTTTGTGCATAACTTTTCTTCCTCAACATCAAAAGGGTTCATTTACATTTGATACGCTTGCACAGGGTTGGATCAGTAAGAGCAGTGAGAGCTGTCACTGGCATAATAAGCCTGGAGCATTAACGTATAATAGGCTGATCTCCGCATAGGAATGTTCTGTCGAAGCAAAATCTAAAGCACTAAGTTTGGCTCCATCTTTAACAATTATCTTAACAAAAGCATAGGCCATAGAAGGTTTAGTGGAGTTAAATATTTGTGCAATAATTATCTTCCAGAGACATCATCAGTCGTACGTTCCAGCCTTTAATGTGCTTATTATGATTATCAGGATGTGGCATGTGTGACTTGAATGAGAATATGAAAGTATGTGTGGGTGTATAACACTGACACACGACTTGCGAGAGGAGAAAACAAAACAAAACAAACAAAAAAAACATTTATCGAAGTGTTTTTAAAGTGCGAATTTGTGTATTTATATTTGACTCATTTGCATTGAACTGGCACAAGCATATTTGAATACAATGTCCGGTTGCATTTCTATTGTTTTGCGTGCAAAGTGGGAAGGACCACACAAGTTATCAGGGTCACGGATTCCAGTTTGTGACAGCATTGTTACCATCGGATATGTCAAACCTCAGCGTCTATTAAATTGTCTGCCAGATTCTAGTAATATGCTGCAATTTTGTCCAAGACTTATTATTTATTTTCACATCTCACAAAAGATTGCGTAACCTCAGGGAATAAGTGAGCATGTTTTCATTAGTGCAATTGAAAATTTAGTGAATATGACTAAGAGAATGAAGAGAAATAACATTTTGTGTTCATCACTCTTTCCGAGAAATTATTTGATTAAACATTGTTTGAAACTGAACTTGAAACTTGAGACTTTTACAGACTTTAAGACAAAGAAAGACTCTATAAAGATATTTGAATTGAAATGGACATAGCTTCAAAAAGTTGTTTTATTCTTCTACCTTGTTGAAACAGGACATTATTAAAGGAAAATTTCAATGCAAGGCATAGCCCTGTCTTGTGACATACTCAACGATTAGTCATGAGGCATCTGGGACGTGGCACTCACAAAGACAATTTTGTGTACAATTTTAAAAAAGTGATTTGAACAAAAGGGGAAAAATATTTTGAAGTATACTGAACATTTCGTCTTGTGCTACAATTGCTAACTGCATTGCTAGTAGCTTATTAGCATGGTGCCATTAAACACATTTTTTCCCTCAAGCTCTCATTATTTTATAATGCTTCCGTCAACATGACTTTGACAGCTGCCTGTCCCGCCTTCCGGGCGGACCTACAACGATGGACTGAATCTAGATGGAAGTATGCAATGATTGGACCTGGTTTGAGGGTGGACAGACGATAGTGTGATATCTCATATCTTGAGAACGTCACACGCAATATGACCAAGACTGTTAAATGCCTCATTTTCATATCTTGTCATTTATATTTGGGGTAATGTTAGAACGTATCTCAAAAACGCCAGTCCAAACTAGTCAGATATTTTCCTGCTTGAGTGATCAACTACAGCGAGACCTTGGCTTATGAACTTAATTGATTCCCAGACAGAGTGTGTAAGGCGAAAAGTGTGTATCCCAAAAATTAATTTCCCATCAGAAACCATTAAAATGAGAATAATCATTTCCCAGGTCTCCATAAAATATAATTTTCAACTAAATAAGCCTTAAAACTCGACACAACATACCTTATTCTATGTATAATAAATGTGCTATTGTATTGTAATGAAATAAATGCAATGCACTTTGTGACGGTCGTTGATGGCTCTTAATTGACACCTGTTGCTTTCTGACTTGTAAGATCTTAAGAAACTGAGGCATCACATTATCATTCATCATGTTGATGATTCTCATAGCCACAGTCTTTTCTAGATGGAACTGTTCAATAAAAGCCTGCACATCAACTCCTGAATGGCCTGCTTCTGCTTGTCCTCTTGAAGGCAAATCAAATCCTCTGCGTTGAGGACCTCATTGTGGTCAGCAACAACTCATCCATGTCATCTATCTACTTTGAGTCCCGTAGGGGCTGGCAGAGATTTTATTACAACAAAAGGCGCGAATCCGATGATTCCACGGACGTGGAATAAAACGCGACAAAAGAAGGCGGGCGGTGCGATCCGTTCAGCCTGTCAAGCCAAGCAAAATAAAATGGCACACTCGCGATCCCGGAAAGCAACAAAGTTATGCGATCGCACCTCAGGCAAAGCAAACTCTTGGACTTGCCAGCACAAGACACAGCGAGGCGCGAGGCCTCGTAATCATGTAACTGGTGAGGTGACAGCGACTCGTTGAAATGTCCCAGTCTCGGTGATTAGGGGATCAACACGCGCACCACGCACACTCGTGATCCCGGAAAGCAACAAACTTACACGATTGCGGCTAACAATCACCTATGGCAAAGCAAACTCTTGGACTTGCCACCACAAGACACAGCGAGGAACGAGGCGTCATAATCATGTCACTGGTGGGGTGACAGTGAATCGTTGAAATGAAATGAAATTGAAGTGTCTTCTTCGGCCGGCTGAGGTCGCGAGCAGCGGCCCCACGGCAGCTGTTAACTGGCACGTGACAATTTCAGGTGTCATTAGTCACGTGAAAGCATCAATTAAATAACGCCTTTGTGTGAAGCTTTTAGGCGAAGGATGGACGGTACCGGGCTCTTTATTTGTATAATGGTCGTAGAAAGTTACTCTCAGGGAAGTGACACACAGCGTGAGAGATGTGTCAGGCTGAGATTCACATGACAGCCGCGGTGTGCACATGTGACGCCACAAATGCACACCTTGTTCATGTTTCTCAATGATCTCCTTCTTCTCCTCGACGGTGATTTTGTTTTGTGTCTTCTTCGGCTGAACACGAGCCTGTGGTGCCACCACAGTGTGGTGTTTTTTTTCGATCCCACAATAGTAATACCATCTGCAAAAAGCTCCTCGGATGAGATCGACGTGTGAATTCAGAGTGAGGGGGTGTGGAAAGTTGCGCCGGCTGGAGCGCTGTTTGGTCGTGTGCTTCCGCCAAAAATCCGAAGATCTCTCCGCCAGATCCGAAGATCACTCCACCAGCCGTGGTAGGTGTGTATCGCGAAAAGTAGTGCGTATTCCAAGGTGTAATTTTCATAAATTTGACGTTCGTAAACCGAAAAGTTCGTAAGGTAAGGTGTTCGTAAGCCGAGGTCTCACTGTATTTTGCCTTCACCGTGTGCCTCAAGTCTGCTTCCCAGTTGAATCATCTGTCCCTATGGACAGGACTCAAAAACAAATAAGATTTCAAATGGTTTTCAGGTCCGCTATCATTCGCCTCTGCTCGAGGGCATGTTGAGTGGTCAGTACATTTGACCTTCTCAAAGCAGGGCTCTCGAATATCTCAGCCCAACCATCGTTATTAGAGGACATGGATCTTAAAGCGCAATTGCAGTGACACAAACCCAACTGGGAAAAAAATACTACAGAGCACATAGGTGTGTGTGTGTGTGTGTGTGTGTGTGTGTGTGTGTGTGTGTGTGTGTGTGTGTGTGTGTGTGTGTGTGTGTGTGTGCGTGTGTGTGTGTGTGTGTGTGTGTGTGTGTGTGTGTGTGTGTGTGTGTGTGTGTGTGTGTGTGTGTGTGTGTGCGTGCGTGTGTGTATGCGCGTGCGTGTGCACAGCTCTGCAGGTATAGGACCCAGTGACACTGAGATATGCGCAGGCTCATTAATTAGAGGGTCTCACTATCCCCCTTAGGCTTCAAGCACTTAATCAGCATCAGCCTCCGAGACTCAGTGTCACGCACTCCCACCCTGTCCAAATTCAGACATGGCATCACTAAAATTAAAGTGCTGTAAAATAAGTGAATGGATGCGGATGCTGGTTATTTGTTTCAGTGATGTACAACACAACAGAGAATGTGGGTGTCATCGCTGGTGATCACTGATAATTTTTACGTTGTAACACCTTTCCAAACAGATTTATCCATCTGTCACATTTCACAGTGGCACAGAAGCAATCTGTCAACTATTGTAAATACATTCCACTAATTCATTAATTTTAAAAGGGCATGTCTTCAGCACTTAATTTTTATGGGGTTTTCTTCATTTGGTGTTATGTCCACAATTAAAATGTTGAAGCCAACTGAGAGTAGAGGACATGCTTAAATGTGAGACATTTTTGTGTTTTTTTCACATTTTTTGTACTCTTGGCACATATTGCTTTGCTTTGAAATATTGACTGCTATAATTAAAAGGCTGCTCTTTATAATAAAAGACAATGGGGATGGGGGCCATAGATGGAACAGGGAAATTCTTCAGTGTTGCAACTTGAGAGTCAGAGTCTGGATGGAAATCGATTTCCGCTACATTTAAACAATGACGAGAGCTTTTTGGACTACTTTTCATCTCATCTCAGAGTTGTGTATGAATAACATTTTGTTTTCGCCTGCCCCTCATCAGTACCAACTGAATTTTGCATGTTTTACATCTTGTTGGCAATTTGTATGCAAGCAGATGCAGACGCACAACACATGCTGGCAAATAAGCTGCTGCATAAGCTGGTGAGAACTGGTGGATGGTTTTGATACCACAATTCAAGAACAAAGCTCTCTGTCTATTTGTTTACTGTTTACTGATGCTTGTCATTGTGTTTGTGCCCAATTAGAAAAGGCTAACTGCTGCTGCAGTCAGCCTTTTTTAATTTGTTATTTTGCTATACAAGCATTCACTATGTGTCAGCCATGTTAAAGTTTCACAAATCAGCAAAGTAAAGATAAATCCTGCAATTCGTGCTCAACTCATCTCAATGTATTTTGCTGATGTTTGAACCATCCATCCATGCATTTTCCAGACCGCTTTATCCTCATTAGGGTAACAGGGGGTGCCGGAGCCTATCCCAGCCATCTTCGGGCACGAGGCGGGGGCCACCCTGAATTGGTTGCCAGCCAAATCAAAGGGCACATAGAGACAAACAACCATCCACTCTCACAATCACACCTGGGAACAATTTGGAGTGTTTAATCAGCCTGCCATGCATGTTTTTGGAATGTGGGAGGAAACCAGAGGACCCGGAGACTTTCTGATTCTGATTCAAAATTATGATTTTTCTTTTTACTGTTTTATTCAACAAGTAGTTATAGTTGGTCACCAATATTTTTGGATCGTCAAATCTTGTTGTTCGGTGGCGTGTCAGGGATATACAGCATTGTACTCACATAGACACACACACACACACACACCCTCATGCACGGACAGCGTGATGAAATAATAAAAAAGTTGGACAATATCACTGCGGTTTTTGGGACAGAGCGGTTTGCAGTACAGCCAGCTTCCTTTGCCGGCTGGGACCGATACAAAAAAAGGAGCATGCTTGGAGAATGGGGAGCGAGGATGTTGATGTATCTCGAGATTGAATTGATTTGTTTACGGCTGTGAAACCAAATAGCATTTAGCAGCCAACACAAGCAGTGGACACCAGATTGACCAGGGATTTTCAGACTTTTTTTTTCCTGTGGGAGGAGCGTGTCCTCTTCTCTGCTCAAAGCAAACCCATTGTTATTAGAGCTTTGCACAAACACACATGATAAATGCATTGTGTGTTTCTGTCAGTCATCATAAAAATGGGAGTCCATCCAACATTGGAGCAGCGAGAAGGTTCGTCGGTACTGATCTGGTTAGTGACAATTCCAGTGACATCCAATAACCTGCTTCTGTCTGTGTTAGTTTTGCTGCTTTGCCAGCGAAATGGGCATTTATCTTTAATAATGTATTGGACTTTGAATCACCACTCACAGAATGCCAGGCTGCAGAAAACAAACATTTTGTCATATCAGCATTGTTTGGACAAAAATGTAATTGTTGAGTGACAGTGATAAGTGACTGTATATGGGCAAGGCAAAAACTACTCAACTCATCACAAAGTTTGAGTGGAGTCAAACATTGGCCAATCGACTGGGCAGTAAAAATATAGCACACCAATGCGACTCATCTTGATGTATCCAACCTCAATCACAGTGCATTGTGGAAACATTTTTGAGGGTGCGCTTGGCATGACCCCCAAAAACAGCTCCAATCATTTTAGAGTGAAAAAAGAGGTCCTGGTTTCCCTCTGAAGCCTGGAGTCTGATTTCCTGTGTGCCTCTGATTGGAAAAGCAGAGGCATGCACAGGGAGCCACTTCTGGATGAAGATGCCAGATGACAGACTCCACAACGGGTGCACACAGAAGTGGCCTTTGATTGATCATCAAACACACACCTTTTATGAAAGCCTCTCATACCTGTTTTACAACATCGCTGTGTGCTTGAAAGAGAATATAAATGTTAACTTTGGGCGGCAGGGCTGGCTGAGCTGCAGTTCCAGCAGGCACCAGTAGAAAGACACCATTTATTCGCCATGTAAATATTATATTTATAATGGAGTGAAACTAATTGGAGATGGTGTTATATTAGCTGCCACTCGTTTCTCTGCTCTACTTGGGTGCCATCTGTAGGAGGTGGTGTCCAACTTTTGTTTGTGTTGTGGATTACCGAGTGCACAGCAGGGCTTCACCCATGTGTCCATATGTCAGAGCAGCCCCTCCTCCGGCTGGTCTTTTGTTATCTGAGTGACCCCGACACGCACCCTGTACCTCTGTGACCTTTCATATTGACCACACTCACAGCTCCATAGACTCCATTACCTAAACCAATTTAAATCACAACACTTATTGTTTAACCCCCCTGCGACGCTACCATTCCATATCGACCACTTGTTTAATTCGCCTCTCTGCTACATTGAGATAACACATTATGAATGAACTGTAATCCTGTTACACTATTAATTGTGTCACATATGCAGCAATGGAGTTCGGCTGCTGCCATAAACATGGTTCCAAATCAATAATTGCTTGGTTATTGCACATACTCTTGCCAAAATTATTATCCTTCTGAGCAAATTGTCATTTAGTGACAATTATACAAAGTCTGTTAAGTGTCAAATAGTTTCAGGTATTTTGGCATTCGTGATAACTCAAACCCAAATACAATTTTGGCAAGAGTATGTGCAGTAAGCCTTCAGGTAAAATATTACATTGTGCTCTACTTATGACAGCTGCTCTAAGCAGGAAAAACAAGGACATAAACAGGACTGTATTTGCTTCCAGAAAACCAAGGCCTCGGTATACTTTATGAAGACTTCGGTTTTTGTGGCAACAATTCATTGTACTGTTAAAAAACATGGGATAGTAGCCTCTGTGGACAAATGAAGTATGCTGCAAGTCACAGTAAATGCTGTGTGTGGTGTTATTGTCATCATGATGTTATCACAGTTAAAAAAAAAAACTTGTTACCCTTTTTATGTCTGCCAAACAGAATTACCTGTATTAAGCTAATGAGTGCAAATTAGTTTATAGCAGATATGTTTTGCTTAGTTCAGATCCATTAGATGTGTGCATTAATAATTTCATAGACCACAAAGGAGTGTGCTAAAGGTTTTTTTTTAATATTAATTTTACAACCTGTTGAATACAATCGATTCAGAGGATATGCTGAATTGATATTCAACTGTGAGGGGGAAGATAGCAATGAATTGACAAATCACTATTTTTATCCACCCTACTTTCCACGTAACACTGTCATTTCCGCTGTGGATAATACAGTTTACCCTTTTCTTCTAATATGAAAGCTGTGTATTCATAGTCTTGATTTAAAAGCAGAGTATACGTCTTCAATGAAATACAATTAATCTCAAAAGGAACACAAACAATACAATAAAAATTGTGTTCCATTGTACGTACTGTCTTCTAAAATCAGCAGTGTTTTAATCTGCCACAGATTTCCTAGCATTGCTGGACTCCCTCATAATTGTCTATTGCACTGTCCACATTCCAGTGCATGATGAAATTTAATTACAACAAAAAATCTTTTAACTCTGGACTATAAAGACTTGCCGGATCAAAACTCGTGAAAAGTTACCCATAATTTTAAGCAGCCTTACATTTACATTGTGATTTTCTGTGTGTGTGCATCCGCGTGTGTGTGCTTTTTATTGATCTGAAGCAGAGCACCCTTTCTGTTAATATATCTTCAGTTGACCTTCAAATGCCACACACCCGTGGAAAAAAAACACAATTTAAATTAACATAGGACCCATTTTACCTATTTTCTGCTTAAGAACTGGAAAAGTTCACACTATCAAATGCACAAGTATTTACTTAATCCCTTTCAATGTATTTTATGAGGTCTCAAAATGACGATGTATGTCATGGTTGGTTAATTTATACACATCTTTTAAACATGACTTTCAAAATACAATATTTGAAAAGCCCAAGCTGTATTTTAGTAATGGCAATGTGCAACATTATATTTCGTTTCATTGCTTTTTATTGTGTGTGTGTATTAATACAATTCAGTAAAATACATTTTTAACTGGTTGCCATCCGATCACAAGGCACACAGAGACGAACAGCAATTCGCTCTCACACTCAGACCTCAGGGCAATTTCGAGTGTTCAATCAGCCTGCCATGCATGTTTTTGGAATCTGGGTGGAAACCGGGGGACCCAGAAAAAAACCACAGGGGCCAGGGGAGATCATGCAAACTCCACACAGGGAGGCTGGAGTGGGATTCGAACTCATGACCTTTGTGCTGTGAAATCAGCTACCACTTGACAACCGGGTCTCAACCATTATTCATCAATTATCATAAAATATTACGAAACACCTTAAAAGAATGTCATGTTTTTGAGGTGTGGCTTTGAATGCCTCAATAGCCTTTGGCCTCCTTCAATTGCTTAAGGGTCGATGATTTGAAATCCACCTACTTGAATTATACACTTATTTACTGTTAGACGCTTTAATTGAGCAACCACAATAAAGTACTGTCGTTGAAAAATCACAATCAACTGCCATGAAACGCCAACCCACCCAGCCCACCTCTTGATTTGAAATCGGCGGCACTATGACCCAGCGGTTCCTGCCTCCCCAGTGAGTAAAGAGTGAAGGGAAGGAAGTCATCAGAAAGCTCCAGTCCAGTTTGTTGCTCTTGCGCGAATCAGTTGATCCTTCCAGCTCCTCACAAATTCCAGGGATTTTTTGGGGGGTCTTGTCCCCTCCTCTCTCCTGAAAATAATCTCCACTCCCCTTGTCCTGCTTGGACTCATTTTTTGTTACTGTTTCTCTTCGAGTACATCCGGGGAAAAGTGTTTCTTCGCCACTGGAAAAAAAGGAGAAAGAGAGAGAGATTGTGATGTACATTTCTGGATTCGAAAGGAGCATCTGGACGCACTCTGACGGCGTTTCCTACTTAGTGAAACGTTTTGTTCAAAAAAAGTTCAACCCGTATTTTCTAGGTTGGATCAGACGTAAAGGCAACGATCCCCGCTTACCTCGAGCCAAGGGAGTGGGTCAACAGCGGATAGCTGCTTTGGATTTACGCACACAAACCATCGCGCGCGCACGGTGACAACTGACCACAGTGACTTTGAATTCTTAACCGACTACATTTGGATTTAAAACGTGTATGAGCCCCATCAACCGCGCTGTCGAGCTGCACAAATATTGCCGCAAACTGAGCCTGGCACATCTCGTCAGGGTCGTCGCCCTTTGGAGAAGATGTGAAGTGGCAACAGCATGATTTGCGCCCTGGATTTTCCCCAATCTACATTCCATTCTCCAATAATATCTTAATGCTGGCCCATTTTGGTTTACAAATATGATGAAATGGCAGCCCCGGAAGAAGGTGAGTCCCCCCTCCTCACATTGTTTCGCCAATTATGGACATATGACTCCCAATTTGGAGAACGGAGACACAACGAAATCTATAAATGCTCAAGACTGGTGAACTTAAACTGCGACGTGGTTTAAATTCCTATTTAGGTTCACAAAATTTAACAGAGCTTTTCTACTTACTTTACAAAAAACATTTTCAATGAAGCATTTAACACACTGTCAACAGATGTGCAGTCAGTCTGCATGGCATTGTCATTACAGTACAGTTGCCTTTATGCTGAACCTTTGTAAAAAAAACTTTTTCATACCCTTTATTGACTGTTTTATCCGAATAGATTTTCATGTAGAGCGTGAAGCGTCAGATTACTTGCCACTTTTTTTTCCCCGTGACACAATTGAAAGAAAAAAATAAATAAATTGTAGCTAAATCCGTGTCAAGATAAAATGTTTTGTTGCGGCACACTTTCATAGCTCACGCTTCATGTTATCTACCAAAAAACAAAACAATCTCAAATCACCTGGAATTTATAAAAACGCAGGCACTGAAATCAAAGTTGACATTTTTGCCAGCAGGGGGCGCGTGTCTGACAAGTAGTGGAAGAAGTGCGTTTCACACAGAAATGTGATTTTTTTGGGGGGGAAATACAGTAACAGACAGAAAAAAACACTACGGTAGCAATCAATTTATTATAAGATATGCCCAGAAACGGTTTTTGAAAATTCTCCCCATGCCTGCTTCTTTTTTTACACTCAAGCAGCTGACAATGGCTGCAGCTGATGCTCTTTTGAGTACTCATGACTACTGCCAGATGCAGTGTAACTTTTACAACTGTGATGGATTATAGGTGATGATGGCTGACTCAATGTGTTTCAACTTAGTAGCCCATGCCCTCGAAAAATAAGCATGGTTGCTCGTCTCAAATAAAGAGTTATTAACGTGAATAAGCTCAAAAAAGAAAGATGAATCAAAATTAGTTGAGGTGGAGAATGTAGAATTAGATAAGAAGGAAATGAAAATGCATTTTGAGCATGTGCTAATGAAGTTTACCGCTGTACAGCATATGTGCCCAAATCATAATTGGGGTTTTTATTCAGGATAAAATGGCATTTCCTTATAAAGGAATTGTCTTGTGAGCAATGAGATTTCAACCTTCAAATATCACAGAAAAAAAAAAACAATAGCCTTCATATGCAAATTATTTTTTGAAAATGCGTGCCGAGCATAGACACCCAGCAACTAATCAAGAAGAAACATTGTTACATCACTGACTTGGTGTCATTATACCTGTTGGCGACATGTGGCACATTGTGTATTAATGACTTTGTGGCAGCTCATTCTTGAATATGACAAAGTAGAAAAATATTTACATGAATCTTTGGATTGGTTTTGGAGGAACATTAAGGGCTTTAGCATCTTGAAGTAGTCCGACCCACCGATACTGCACCCATTTTTGCCAATTGTTTAAAAAAGGTTTTGACAAAACGGTTAGTCAGATGTCACAACAACTGCTCACAAAATTATGCAATAAGACAATAAAAGAGCACGGCTGTGACTTTTACCTGGAATCAGCGTGATTTAAATATGCATGAAGTATGTTTTTGGCATGCATGTCATAGAACACACAAGATGCCCCGAGAGCGACCAAGATCTGTAATTTTTCAGATAGCCTATAAATCGTCTTCACAACAACATTCACAATGTCACGCTACATTGCAACAAAACCAAGAACAAAATGTTCTTTGACCGATATGAAAAATGGAAAACATTTGTTAAAATATCAACTTTAGTCTGCCTTATCACGGCAAAAACCGAATTGTCATGTCATTCCGTGGTTGTGCCACTAATTTACACTGACGCAATGACTCTAGAACAGATTCGCTAAGGCTGTAACATTCTTTCCTACGATAAATTTCTTCAGTATCCTGTGCCTCATCATGGTGCGTCACTCTTGGCCACCAAACAATGTGAACAAAATAGCAGCCTTTCAGAAATTCAGAATCCAAACTTCCATAATGTGTAAAATGTGGATATGTGGTGTGTTTGCTGGGCTGTGTACAAAATGCTTCAGGTTTCAGTGATATTTCTTGCTTGCACACATTATTTCTATTGTCACTTTTTGACTATCTGTGGGTCTGGCCCACCTCATGGATGGATCCGGAATTTGATTATGTGGGAGAGATGAGGCATGATTGAACTAACATGTTCTGAGAAGATGATTGAGCAATCTGTTTTTCAATTTCATTCATGCCATTTGGTTAATACCAGAAAAAAAATTTGTATGGTGGGGTTTGTCACGTCAATTGAGGCTCGAGGACAGGGCTCGAGTGACGAAGGAAAGCGGGGAGGTAGGATCCAAAATACACGGCGAGACAGATACTCATGAACAAAAGTCTTTACTGAGACACGCATGCAAAGATAACAGCAGGATGAGGTAAGTGATAGTGATCGATAAAGGCAGACCTGACGGCACGGTAGTAGCAAGGGTGGCTTTCAGAATACTCCGACGGAGACGGTAGTGTGGATCGGCTAATATAGTCAGAAGGCACAATCAAGGGAATGACAAACAGCTGTGGGAACCCAGGTGAGTGATGATGGGAGGGGCCGTCTCCAGGGAGCAGCGGATGAGGTGACAGGAGGGGCGGGGCGCGCCCAGGACGGCGACGAGATGTGACAGGGTGGAAGTTTGCGAACCAAGGCTGCAATATTTCGTTTCTGCTGCCTGCCCTGCATGAATCAATACTTTCTGAATGAAGAGCTTTTTGATTGGCTTATCATCCAGATTTAAGTACAGCTTGTGAAGGCTGCTAACACTTTATATAGCCTACAAAACATTTATATTTTGTGTGCAAGTGCTAAGTAATGCTACTTTGTTGCAATAGTGCTGCAGACGGCGCTGGGAGCCTATTAAGGATTCTAGAAAGGTAAGTCAGTGAGGCAGGGAGAGTGGGTGGTGGGGGTAAAAGTACCCTCAAATCAATTAGAGGTGCTGATAGAATCTCCCCAGGTCACATTTTGACTGGAAAAGTGTTGAAGGTGCAGGTTACAAACACAACATATCTATTTGATCACATGATGAAACGTGAGCCACTAATGTGACAGACCTTTGTGCTTGGCTCTTAATTGGCTCTTTGTGCGGGAATCCTGCTGATACATTGGTTAGCGGTTACCCACAAGTATTTTTTTGTGTGAGCAGAACTTTGCTGACCAAAGTTTGACCAGACCTATTCAGCTGTATGGTTTTGTATGAAATTTGTTATTGTGTAATTCTGTTCCCTTTTTCATGTTACTTAGCAATGTTTTTGTTTTGTTTTTGTCAACACCTTTATGTTTTGTATAGATTGCCATATTTTGTTGTAAATTCTGGGGGACATGCATTTCTATTTTGCTTCTGGGATATTTGCAAATCACCGTTTCATGAACAGGAAAGGTGTGATGTGACCAAGTCAAATGGAAGTTTGCTCTTTTTTTAGTTACCAGATACCAGAAGTGTCATGGTTTCTACTCTGGTGATATAAGACCTCCTCACCTGTGTATGACAGCATGCCACACACATGTTTCTGAGGTCAGATGGTCTGCAAGATCACCAACTTGATCCTGAATTTTTTATGGGTGAGGTGGCCAGTTCAAAAAAGAGGATGGCCTTTCCCTGAGTAGAAAACAGAGATGGCATTTCACTCTGTGCTGTCCCAAATGCCAGTGGCACCAAATCATTTTGGAAATACAAGATACAACAGTAAATGAACAAGTAACAAGAAGTGCTGGAAGAGAGTAGTTCAAAAGTGTCAGCAGAAGTCTTTTAAGGCTGAGACAAAGTTGTGCTATTTACTAAGAGGATTTTTATACGGATTGAAATGGCGTTATGAAGAGTATGGTTACCTCACTCACATCTGGTATGTTGCTGCGTTGACAAAAAACGTCTTTCTTTCGATTTTATCTAAATAGTAGTACAGCCGCAGTTTGTGTTTTTGTTTGCAGAGTTTACCCGAAAGCGCAAATTATTGGACTCCATGGTAACAGTGCTTTTTCTTGACCAACAAATGCATATATTACACAAGCTGTAAAAGCCAAATGTCAAGGTAACCTAATCAGTTCCTTTCAAGCAACTACTGCACTCTAATGAATTATACACTCCTGCACAATTAAAGCTTAGAATAGACGATATACTTTTACTCCGCAAAACGTATGCATCCCTTTTAATAGCTGACTATCCGGAACAACAATGGAAGTGGTGCAGAGAAAACAGACTCAAAAGGAAATCCTGAGTGTGTAGCTCGTACAGAGACAGACTGTGCAGAATTACGTTGTCGGATTGCAGTGTCAGAATTTTGATGATGATGAAATGTCTATTGCATATACAGTATAGACACAGTATATATATATATATATATATATATATATATATATATATATATATATATATATATATATATATATATATATATATATATATATATATATATATATATATCACATGGAACAAGAAGGTTAATGCAGTTAGTAAAGACAAAGACACATAATTGTTGCCCAGCTGTAGACAAGCAATTTCAGGTATAGCAAAGTGGGTTGAATTGTAGGCTATGGAAAAGATACATATCCAAGATCTGAATTGGGAGTGTACAAGGGAGGGGATGGGAGTAATGCAACAGGTATGACAAATGATATGGACTGATAGCACCTGATATTTTATGTATTTATTTTTTTACAATGCAAAGTATTTTATGGCTTAGCATGTCAAGAGGAATTGGATGTGGATTCATGGCCACCTCTCGTGGCTCTGGGGGAGGTGTAGGGGCCTGAAGTGGTGTCGCGTTGGTGACCACACCAGGTAAGCAAGAAGGAACTGCAACTCAGCATTTCATCTGAAATATTGGTGCCCAACTAGTGGTACTGTTCATCCCGAATCCATTTCTCCCATTGGGAAACGTGGACTATGATGGATGACAGTGGGAAGCGCTACCTCATGTACGAGGCAAAAGCACCTTATTTTGCAGTACACACAAAATGCAGGGTTCTGCCGGGTGAGGTATTCTTGAGAGATCAGTGTCAAAATACCACAGCCGAAACAATAGATATAATTGTGCCTGGTCCAGCCTGATCTCATTAATCCTCATTCTTTGGAACTGTATCTCACACAATGTGTGCAGAAATGGATTTTTGGATTGGGAGGAGTAAATGCGAAAATTGATTTTACATGTGCAACAGTGTAATTGCACGCGCCCTTCCAAGCTTGAGAGCACACATTTCTGATTTACCACAGTATTCTTTTACCCTCCAGTGCCCCTATCAGAGCAAATCAACCTATATTTGAGTCTATGGAGGTCACTGTTCCACGGGTGTGGTCAGCTGCTCAAGAGGAGCCTGCTTCTGAGAGCATCCATGGGGAATAAAAACAAGATCGACTTGATGGACCACATCAATAGGAAACCATTTCTTTGGTCTCTGAGGTGGAACTGACTTCTACTTGATTCTTTTCCCTGGTTAAGCTCTTGTGGTGTGAAATCAACATTGCACATACTCTTGCGAGTCAGAGTTCCATATAGCAACAGGCCTTGTAATTTATTCGGAAAAAAAGGGCTGTCAACGGCACTTGAAATGTATCCTTTAACCGTACATCCCGAAAACACACTTACTTTTCCCTGTTTCACAGCATTTATCTGTATAGAACTGCCAAAGCCACAGTCCTACATTCTTGTTTCACTCCGACTGGAATTGGTCCAGTTGGCGGGGTAGAGCATCGGCTCAGTCCTTAGTGGCTTAGTTCCTGCAGCTGTCTCCAAGTGATGTTGTGTTGAATGTTGTGATCGACTGCAAGATTTTTGGTTTGGATTGAGATGTGAAAAGCACCGCTAATACCACCCTGCCACCAACTGACGCCTGCTAATTCCATCACTTCTTTTGTTAGAGAAATGATTCATAAGGCCTTTTTTGAATGCTTAATTGTGTACGAGTTTGACCCTGGCAAACGCTTGAGCCACACCTTTATAGTCTAAGATGGCAACAGTGTGTTTAACAGCTAGCTGATGATTGTTAAGTTAACAGTCACACATTCTGGGCTTGCTGGTTATGTCTTCAAAGGTCATAGAAATAGCTGAGCCTGCAGCAAATTGTTTTATTTCCCAGTGCCCACCCCAGTTGATCTGGAGCAGCCTTCCCTTAATTGTCATGCCAGAGTTGCTAAATTTGCTTTTTTGTTTTCAACTCCTTGCTATAAAATCCTTCTGAAGAAAAAAAAAGAAATCTTCTGCATATGTTGCTCATTTCTGTCTTTTTTTAAGCATTTGCACATTCAAATTTGAATTCATGCTATTTCATGCTATTGTTTAATATAATACCGGTGTTAATGACTGGGCGGCAGTTAGGGTGTCTACCTCGCAGTGTAAAGTTCCAAGGTTCGATTCCGGCTCTCGCCTCCCTGTGTGTAGTTTGCATGTTCTCCCGGTGATTGGGTGGGTTTTCTTCAGCGACTTCCTCACACATTCCAAAAACACGCATGACAGGTTAATGGAAAGCACTAAATCGTTCCTAGGTGTGTGTGAGCATGGATGGCTTTTCGTCTCTGTGTACCTTGCCATTGGCTGACAACCGTTTCAGGGTGTCCCTTACCTACTGCCTGGAGGCAGCTGGGATAGGCTGCAGCACACTCCGTGACCCACATGGGAATAAAGCATATCAGAAATGTTTATTACTGCGAATATATAAGGGCCAAGAGTCCTTCCGTATTCTCAGTGGGTCTGTCTCCAATGGGAGATTCATGATACCATTTCTCTTAACAAGGCAGACGGAATGACTGTGACTGATAAGCAGGCTGAGATCGATTCAGAAACGAGCACCGGAGAGCCTCTCCCATGCTTCACAATATCAAAGTCAAAGTCAGCTTTACAAATAATTTCAGATCTCTTCTAAAGACATAGCACCACACTTTTAGTTGCAGCCAATAGTAATCTTTAGTGGACTCATCTCTTCCACATATGGTTTATGGTGGTGTGTTAATGGCTGACTGACACCGAAATGCACAGTGACAGTCATGGTAATGTGTAAAACGCTTGACTACCTATTTGATCTATCCCCCCCAAAACAAACAAACAAACAAACAAACAAACAAACAAACAAACAAACACACAGAACAACAAAAACCCCCATAAAGAAACAAAAAAAACAAGTTGATGCTCAACACAGAGGCATGCTGCAGTGGTCGCTGGAGGAGCTCTCTTCTTTGAAAACGAAAACCTTTTGATGCTGTTCCAACCTCATAAGTAGTCACCAAACTATGAATATACTCACGCGTTATACAACCCCAGGATACCACACATTTCGGAAGCATACATTTGGGGATGTGATTTGAACCATAAGTCCTAATTGAACCCTCCCAGCTTCTGCTCTGCATTTAGCTGCAACATGGAGGCAAATGTAAAAAAAGATGATCATCTGAAAAAATGTACACCGGTGTTCTTGTCTTGCTTTTTCAGTGTGCCGTAAAATGTACTTCTTTTTTTGTTTGTCTTTAAAATGATTGCCTTGACAAGTGAGCGATATCTTGGTGTATGCGATCGACTCCAATGTTTTCATCCATCTTACATGCTGAAATGCTTTCTATATTGAATTCTGAGATTTCCCTCCTTCACGCTTCTTGGATTTTATTCTTGCAAGTTGAGGTCGTAGACAACATAAAACATTAAAGCCCATATTGTTCAGCAATTTGGATAGTGCGTAAATTACCACTGCGAAATCTGACTATTTTACACCAGGTTTAATGGTGGCACGTAACACGAAAGTAATGCTTTTACTGCCATGTGATTTTTGTTGCCTTTGCCATCTGTCTACGAGATGAAGTCATGCTGAACAGAATGTTCCCTGGTGGTCTGTCTTCTGCAGGTAAACATGGTTTGTTCTCAGATCAGCTGCTTCAATGGAGGTGTTAAAGAAAAACAATACATACTCACTCTGCGGATCAAAATGTCATAATTTTGCACACAGTAGTCAAATAAATGTTCTCCTAATTTATATTTGGGAGCATGTTTTTTGACCTTCCTTTTCATTTTACCATTGCCAATGTTGTCCCTGTTGCGAAAAAGGCTGCCTTTGTTGCTGCCACCGTGGGGGGTATTTTATCTTTGCTAATTTGTGTGCAGGATTATCCCAAGGCTACAAATTTCCAATCAACCTTTTGTCGGAGGGCGAGCACAGGCCAAGGAACATGCTATTAAAATTAAGTGAGGAACTTCCCACCTTTTGAAATACAGTATTGCGCAGATATTAAACATGTCCCATTCGTGGATAATCAACTGTTTTGCAGCACCATTTGTATATTCATGCCTCTATTTATTTATTCACCGAATACAACAAAGGGCAGTTTCCTTTTTTTTCTGTCCGGGCTCGTCATGTACACATAAATTTTTGTTTTAAAAATTAATAAATGGTGCAGGACAAACAAACACATCTTCAAATAAGCTTTAAAAAATAGTCAGGGAACCTGTATGAAAGAGGCATATTGTATTTTTAGTCTTTGAGTTGACTGAGATTTAATGTAATTTTGTCTTATTTATTTATTTATTTATTTATTTATTTATTTATTTATTTATTTATGTATTTATTTATTTATGTATTTATTTATTTATCCATCCATCCATCCAAGTTACTGTATGCTTTGAGACAGGAGGAACATCGCTCAGTTGAAAGTCCTGATTTTGTGGTTGTGCAGACAACCGTGACTGTAATATTCGTAGCTTTATTAACGGACACCTGGATCTTTCTGTTGAGGCCTTAAAATTGAAAAGTGAATTCAGAAGATGCTTATTTTAAGTTATGTCACCTTTTCTGTCGACCATCCCACAATTCCATCTTCATTCCAATGCTGTGCTGCAGCTATACAAATGCTAGGAAAGCAGCGCCAGAGGCCTCTCAGGTGGATGAAGCAGGATTGGTGATTCCACTGAAGCAAATATGCTGCATAGGGGCACCCCTGGGACCTGGGTTGGCTGCCACACCACTCACAGTGAGACAGCAGCGGATGATTGATACAAATACACAAACTGTATGCAATAGTCAGTTTTTATAAACTATATACTTTCATTTTCAGTTATTAGTTACATGGACAATACATATACATGTGACACAGATTTGTCGGTCTTGACGACTGCATGACAATGATCCCCTGGCCCCTTTTCTCTCGCCTCTATCTTCATGTAGATAGACTGTTTTTCTCTTTTCTCCCCCGGCTATATTTGTGTGCTAGGCTGTAAAGAAAGTCACCGGGAATGGTGCACTTAGTTGTCCTCTTGGGAAATAATTACAAACAACATATGGAAAAAGTTTGACCTTTGATCTCTTATTTAATGTGATGACCTCCATTTTTTCACATTAGCCCTTGCTGCAATGCTTCATTGTCCTAATCTGAGTGCCTGTTTAAGTACTTTCGTGTTTAGGAAATTAGTGCCAAATGATCTCGTTTGAGTTCCCATCTCCCCTTGCCATTTGCGATGTTAAGTCCCAGAGGGGTTTTTGGGAAGATCTGATCTGTTGTTTGTTGAGAGGTGGAGGAATTATGAAACCCGATTAGAATATGGCTTGGCTCAAGATTTTTTCCCCCTTCTTTTTCATTTCATTTATCTATGTGTAATCAAATTATAGATGGTGATTTTGCTGTTACCATCAAAGGGAAATGTAACTGGTCCCTTGAGAGGGAGGGGGTTGCCGTGAGATGTGATACTCCTCCCAGCTGCCCACACACCTCCTCCTCTACACACTGGTCTCGTCTTCTCCAAGTGATGTTCAGCGTTTGACAGATGTCTGTGCAATCGAAAAGCTTTGTCTGTAACATTCTGCACTGTCTGAAATAGATCTAGAGCGACACAGTCCATTTCGATCATCAAGGTGAATTCGAGACTAATGTACATAGGACTCATCAGTATCAGAATCATCTTTAAATTGTATTTTGGGTGTAGCTCTTTCTCTTGTTTCTATTTATAATTGTATTTTATTTATTGTATTCTATTTGTGACTGTATTTTATTTATTATAGTACCTATGCTCGTCTGTGACTGTAGTGTCCTTGAGAGCTTTAAAGGCGCTTAATAGTAAATCTATTTATTATTATTATTATTATTATTGGCTAAGTATGTAGAACACACAAAGAATTTGTCTCCGGTAGAAGACGCTGCACTAGTATCATAAACAAAGACATGGTAAATAAGTATGGAAGGGCATAATTAGCTGATGGGTATCCTTTGTAGTGCGAAAGGTACAAAACAGCACTTTCAGCTATGCTTCCCCCCACAGCTTGCTTACAATTACACCTTACCTACACAGCTTGCCTCAGCTTTGCTTGTTGTTAACTTCTTTCCTTTGACTCAGGCCACAATCACACTGCAGGGTGTGATGCCCAAAAGACAACCAAGCCACGTTATTGCCACCCGTAAGAAATGAACAGCTGAATAAATTAATTCCATCACCACAAATGTCCATTTCATGCTTCATGATTCAAGTGGGATTGAATTAAAGCTAAATACAAAGACAGTGCTGTATTTTAGATTCATGAACAATTATTGCAAGGAGTCTTCCCCCCAAGTGCTTAAACGGCCCACATCAGTCTTTTGATGCTGCATAGGTCATAGGGATGAGTGTCCGTATTGCAGATGGATTGCAAACATTAATGATTTATATCCGCATCCAAAAGAGTGAATTGAAAATTTGGGAATTGTACTGTTCAAATTACAAGACCAAATCACATATGTGTCACATATTGGCAAAAAAATACAAAATACAAAATTAATATTCAGCTGCAGTGTGAACATGGCCAAAATTAGGCACCACAAGATCCCATTTCCAGTACGTGGGCAGGCTGGTTTCCAACCGCACTAAACTGATAGCAAAACGGATGACATAAACTGGAAACCAGAGCTTTGCAACTTTTATTGAGCCAAGCCACACATTTATGCAAGAATCTGCAAAATCTCTACTGGACACTTAAATGTCAAAACACTGATTAATAAAATAACAATGATCTCATCTCAATCCACTCCCAAAATGCCTTTTTCAGTATACTGTTCGAATGGCAAAAGGTGGGTACAGAAAAGCACTTAGCTGTTCTGCATATCACTATATGTAGCTACATTTGATAGACTAGATTACTGACAACATTAGAATGAAAATCTAAATCTCAGAAACAGAGGTGCTTTTTACACAACTTCATTGTGCTTGTTCACAGGCAACAGTTCACGTGCCAAATTGAACATGAATTGCATTACACTTTTCTTAAAAAGAGGAATGTTGGGGGTTCTGTCATCAAATATTTTATCAGATCTCTGGCAATGGACTGAGAAAGGATTTCAGCTGCATGTGGACCTCAGACTTAATTATCACCAGATGGCAGAGGACCTCTCATATTAATTTCTGTCGTCCTTCCTCCCACAGCTTTTGGCCTGTCTGCTTCCTCCAGCTCGGTTGTCTTGCTTTCAAAGCTTTCCAAGTGTTGACAACTTTTTTGGGCTGACAGCATCTTTTCTTTGTGCATGTAGAACATCAGTGTGGCTCATGCATGGCCAACTGATTGGAAAGATCAATCGCTGGCCTTGAGCTCCATCCGCCAGAAGAGAACTTAAAGGCCAAAAAAAATGCAATTTAAGCACATTTTTCTCCTCAGAGATGACACCCATATTAGTGTCATATCTTTTTTATGTTCTTGCTGTCTAAATTCAAACACAGCACCGTCCCTCATCTACCTCCGCGTATCGTTTGTGCTCCATCTTTATGCTGGTGTCTCGGAGGAAGAAACAGCCTTTAGCTGTAAATTGGCCCATTTCTCACATTTCATTTTGAACAGTTGCACCACGTAGAGATAAGTCGGCGAGAACCTGCTAGCCTAGCACATTAGTAGAACAGAATTCATTAGCGCACCTGCCTCTCTGATAGACAAGAATGACAGTTCTCCTCTGGCAACACAAACAGCTTCATATTGTGGTGGCGAAAGGAAACTGGAACAAGGAGTTAACACCGAATATTTTCCAGCGGGCTCAGTGGTTTCCAACGTGAAAGAAAAAATTCAGGGCACTTTACATTTTCTGCAAATGTTTAGGTCCATAAAAGCATAAAATGAGATATATCTGTGAAGCATAACATTAATTCTAAGACCTTTGTATGAGGTCAAATAATATTTTTAAACGAAACTATGAGCTTCTTGTTTGACAATGTTAATGTACAATAAGACGTGCTGAATTAGTGTGTCCCGTCACACATAATTCTAGCTCCGTAGCCTCTGTTGGCCTCATGGGACCCATTATGAATTTAACATATTGTTGTGGTGCCTGCGTGCAACATTTGAGAACATAAAAAAAAAACCGTGGTCACAGCGGATTTTGCTGTTGCAGTCATTTTTCGGACACTTTTTTTTTTTCTTTCTGTCATCACTTTTTCGTGGTCGGAGATTAGTGGGAGGAGAATTGCACCAGCCAATTGCAGTTTTATCTTAGTCCCACCATAGACTCCTCGCTGTCTGCAGCTCTCTCCTCAGCCCAATTTGTCACAAGATCACTCATTGAGATTGGTTTCATTTTTAGTGGGGACTGGTGGTCTGCCCTTCGAAAGGAGTCACTATTGCAACTGAGATCAAAAGGGAAAATGCAGATAATCCTTATTCTCCCTAGAGCTGTCTCACCTCCTCTTGCCTTTCTATGCGTCTTTATCATTCAATGTCCCATTGACCTCTCAATTTTTCCACCCTTTGAACGTTTTCCTTTCTGATATTGTTTCACATGTCCGAATCTCTCTCTTGTTCATTTCACCCATTTCTCACTTTGTTTTCCACTCTTTGTCCTTATACGCACTGTTGACACATAATCTAACCCGTGCAAATATGTAGGCTAATCTGGGGTTTTATTACGTTGTGCGCTATAATTATTATTACAGGACTCACTCGCCCGTACAAAACCAGATTAACACTTATTTCTTGCCCTTGGCTAATTGAACACCATGACAGCTGTTTTCAATCAGGTGTTGTGCCCCTTTCACAAATTGAGCCACGGCCGCTCTGATCTCTGCAAACTCTGTGCCCGCCTCCCGCAAAAACCAAAGCCCATTTTTAAATGGGCACCAGCCGAAGGGCTCTCTGGGAGAGTGGTGGGAAATGAGGTTAAGTGTGCTGCCCGACCGACCTTCAATATCACAGTCCGAAGTAAGAGTGCGCAAAGAAAGGCTTGGAGTGGTGTAATTGCAAATTCTCTTGGAAACCAGAAAGTATAGGAAGCATTAAAGATTTTTGCCTGCCTGGTTTTCATGTACGGAAGTTATGAGATCATCATGCTAGCTCTTAGCTGCCCTTCTACCCAATAAATCACAGTAACAGTGCATACACCTAATCCCTAATTCAGACTGGATGTCGGCAGAACAATTTTAACTATACTTGGAGAAACTATCAGCACAGAGAAGATAATTATGTATTCATCATTCATTCATATATATATATATAGCGGCTGGATAGCTCAGTTGATAAGGCATCGGTTTGGCATATGGGAGACGAGGGTTCGAATCCCACTTGTGGCAGAGAAAATGAGCACAATGACATCATCCAGTGTGGGTCCTTGGGCAAGACCCTTCACGCTAATGCCTACCTCATACAATGATGAGAGACAATAAATGGAATGACATGCCGGCTCAGACGTCGCCCGGCCAAACAAGGTCTGCGTCAGCACCCTGATGAAAAATGGGCTACTGGAACAAAGCGGAGATGGACGAGATGCGATAACATGGCTCTGTTGGAATGCTACTACTCAAGCAACCCTAGTCAGAGGGGTTACATGCGGAGAATGGGGGCTGAATGGTTACTTCGAAACCCACAGTCACGGTTGACCACGAAACAACTAGTAGCTCAGTTTTCGAATATCCACAAACGGCAATTGCTATCACAACTTGAGATTGATGAGGTACAACACAAATTCCGAGGTGAAGGGCCCCAGGCTGCCACATCACAGGAAGAGGTTCAACCAGAGATTGGGAGGCAAGCCCCAATGAATAATGAGATTGGGAAGCCAGCCCCAATAAATGAAATGCTGAGCGAGGCAGCAAATGACCTGAGAGATAAGATCATGGCAAGAATGAAAACTGGGCAACGAAGGCACCGATTACAACGGCTATGTGAAGTACCACCTGAAAGTCTCATGGAAACTGTGAATGCAGCACTGAGAATGATCCCGACCGGAACGATCACGGAAACCAATGAGCTGATATACACCTCAGCATCAGTGATCCTAGACATGCTTGGCTACAAGAGCAACCATGAGAGCCACGAGATTCATTACCCACCATGGAAAAGACGGTTGGAGGCCAAGATCAAGGCGGCTCGGAAAGATGTGAGTCAATTGACGGAGACCCAGAGAGGTGTGAATAAAAGGCCAATACCCAAGAGGTACATGCAGATAACCATACCTGAAGCACTCGAAACTGCCAAACAAAGGCTCCAGGCCTTGTCCAGTCGCCTAAAGAGGTACACGAAAGAGAATGAGGCCAGAAGAATAAACAGGCTGTTCGCAACACAACCTGCGAAAGTGTACGCTCAGTGGCAGGGTTCTAACAGCAGAGCAGACCCTCCAAGGCTGGAAACTGAAAGATACTGGAAAGGCATATGGGAGAAGGAGGTCGCACATAACAGCAGTGCACAATGGCTGGTGACTCTGAAAGAGGAGCACAGCAACCTCCCTGAACAGAACCCAGTTACCATCACAGCGGCAGATATATAAGGAAGAGTCTCAGGTATGAAAAACTGGACGGCACCAGGCCCGGATATGGTCCACACCTACTGGCTAAACTCACAGCTCTCCACGAGCGCCTAGCAGCTGCTGATGGATGGGACTCACCCAGGATGGCTAACCGAAGGGCGAACAATCCTGATCATGAAGGATTCCTCAAAGGGTGCAGTTCCTTCCAACTATCGGCCAATAACCTGTCTCTCCACAACATGGAAGCTAATGTCAGGCATCATTGCGGCTAAGATAAGTGGACACATGGATCAATACATGAGCAAAGCACAGAAAGGCACTAGTAGAGATACTAGAGGTGCCAAACATCAGCTGCTGGTTGACAGAACAGTCGCTCAAGACTGCAGGTCCCGACATACCAACCTGTGCACAGCCTGGATTGATTACAAGAAAGCATATGACTCGATGCCACACACATGGATCAATGACTGCTTGGAGTTGTATAAGGTCAACTGGACCCTGAGAGCCTTCGTTGCAAACTCGATGAGGATGTGTGTCCATCAAATGTGGCAAGGTAGTCCACACTGAAGGGGTCTCACTCACTGAAGGAACAATAGCAGACATTGAAAACAGCTACAAATACCTCGGTATACCACAGGCCAATGGCAACCTCGAATTAGCAACAAGGAAAGCGGCTATGACCAAATACCTCCAGCGGGTGAGGCAAGTCCTCAGAAGCCAGCTCAATGGCAAGAACAAGACCCGGGCAATAAACAGCTATGCCCTGCCAGTGATCAGATACCCTGCAGGAATAATAAGGTGGCCGAAGGAAGAGACCACGGATGTTAAGACCCGAAAACTCCTCACCATGCACGGAGGGTTCCATCCCAAGTCCAGCACCCTGAGACTGTACACAAGCCGTAAGGAAGGAGGCCGGGGACTAGTGAGTGTGAGAGCCACTGTCCAGGATGAAACATCCAAGCTCCATGAATACATCAAAGAGAAGGCTCCAACGGATGATGTACTGAGAGAATGTCTCAGTCAATGGGGAACAGAGGATGAGGTGCTGGAAGAGGGACAATCATGGGAGGAAAAGCCCCTACACGGGATGTACCACCGAACCATAGCAGAAGTGGCTGATCTCAAGAAGTCCTATCAGTGGCTAGAGAGGGCTGGCCTACAGGACAGCACAGAGGCACTCATCCTGGCTGCCCAAGAGCAGGCCCTGAACACCAGAGCCATAGAGGCAGGGATATACCACACCAGACAAGACCCAAGGTGTAGGTTGTGCAAAGAGGCACCTGAGACATCCAACACATAACTGCAGGGTGTAAGATGCTGGCAGGGAAAGCCTACATGGAGCGCCATAACCAGGTGGCTGGCATAGTCTACCGAAACATCTGTGCGGAGTATGGACTGGAAACCCCAAGGTCAAAATGGGAAACACCTCCCAAGGTGGTGGAGAATGACCGAGCAAAAATCCTGTGGGACTTCCAGATACAGACTGACAAGATGGTAATGGCCAACCAACCAGATATCGTGGTCATAGATAAAGGGGAAAGGAAAGCCGTTGTCGTGGATGTAGCGGTCCCGAGTGATGGGAACATCAGAAAGAAGGAACATGAGAAAATCGAGAAATACCAAGGGCTCAGAGAGGAGCTGGAGAGAGCCTGGAAGGTAAAGGTGACAGTCGTGCCTGTGGTGGTCGGAGCACTTGGGGCAGTGACCCCCAAACTCGACGAGTGGTTGCAACAGATCCCGGGAACAACATCGGATATCTCGGTCCAGAAAAGCGCAGTGCTGGGAACAGCACGGATACTGCGCAGAACCCTCAAGCTTCCTGGCCTCTGGTAGAGGACCCAAGCTGAAATGGGGACAGACACCACCCATATATATATATATATATATATATATTCCATGTGTCTGTGTAAGCTCTCAGTCGTTAGTCGATGAGAAGCCGTCATCTGTACAAATTTGAAGGTTTCGGACGATTCGCCTCCTATCCAAGAGGCTTCGTCAGCGAACTAAAGTCTGACTGGTCGTATCGGCCCTATTTATATATCCATGGCGGAGCCGGACACAGCTATGATAGGTCCCTACTCTCAGGGTGGGGGGCACTCTCAGGGTGGGGGGTGCAGAGGACCACTCCCTGTGGCCCCACTGATTGTTCCTACATTCCTGACTAACGACTGGCGTATTTGCCCCACTCCCACCGGTATCACCTCATCAGCATTACGAATGTTGCCTAACCTGTTTTGCCTAAGCAGGCTATTGTATGAACAATCCAAATTGAACCTCACACCACCAGACCGGTTTAATGAAGGATTTTGTTGTTTTATAAGAATCACTTCTTCCAAATGAAAAACAAAGTAATGTAGTGTATTCAATACATTGTAAGAATGAAACTTGTAAAGAGCAGTACATTGGGGAGACTCAACAAATTCTCAAAAAAAGACTTTATCAACATCGCAGGGATAATACAAGTGGGCCTCAATCGGCAGTACATTTGCACCTATTAGCTAGCAACCACTCATTTGACGACAATGAGGTTAAAATCTTAGCGAAAGATGATCAATGGTTAAAAAGGGGGGTAAAAGAAGCGATTGTGTCCGGCGCTGCCGTGTCTGGACATTAGGGATATATATATATATATACAGTAAAGTCTCGTTATATCGATATTCAAGGGAGTCCGAAAAAATATCGATATAACCGGGACTATCGATATATCCGATCCTGCGCCGAACTGCATTAAACAAAAGCCGCCAAAAGAGGGCAGCCAAGCACCATATAAGAAACTGAGCTGGCCATTAGCTCCCTTTTTTTGGGTGAGAGATGTTCCCCCAATGTTGCCTCAAAATGGCACATATAATTCTTTAATGATTGTAAACATGTATGCTTTAATCTTCAGAACTACAGTGTATTTGAAACATATTCATAACTGGATGTGTAACAAGAAAGCATATTATCCGAATCTGAAGCCATTGTTTGGATTCACAAGCAATGCAAGACGTCTTGGCGTGAAGTCATTTTTATTTGCATTTGAATAAAAAGTGACATCGGTTGTCCTTTAATACATAGTATGGAATGTTAATAATTTTCAAAATCATCGCGCTTCAGCAGACAAAACAAGAAACATTGTTGCAAAAAACGATTGCATTCATATACAGTACAGTGGGCATGTACATAACACAACAGGGAAACTGCAACGCTTACATCTTACTGTATTATGTATACAATTTAAAAAAGTCATCAATCTTCTTCTGCTTCCCATTTTTACCTTTTAACACAAACACTTCAATCTCGTCTGCTACACACGAGCTAGCGTCTGAAAATGAAAATGGCTCTGCTACACGGGTGCTGGGCACGTAACCAAATCACCTGACCAAGTCGACCAATGGCGCGACTGATGGCGTGACACGTAACCAAGACACGTGACCAAGTTGACCAATGGCGCGACCGATGGCGTGTCACGTGACAAAGTCACACGGCCAAGTCGACCAATAGCGCGACCGATGGCGGCTCATGTGACCAAGTCGACCAATGGCGCGACCGATGGCGGCTCACGTAACAAGACACGTGACCAAGTTGACCAATGGCGCGACGGATATATCGATATAAACAATAAAAATGGCCGGCGGGGGATGAAAAGGAGCACCGTAATAACCGGATTATCGTAATAACCGGGTGTCGTACTAAACGGTACTAATTATACATAAAAAGACTAGAAATGTGCAAGGGAAATGAAAATAGTATCGTAATAAGCTGTACTATCGATATAACCGATATCGATATAACGAGACTTTACTGTATATATATATATATATATATATATATATATATATATATATATATATATATAAAATGTGTCAAGACTCCGGAAACAAATTCCTCCGTGTTACCCCTGGACATGTTCTGCCATTTCAGAAGCTAATTTTATGCAACCGTCATCATGCCTTCAGAACAGGAAAAGAAAGATATAATCTTTTGGATGGCACTTAAACGAGACGGGGAAATTGACTGGAAACTTTTGCGATCATAAAAGCAAATAGTATACCATCATGAGAACATTTTTCTTGTCTTTATGATCACTCAATCCCATTTATTTTTCCAATCGCAAATGTCCAACTGTTTGCTTCTCCGTTTCATGGGAAAACTGGAAGATATGAGCTTGTGAATGAAAAAAAAGGGAATTTACACTTCATCTCAGAATAATCTGTGCATTTTCTGTAGAGGCGAGTTTCTCCCGGAGCATTTAGAGACGAGCAGTACATTTGGTTGTGCGTGACAGCCACCATCTTTCATTTTCTTGCATTTGCCACACATTCTCCGTCAAATACCAGGGGGTTTCTGAGGCACTTTTACGCAACGCTGTTCTTTGGTTTGGAACACTGTGACGTACTTCTATTTTCCACCTTGACCTTGACATATTTATTAATGTTATTTTTCCCCAGGATGTTTTCTTTGGGCACACACACACACACACACACACACACACACACACACACACACACACACACACACACACACACACACACACACACACACACACACACACGCGCACAAACACACAAAAGAAGTACCCCTCCTTTCTCCTCAACCTGACCCGTCAACCTCGTTTATGCCGTCGCATAACACGGGAAGGTTTGCAGCAGCTTCCGAAATGAGATGTGCAATGGCACTGCATCAAATAGCAGCAAGACGCATATTATCACTGAATGTTTAGAGTTTTTTTAAATTCAAAGAAAACCAATTTTTGGGAGCAAAGCCAGAGGGTCCAGGGCCTGCTCAGAAGTGAACACCTGCTCCATTAACCCCCTCAACATGCACATGATGTGCTTATGTGTAATCACTTGAAAAAATGATAAATCCCAGGGTAAATATGTAAATCAGAGTTTGCACTATTTAAGTGTGCATCCATTTTCATGAAGTAGCCCAGGGGACTATGCAACTACAGAGAAAAGAAAGTTGGATTTTGGCGTTTAATGCTGGTGTTTTCACTTTTAGACTTATAATTAAATATGAATCTGAACCCGAGAAGCAGGTGAAAAATTTTTGACTATATGTTTCAGTAAGATACACTGTCAGTGAAACAATATTTTCAATCATTTTTCAAAATTTTTAATCATATCGGGTTAATGGGAAGCAAACTTGGTAAGACAAACGAAGCGACAGGTTGCCACCAGCGTGTGCCCGCTGTAGTTAACAGTCCAATAGATGCGATGTGCAATGTCTAATGTATGTGAGTGTGGGTGCATGGACAGCACTTTTATCCACTCCCCTTTTAAAATGTTGGACAATGGTATTTTTGTTTCGTTTTGTTTTTTTTCCACAGATTAATGTTTTGAAAACTGAGGGCCGAGCAGCCGGGTGAAATTTGATCATCAAAGTGCGGTTACAAAAAATTGGTTTGTTAAAAGCGCCTTTTCACTGTATTCCAGTGCATGCCGTTCTTCAGATATTATCCAATTTCCTCTCAGACTTTGCTTGGTCTGTGGTCCCATTTCATCTGTCCGTCATCTTCATCAAACGCTATGACTGATGGGCCGTCCTGTCTGCTAAAGCTCTTACAGATGATTTGCGAGGAGAATTTTCCCTTTGGCTAATTGTGCATGGATGCTGACTGTTCTATTTTTTTCTAGTTGTATTGTTAGTATGATGTTATTATCATGTTTTGTTTTTGAGATATACAATTACTATGTTTTTTTTTTCTTGTGCAATTTCACTGAAGAACAAGTGTCTGCAGATCATCCCCATCGCCAGACTAATTCTCAACTGAATAGCGATCACATGAGTCGTCTAGTGAATGTTTAATGTTGGTGGATGTACAAGATTGCGTGTACTTGTCCTGATTAAATATTTAGCGGTGTCTGTCGGATGCATACGGACATTGCTCACACTATGAAGTGTGGGAACATAACTGTTCCAGCTGTCTTATTTGCTTGGGAATCATGGGCAACTGGGACGGCAATCGAGAAGAACGAGTGGGAGACCGACTGGGATGTGAGAGAGGAGGTTATATTTACCCCCGTCCTTACAAATGTACCCTATTTCTTTTCTTTATGGCTCACGTCTGCCACAGAGGACCTGGTTAGTCCTTTTTATGACAGTGGACATTCTGTGCTGCTAAAACAGATCTAAATCACATGTCAGCAGACGACTGGGAGACGTGTGCTTCGTAGTTTAACTTAATGGTGAAAGCAAATGTTGCCAATTTCTGTATGCTGCTAAATGGACTATGCCTTTGCCAAAAAATAAAGGATTTCGTGCGACAGTTAGTTCTTCAAAGGAAAGATACTGAAGGTTGTTCAATGTCCATCTGGAAAATCCAGCAAGGCATCGTATCAAAGGATGACTTGGTTTCATGTTTGAAAATCAAAGTGGAAATCAAATCACAAAATAGGTCCCAATCCATTTACCTGTGGTCTTGTCTGCTGTTAAAAAAGAGGGTATATTTTGCAGTACTAGCTCGATGTGTTCTGTTGCTTATTCTGACTGCTCAGTATATGAGTCCATGAATGTGGAAAATCTATTTTTGGCTTTGTGGCTGCCGACTAGGCAACATCAATTTCTTTCATGTTTTTTCCATGTGGATTATAAAGATGTTATGCTCCTTTTAGCATTGGCGAGTGCACGGATTTAGACAGCTCTGTTATTGAAAGACTTGGATACAAAAGATTATTTTTACAAGGATTCCTTCAGCTGGATGGTTGAACAGTGTCTGATTTTCTGTTTTAAAAATCGTGTGTTGGTGTCAAATCAAGGAGCAATGGAGTGGATGTGTCATTCATTATTAAACTTAACTTTTTGTCATCGACAGCTTTCTTCATTTTATTACTGAGGCCACACCCATATACACAAGGGATGGATGCAGAAACCACATCTGCATCATGAGGGAGAGAGAGCTCTCAATTATAATTCTGTGTATTGATGACAGTTATTGAACCAGAGAATAGTACCTATAGATACTTCTCTGAGTTAAATTCATTGGCAAGTTACGGACTGTTGTGCAGCGGTGAGGGAAAACAGTTCATAAACGCCCACAATGCGGAAAACACACTTAATTAGAATACGAGCCTTACTGTAAATCATTCTTCATTAAGTAAGTAAAGATCATTCCTCGCAATACCTATGTAAAAAATGTTTGATTAAAATGGACACACTGCAACAGTCCTAAACTGTCCTGAATTCCCGACAATGAACAATTTATGACTGAAGAAAAATCCTCCCTCCAAATGTACTAAACTAATGAGGTAATATGACTCAGGTGGGCAGAGGATGAAGCTCAGAATACGTTTGTGCTTAATGACAAGAAACATGGAGCAAAGACTGTAAAATTACAGACAACACCAAGCGTATTAAAAGCAAACATTAAGAAGTCCAAACACAATAATCAACAGGACAAAATGTGACATTTACAGAACTGTGTCATGATCTGGTTGGCGACCAACGGGGGGCGCTGTCGGCCCCGCCTGCAACTGCACAGGTGCTGGTCGTCCCGATCAGATTGGCGACCAACGGGTAGCGACGTCAGCCCTGCCTGCAGCCTCGCAGGTGCTGGTCGTTAAATCACTGACACTTAAAAGGACACCCGGCACGACCATCCGGTGTAGGTTCATTGTTTGCTGCTTGTTTGCTGCATGCATTGTGTATGTGTTTGTTTAACCTTGGCTGACTTACTTTTGGTCTTCTTTTGGTACTTTGTATTTTTTTCTGTTCAGTTGATTTTGATGTTTTACATTTTGTTCCTGCTGACCTTTATTTTAATACAATTTGTCAAACAACCTCCTGCTCCATCCTGCCTGCTTTTTGGGATCCGCACCCGCCATCACCACCTCGCAAACCGTGACAAACTGGTTCTCACGGGCCGTGTAATCGTAATTCCAAGAAGCTGACAACAGGCAGGTATGAATATTTTTGTGCAAAACCTGGCAGGACAGCAATGACCTAAAAGCCACGAAACTTGCTTCCTTGATCATTTTATTGGAGACGTGACTGTTTGCATGTCGAAGTCAGACTGAAATCAGTGCGACCCTAGATTTTTCAGGCAAAATTACTTCAGTTATTATTCTGATGAGTACCTAACTCTGTAAAAACATGAGCCACGATAATATCAGAATGAAACGTTGACGACTTTTGAAATTATACTCCCACTCAGGTTTGAACAGATAAGGCAAATGTGTTTTACAGGAGAGACCTTACAGAATTACAGTACACTTAACGCCACACATTTCATGTCTCTTGGATTTCAGCCCATTCTGAGGGGGCAGTCTTGTCTCATGAAAATGATAGATTTACCACACTTAGCACTCTTACAGCCGAATTAATGCTTTTGTTGCCATGACGGCCAGAGGCGGAGCTAAGGGATTTAACTTGTCAAGAAGCTTCTATTTGTGGAAGCAGTGACCAAAGTGTGAAATACTGTATCCATTAAGACCATAAAAGCATTTTCTCTCATAGGGTTACCACTTAATGCACTTGCCAGGTGGTACGCAGATCTGTTTGGTTTGAAAGTGGCAAATATTCATCCAGGACAGTTTCCCAGTCATAGGTGGAGAAACAGAGAACGTCTCATTCACAGACACATTTTCAGAAATACTGAGCTAACAATGCTAACAATCGATTCATTTCAGAAAGCACTCTAGAAAGCTGCTATTTTTTAATTCAAAATTACATTTTTTAACACATATGACCAAATTGTCATGGTTTGCAAGGTGTTAATGGTGGTTGTGGATCCAAAAAAAGCAGGCAGGAGGGGAGCCGCAGGTTGTATTTGACAAATTGTATTAGAATAAAGTCAGCAGGAACAAAATCTAAAACATCAAAGTCATCTGAACAGAAAAGTACAAAGCATCAAAGAAAACCATGAGTAAAAATCTGCCAAGATGAAACAAACCTGACAGGGTGCATCAAACACATACACAGTACAATGACCCGACGCCGAATGGTCATGGGGTAGTCCTTTTAACTGCCACTGATGAAGACGACCTGCACCTGTGCAACTGAGGGCGGGGCCGACAGCACTACCCGTTGGTCGCCAACCAGAACGTGACAGTCTGCCACTGATCGGAACGACCAGCAGCTGTGCAAGTGCAGGCGGGGCCGACAGCCCCACCCGTTGGTCGCCAACCAGATCTTGACACAAATATACAGTAAAATCTCGTTATATCGATATTGGTTATATCGATAGTACCGCTTATTACGATACTATTTTCATTTCCCTTGCACATTTCTAGTCTTTTTATGTATAATTAGTACCGTTTAGTACGATACCCAGTTATTACAATAATCCGGTTATTACGGTGCTCCTTTTCATCCCCCGCCGGCCATTTTTGTTGTTTATATCAATATATCCGTCGCGCCATTGGTCAACTTGGTCACGTGTCTTGTTACGTGAGCCGCCATCAGTCGCGCCATTGGTCGATTTGGTCAGGTGACTTGGTTACGTGCCCAGCACCCGTGTAGCAGATCCATTTTCATTTTCAGACGCTAGCTCGTGTGTAGCAGACGAGATTGAAGTGTTTGTGTTAAAAGGTAAAAATGGGAAGCAGAAGAAGATTGATGACTTTTTTAAATTGTATACATAATACAGTAAGATGTAAGCGTTGCAGTTTCCCTGTTGTGTTATGTACATGCCCACTGTACTGTATATGAATGCAATCGTTTTTTGCAACAATGTTTCTTGTTTTGTCTTCTGAAGCGCGATGATTTTGAAAATTATTAACATTCCATACTGTGTATTAAAGGACAGCCGATGTCACTTTTTATTCAAATGCAAATAAAAATGACTTCACGCCAAGACGTCTTGCATTGCTTGTGAATCCAAACAATGGCTTCAGATTCGGATAATATGCTTTCTTGTTACACATCCAGTTATGAATATGTTTCAAATACACTGTAGTTCTGAAGATTAAAGCATACATGTTTACAATCATTAAAGAATTATATGTGCCATTTTGAGGCAACATTGGGGGAACATCTCTCACCCCAAAAAAAAAAAACGGAGCTAATGGCCAGCTCAGTTTCTTATATGGCGCTTGGCTGCCCTCTTTTGGCGGCTTTTGTTTAATGCAGTTCGGCACAGGATCGGATATATCGATAGTCCCGGTTATATCGATATTTTTTCGGACTCCCTTGAATATCGATATAACAAGACTTTACTGTACTTTGATTAATAAGCCACGATCACTGCAATCAATGTCTACAAAAGAGTAAGGCTGGGCGATAACAGAAAAAAAAATCCTGATCATTATTATTGTGACTGATATTGAAATCATGATTAATACAAAACATCAATTCATTGACTTAAAAACTCAATCACTCAAACCTAACATACCTTTTCATCTCTGCACATTGAACTAATTATTCCTAAACACTCCATTTTCTCTATTATGTCAAGTAGAAAATAAACCTCCACACTATTACTGCTAATTTGCAAACATTTAAACCTTGAATAATAATAATAATAATGAATAATAATTAAGCATACTTAATGTTTAATGACAATTAATAACAAGTAATAATACTCAACAATAATTAATAATACTTAATAATAATTAATAATAATACTCGTTAATCATACTTAATAATAATTAATGGGAAGATTCCACAGTGCAACAGGCAGCATGGAACTGTGTCATTTTACAATATCATCAAAGGTCACAATGCATTCATCTGAATTTGTGATTCATGTACAACCTTAGTAATGCCCCTTGCCACACTTTATTATAAATACCTGCTGGTGTTCACATTTTAACATGATGGTTTTTACAATATTCCTGGAGAATGAGTGTCTAATCACTGGTCAGCTATTTTTGGAATAGGCCCGCAGCTACTCATGTCATTCTTGAGAACTCCCTGGTGCCCGCTGGCACCATTTTGTTGACCCCTGATTTTAACTCGTGGGAAAGTCAATCCAGTTGTGACACCCCCTAACACCTGTCCCAAGCAACCGGAGAGATAGAGAGACAAAAGAGCCCGTCCCTTTTCTTCTTCGCTTGTATGTTGAATGGTCCACAAAGGGACGGTGAGGTTTGTTCAGAGGAGAAGTCCTTCATAAGAAAATCACTGAGGGTTCCAGCAACCTTAAAGGTCCGATATTAAATCTGCTTCAGAAATGCTGAGCAAATGAAATGAGAGTTTGTTGATCCGCCAAAGTCCGGCCACATGATCTTTGTAGATGAAACCGTCTAATCTGACGGTTTCAGATGAAATACTGCATTTATATGATCATTAATACAACTAAACTGTAACCGTTGTTTGGGCATATTTCAGAAGAAACCTGTGAGCTGTGTAGCTATGAAAGATAATCGGAATAATTTACATTTTGACTTGAGGCCATGAACACACTACTTTCATGACTGCATGTGGATTCTTTACAAACTCGCTGAGGTTTGTGGTCGCACTATTATGGTATTTTCATTGTGTGGTGCATTCATGATATGTATATTGCGTGTTCAAGTCGCAATTTTTTTTTTGCGGGTTTTGGTCTATGGAGAAAAACGCATGCGGGTCACCTCTTTGGACATGACCGATGAGTCATCCAAATTCTGCCTGTCACTCAAAGTCATCCAGGGTCGAGCCGAATGAGCACTCTTCTCAATTTTCTACTCATTCAGACCCTAGTTTTGGTAGGTGGTCATGTTTTGGCCAATGTTTAGGGCACCGTTCTGAGTGATCAAGGCAGGATAAGAAGTAAAGGGGCGCAGAAAGCCTTATATGTGCTTTCATGGTTTGGTGATTTCACTATAATCCGATTAAATACACTTGGTGAGATGGGTTTGGTGGGGTGTAGCCGTCAAGTGTGAATTGGCAGACAACCAGTGCACTCACACCTGCCACTCCATTTCATCTCCGTCTTTTAGCTGATTACATTCTGCAATTAAAAATTCTAATCATATCTGATTCTATATTATGCAGGATTTGTGCGGATTATTACATTTTTGGGTGTGTGTGTGTGGGGGGGGGGGGTTGGTTAGGGTAGTGGGGCTCACATTCACCTGTATCTGTCAGCTCAGTTTCTCAAACTGATTCCGCCTCGAGTTTTATGTGTGAATGTGGCATATTTGGTTTTTGGTCAGGGAGACTGTGAAATATTGTTGAGTGAGAAAAAGATGGTGCGGTGCGCTAGGAGTCCTTCACATTGACTGTTCTTATTGAAGACCACTGATGAATATTTAGAAGCTGCATTCCCGGTAAAGAAACACATTAGCACCAAATGTACGGTGCCATGTCATTGACTTTGTTGAAGTTTACTCAATCAAAATGCAAGCAGGATCCTAAATGGCTAAAAAGAAGGATGTCCTTTTCAAATTAACGGCAACAGTTCAATGCTAGAATAAATGAGTGGCAAAAAAACAATCCTCCAAAGCAATCTATAGTAGCCAATCCAACCATGAAGGAGCATAAAATGGCTTGAGCAGCTTCTTCTCAGCATTAGTGGTTTTGTGTGGGATGCTGTATAATCTACCTGCCAGATTAAGATGACATGGTCATTGTCTAGAAGAGAGAATTGAATTATGGTGTGTGAAGGGGCTTTAAATAAGATTATAGGGAAAGCGCTCATCCAGTGTGCGAATGATGTGCAAAGTCAGGAGCTTGGCAACACATGCGCGTGTGTGCTCTTTCACACGTGCACACACGTGCAGACACGCGCACACACATGCATACACACACACACGCACATACGTGCGCGCACACACAACACACACACACCCTCATGGATTCATCGATTTTACACTGTTTTGCATACTCTTAATTTCCACAATACAATAGAGACAAACCTTTCCCAATGCACATACGTTGGACTGACGGCACAAGCATTCTCTCATTTTACTTATTTTTCTAAAATCATCTGAAGCACACTGATATGTATTATTCATAGAGTTGATTGTGTATTCGCTTGTTTTACCTGTCATTTTACCGACTTGACTTGCTTGAGTTCCCTAACCAACTGTACTTGGGCTAATCCTCTGGATGTGTGTGTTATTATTTTAGCTATTCTGCAGTACACTAAATCTGTGTATCTGCTCTGTTTAACCACAGATAATCTCCTTACAAAAGGGTTAATTCTCAAGATCTTCCCTCACCATATTTCCTCTTAACCTCTATCTTATGTTCCTCCTTAGGCAATGACTACACAGTATGTGCATTGATATTGTCGGTATTCCATGCAAAATTGTGTTGTCTGTGTGCTTGACTCTGTGTGATGTAATCAGTTCAGTTCCTGTGGATACAGTTATCCTCGACCATGTTGTGTCCGTATATGTGTGTTTTCCCTGAGGGAAAATGATGTGGAGAGAGTCTGCAGCAGCCTGCATGTATTTTATCATCATTGATCATCAGATGATACAATACACATGCCTGAACAATAGTGATGCTATCAATGAATCATAAATGTCTTCAGTATTGTACATCAGATCACAGTGTGTGTGTGTGTGTGTGTGTGTGTGTGTGTGTGTGTGTGTGTGTGTGTGTGTGTGTGTGTGTGTGTGTGTGTGTGTGTGTGTGTGTGTGTGTGTGTGTGTGTGTGTGTGTGTGTGTGTGCTTATTAGAATTAGCAGATGGAGTGTATTCGCATTAGCCACCGGGGTGCTAACACAGACGGAATCATTCTGGTTTGCAGAGATGACACCAGGTTGCTTCTCACTGGGGAACAGCCAGGCTGGGACAGCCGGTGTGGAAATTAACGGGTGTTACGGACTGGTCCAGAGTCCAGCCTGTCTAAGATGATTAAGATCATCAATGTGTTAAGTGGTCAGAGTGGGCTTAGTTGCTATCAGAGGTCTCTGCATAAATATACCGTATAGACCCTGCAATTCAATTTCTGCACTTCTTTGTAAATATAGTGAACAATATTACTTTTCAAAATAGTGTAATTTCAATGTTAAACATTATAATGAAACACATGAAGTTAGGGATACAAGTGAACTTGACCTTCTTTCAATCTTTGAATGAATGAATACATTTGATTAGATGAATCTCGCAGTGGAGAAATTCAGAATTTACAGCTGCAACGTTATGAAACTAAGAGGAAAGGAAAAAGAAGTAGAAGAACAAAACATAGGAGCTGTAAGGCAGCCCCTTTTGCGGCGCCATCTTGAAGTCAAAATAAAAAAAAAAAGATGACAAAATATGTCCAACACGATGCTTTTTGCACATCTGGATTTCTTCAGATGAATGGCAAAATTCACAACAGGTGTTTGATCCCAAAAAACAACAACAAAGATACGTGTTCTACAACACCCATAATTTTTTGCAAGCTATGCAAAAAGTAACATTGATCTGTTGCATGTGTGCAAATTAAGGTTCACCTGTAAAGGTTGTTGTGCATTTTTGCTGATTCTGAAAGCTGGATAATCCTATTCCGAGACATTCTTGTGAAGCGTGTAGGGCGAGAAGCATGCGAGAAGATACTATGTGATGTATGAAGGGTCTTATGAAATACACTTGAAAACTTAGTCGCTAAGTTTCTTTCTTGCATATTTTTGAGACCTTTTTTTCTTCAATATTGCTTGGGGATTGCAGTTTCAAGCTCTCCACAGGGGGTTGTTTCAGTGTTTTGCTAGACGAGACTTGCGCTGCTGCCAACCATCACATTGCCTACATTTTTTTTTTCTTTCCTCTAATATTTTTTGCTCCTCTCCATGTTCTTGGTTTTGAAAATGAATACGCTTTCAAAGCAATAATTTTTTTAAGTATTCACAACTCCGGCATGACCATTCAGTGTCGTGTTATTGTATGTGTTTGTTGTACCCTGTCCGGTTTGTTTAATATTGGCAGATTTTTACTCATGGTTTTCTTTGTACTTTTCTGTTCTGATGACTTTGATGTTTGAGATTTTGTTCCTGCTGACTTTATTTTAAAATAATTTGTCAAATACACACTGCTGCTCCCTCCTGCCTGCTTTTTTTGGGAGATCCACAACCATCCACGACCTCGCATAACGTGACAACTTCCTCATGCAAAATAGAAGTTCAATATGTGACAAATGCTGCAGCTCAGACAAAAACAACACACCTCATTTATCAGTAGTGTATTCCTTTTCAGATCAGTAATTTGGACCAAATCCACGGGTAGAATTTAATCACCTTGAAAGACATGCATGGCTTTAGTTTAGGCTGCATTTCAAATATTAGGGATCCAGAGACTTCACCAAAGGTTTCGCTTCCTCATTTGTGTCCTGTTATTGATTTTGCTTTGACAAATTGATGTTATTCTTCTTCTTCTTTTCCTTTCGGCTTTTCCCTTCAAGGGGTCGCCACAGCAAATCAGTATCCTCCATCTTGAGAGGTTTGATCCGCATGTTTGTTTAGCAATCTTTATTAATGCTAGAATAATACAGGATACATAATTTCTCCAAGTTTACTTCCAACCCATACCCATCAACCATTGGTTTCAGTCCTATTCGGTACTTTTTTTCCCATTTTTAGGAACCTTTTAGGTTATATACAGAAACATGCAACCCACAACACCCAAGTTCCTATTTACTGTTATTGTTCTCTGAAACAAATTGGTCTTTGTAACGTCAGACAGTCAGGACTGCCCTGACCATTACGGCTCGTTAAAATCCATACAAATCAATATTCCTCCATTTGCTGAAAACTGCAAACACACGGTATTTGTTTTTTTGCTGAGCTGGTGTTACACAAGGCTGTGCAGGGTGGAAATAACAAGAGATTGAAACTCGGCTAAAAGTAACGAGGTCTTTGCAGTTAAGGCGCAACTTCTTAGTGCATTTTTTGTGGTTTGCAGTTTTTTTTGGCTGGCGGTGCTATTTATTTTGATCTTGTATGAATATTTAGCTCCCTTTGTTGTCTGTTGTCTGGTTGAGAGGGAACACATTTAATCTTTGCTGTTTATTACACATACAGCACATTTGACAATAAAGTTGTACTTCACTTCATTAAAATTTTAGTGGAAGGTACTATTTTGCAAAGAAAAAAACATATTTCTTTTAGAAACAGCATGATACTGACTCGTTAGCATGTCCACCTCACATTGCAGAGATCCAGGATTCGATTCAATTAATTGAATGTTCTTAATTTTCTTTAGATTTGACCTTGTGTTTGATTTTTTTTATCTTTATGTGCCCAAAGATTAGCTATTAGTCAGCTTCCTGATGACAGCTGGGTTCGTCTCCAGCACAACTGTGACTATCGTCAGGATAAACAGTATTTGTCAATAGATGGATGGATGATTCTTTTTGAGAAAAAAAAGTCTGGATGGCATAATCGGAGAACCGCATTACTCACTCCAAACTAACCTTGTCCTGAAAACTGAGAATGTCTGCTTAGCATGGATTTCACTCCTCCCTCTTCCACTTTTTCTTCACGCTCTCTTTTACATTTTCTACTTACTTTTCCACCCTCACACCGCTTGCCTCCTCATTTAAGGCCAGGTTGATTTCCTACTTCCTAAACCTATACTGATTTAACCACTTTAATGCCTTCTTTCTTTCCTTTGCTCATCTTATCTTGCTCGGTTCTTACTTTTTGCCTCTGCACCATTTCACTCTAAACCACTGAGATGGGAAATTGTGTCGCCTGCCTTCCCAACGTCTGATTGTTTTCTTTCAGAGAAAGGTGGACTTTCAATTAAATTGTCATTAGAAAGTCAGCAGCACTGGAGCAGAGCAAGCCTTCACACATGTTCGCTTCCGTGCTGCTTCTGTCCACCCGTGGATGAATTTTACCGAAGCCCGCCATTTGTTCGTCCCTATATCAGCTCCCGCAGTTTATATCTCTGACTGCCTCGAAGACCCTCGATTTGGTAAATCGCTCCACAAATGCTATTTTCACATGATGTGATCACAGGACGAGTTGGGATCAATCGCTGCCCACATTATGGGGGTAGAATTTGCAGTTCCGCCGGAAAGGGTAAATTCTGGCATTTGAAAGGAGATAAGAATGTTGATGTGAAAATTTGATTTGAAGTTGTAGAGAAAAACTCATTACTGCAAGGAAGGGTTGCGCCCTGAATGTATACTAGGCAGTTGTCCTCATTCTGTACAAAAACACAAATAATGCATGGCTGGGTGAACGAGTTTGACAAGCAATAACACAGGGCCCTCAAATAGACACCATACAGATTACATATGTCATATATTCAGCATGTGCACACCCTTTTGGGAACAACCCAAAATTTTCAGATTGATTTGATCCTTTTCTAGTTTCGATGAACACTCATCTCATTGTCAATTTCATTCATCATGTCAATATCATTCATGCATCCCAGCCTTTCCTACGACTGTTCTTGTGCACATGCGTGTGTGTGTGTGTGTGTGTGTGTGTGTGTGTGTGTGTGTGTGTGTGTGTGTGTGTGTGTGTGTGTGTGTGTGTGTGTGTGTGTGTGTGCGCGCGTGTGTGTGTGCTATAATTTGGCATGTACAGCACAATTTTACATGTTGAGGGAAAATATTAGTAGTGGAAACACAAAATATATTCATTATTCCACTCTCATTTCCGAGCTTCAGCAATTGATTTTTTTTAATCACACATTGGAGTGCCTGGGCTGCCGATAGCTATGAGGGAAGTGTGGCAAACTACCATTATCAAGCCAAAAACCGAGAATGACTCAACAATTCAGAATGAAAAGAGGATAAGCAGCAATAATCTGTTTTTGTGGACTGAAGCGTGTCGAAAGGCATTTTGAGGGGAGCAGCTGTGTATGAGTTTCTCCTCCGCTGAGGCTTATTGTCCTTCAGTACATGCCACAGCCTAAGCCCGCCCTCTGCGTCAGATTGTTCGCAAAATGCCTCGTAGCCTTTTGTGGGATTCCCCTGGTTTCAGCTTATCATTCTTGCACACATTCGGCACTGACTTTGAAAGGCATGGGCACTGTCCCAGTGAGTTCAGAGTGTGCCTTCCTGATTACCTAAAAATGTATCATCATCTTCATCACACTCCAGAACAAAACAATCTAAAATATCAAATTGGTCAACATACTAATAATCTGCTTAATCAGTAAAAAAAAAAAAAAAAAAACTTATGGCATTCATTAGTATGTCATTGATAAGACTGCCATAAGTGGAAGTGTTCTCAGTTGTGAAAAGCTGAATATCAGTTTCCTTGATTTCATTGAGCTCAAAGCGAAATACACAAGAACACTGCTGATGGTTGTGGAAATTTTCCATACTGTGTGAATGTTGTTTGTTTTGTGTGTTCTTTATGTCACATATAGATATGCATATTTTGGACTTTGGCTTTGATTTATGCCATCCATTTTAAAAACAGTGATTGCTGTATTTGGAAGCCTCATAGAATGTTTGTAGTTCGCTGAAGCAGCCTTCATACCGCCCTGGCCTGCCTGCCGCCGGAGCTGTAGTGCGGGTTGATCATCTGGCGTGTTTGTCTGTTTCCTGGTGGGAGGCTCCTAGCTGGTATCTCTAAGTAGGGTTGAATTCATGGTTCAATCCTTGCCAGCCGTCTGCGCTTGCAGCCTGCAAAGGTGACTTTTTTGGGGGGCTTGAAATAATTCACTTCATTTGTCTTAATTTGTCATTTGTCTTAATGGTCAGAATTGATTAGAGAACATTTTAATTCCGAACAGATATTCAAAATAAATGAAGTCTGGTTCAACTGTAATAAACATTTCCCATCCAGCTCTTAATAATAATAATAATAATAATAATAATAATAATAATACATTTAATTTTGAAGCACCTTTCAAAACTCAAGGACACAAGGAGAAGTTGAAGGAAATTCCCATAATAGTGGTTTCGCACATGACAAAGAGCGAGGAATTGCTATGCGGAGGGTGTGTTTGTATGTTCACTGTTGTTTTCATGAGCTTCTCAGACTCCTAGCCAAAGACCAGAAACATGGAGGTTTGCAGGTTTATAGATTTAAAACTGCTCCTTTGACCATTCAGGATAGTGCTGTCTGTCTCCAATTGTAACATGTGTGCTTGACTAATGGACTGTCCATCTAATAATGTGTCTCTTACACAGAAGAGCTTAGCGTAACTTTGTAACAACCCTGTCCAAGGCTCATAGATCAGGCTACTCCATGCAGCGCTAATCTCCACCACGCTTCTGCTAATTTATTTACGATGACCAAACAAATATCTTAAGCGGCTTAAAAGATGTCCAGGTAATAGTTCACTCGCACCCTGAAAACAAATATCTCCCGAATCGTGACAATTGTAAAATGTCTGTGTGTGTCAACCAGTTAGTGCCATACTTTGGCATTGATGCTTTCTTAATTGTTTGTCAATTTTCTAACTTTTGTACGCAGTCTAAATTAAGATGATAAGTGATCCAAAGCCCTGCCAGGATAGGGAACATTAATCTTGCCTGAGAGGAAGCATGGCGAATGATATGCCTAAGACTGTGCGTTGGTGAAAGCGGTAGCTCATGGAGCTTTCTTTGACAGAATGTCTGTCCTCTCTATACTCACAATTCATGTTAATAAATTATTTTTCCAGAAATGAAAATGTTTTGTTCGCATGAATCTAGAGATTGGATTTGAAAGTTGTTGGTGCCTGAGGAATTGTCTTGTTGCTGATGTGATGCATGTTACTGTTTTGTGCGACATTGTTGTCTTGTGTTTTCACACCACGAGGCATGAATATTTTGCAGGTGCATAAAAAGATCACAATAAACTCTCTTTGATCGGTCTGGAGAAGTCCTTTTAATCCTACAGGTGTACAGTATTGGGGAATTGGAACTGACCTTTGTGGGCTTCAGAACAAAGTAGTTGTGTTTGTAAACAAGTGCATAAATTATACGCTGTAACTGCTCACAGACATGTACACCATACCATAGGGCCTGAGTGTATAAGTTCAGAATCTATCAAGCTCCCCAAGTCTTTGCTTTAATATTCCATAAATATCAACCTGATGATCAATCTCTGTCCAACAAGCCAGGAAGTGGATTCCTGTTCACATTTTACAAGAGATCACATGAAAGTTTGTGCTCAATTCATACTTTTAGTTGTAAAAAAATACAAATACTTTGTTTTCATATTGAAATGCCACTACATTGTATGTTTGTTTAAACTTGAATATTCTCTACAGAGTTTTTTTTTTTACAAGTTAACTTCATGAAAGATGAGCACTCATGCACCTAACTAATATGGAAAGCATTCAAGGGATATTCCGATTAAGGCATGAAATCTATTCAGGGTGGAGGGCATTTTGGAAAAACGTATGATTCCGACTTAAAAGGGGACACAATGTTGATGTTTTTTTTCCTGCAGCATGCGTGACCTAATGCCAATCCTATCAAATACCCTTGTACATCAGTGTATGACTCTGTGGGTGTACAACTCCAATACATTTTTGGGGGGTCTATCGTATGACATTTAACAGCAAGAGTAGACAGCATATAAATGCACGCCTTAAAGGACAACCGACACCTCCGGACAAGTTGTGTCCATAATTTGTAAAATAGCTTCAAATGACTTCTACTGAGCGTATTTTACAAAGATTCCACTGCATATAGCTATATTTTACGTTTAAGTCTTGTTTTCGAGTTGATGATGATCCCCTACATGACGTCACATTTGGATTGCCCCTGTCCGAGAAAGCAACGCAAAATGCATTTTGCGGTACTTTGTTTGGTCTGAAAACTTCGTGTTGTTAATGGCGGAATCAGAAGGAAAATACATAAATAATGCAATGGTGAATTGATGTTTACTGACACAAATTCCCAGCAGACAAATCAGCCCATTTCCAACGGAGCTTCGGCGCCATCTTTTGCATTTCCCGGGACACTACATTGCTGTCATTGACGGCTCGAATTGATATGGGAAGACTTCTTTAATCGATTGCAAACATTTATGCTTTCCTCTTCAGAACTATTTGAATCATATTCAGAACTGGATGAGTAACAAGAAAGCTGACTATATGAGTAACAAGAAAGCATCTTCTCCGTATCTGAACTCATTGTTTTGTTTCTTGAGCAAGGCAAGACGACTTGGCATGACGTCATGAACTGGGGGCGGGACTTTTTGAAAATCCCCAGTTTCGAGCTGATTTGTGGCAAATTTTGGACACTTTAAGTCATTTTTATTGTTTTTTTTTTGCATTTGACTAAAAATATCAGACTTCGTGTTTTGGGTATTTTAGATGCTATAAAATGTTTTTCTGATGTCAGTTAGGAAACCAAAAAATGGTGTCGGTTGTCCTTTAAACAGAAAGGCAACTTACATCACAAAACATGATGCATGTGGACTACTGTACCAAAATCACGGACAAAGTTAGAATACCAGCCAGAAGTTTCTTGGGAAACATATTTCTCTTTTCATTAGTGTGACTTTGTGTGACTTGTTTGGTTTTATAGTTTCTGGAAAGGAAAACTTATAATAATCTGTTTAATGTTAAGTGACTTCTGATCTGAGTCTACATGATGAAAACAATAAGGTTGTGGACTTTAAGCAGTTGGGCTGTTTCCCTCGTGCTAACCTTGCACACTTTATATACCGTTGTAAAAATCATAACATTTCACTATCATAGGGCTAGCTCGCTACACCTTTCCTTCTGTGAGCTTCTGGCTTAACCTGATAGTTGATGCCTACGAACCATGGCTGCTATAATCATAGCAGAGCCTGCGTGTCTGTGATGCCAGCACATTATCAGTGCTGGCATCACAGATTCAGTTTATGGATTCATCAAATGCTGCACACCCGCCACCCTTCCTCTGTCTTGACTCTTCATAACATTAAATTTAGTGCAGCCCATTCTCTGTTTTCGTACTGTCTATGCCCCCAGGTCATCTGATTGAATCAGTTCTGCAGTATTGTTAAAAGTAGCACTGAGAAAAAAAGACTATTTGAGGAGTGGGGATGCCGTTTATGTGCTGCGAAACTCTCAAGACGCATTTGGGTATGCCCTGACACTTAAAGCGTGCTTTCAAAACACCCATATAATCAGTGGGGAAGGTGACCTGATTGCTGCAAGGTCAATTTCAAAAGAATAGTGCCTCAAGCAACCATTAATTTGATAACGGTGCATATTCTCATGAGAGAAAATGTCTAAATAAGAACAAAAATCATTCACGACTTCATGCATCGATTCACACGTAGCAAGTATTTTTTTCCCATTAACACATTTCAAGTGTTAAACCAGTCGTCGCCTCTCTTCCCTCAATATTAAGCAGACATAAATAACACAAAGACACGAAGAACGGAAAGCAGTATCACACATGCAGCTATCCAATTAAGCATTTCTGTAGGCACCATCCATAGATAATGAAGTAAGCGGGGGCTGGTGGGAATTTGTATGACAGCCTTTTCTTTCCCTCTCAGCCCCCCCATGCCCCCACTGCCATCCACTCCCTCCAGCAACAGCAAGACTTCTTGGTCTTTTGTAAATACAGTGAGACCTCGGCTTACGAACACCTTACCTTACGAACTTTTCGTTTTACGAACGTCAAATTTATGAAAATTAAACCTTGGAATACGCACTACTACTTTTCGCGATACACACCCACCACGGCTGGCGGAGTGATCTTCTGATCTGGCGGAGTGATCTGCGGATTTTTGTCGGAAGCACATGACCGAACAGCGCTCCAGTCGGCGCACCTTTCCAACCCCCTCTCTCTGAATTCACACGTCGATCACCTCCGAGGAGCTTTTTGCAGATAATTTTACGATTAGGAAATGATTGCAAGATGATCCCCTAATAATCGCCGTCGAGGAGAAGAAGGAGATCATTGAGAAACACGAACGAGGTTTGCGTTCGTGGCGTCACATGTGCACACCACGGCTGTCATGTGTCAGCCTGACACATCTCTCACACTGTGTGTCACTTCTCTGAGAGTAACTTTCTACGACCATTCTACAAATAACGAGCCCGGTACCGTCCACCATTGCTACCATCCTTCGCCTAAAAGCTTTACACAAAGGCGTTATTTAGTCGATGCTTTCACGTGACTAATGACACCGAAATTGTCACGTGCGAGTTGACAGCTGGGGCGGGGCCGCCGGTCGTCACCTCCGCCAGCCGAAGAAGACACTTCAATTTAATTTCATTTCAACGAGTCGCTGTCACCTCATCAATGATGACATGATTACAATGCCTCGCGCATCGTTGTGTCTTGTGCTGGCAGGTCCAAGAGTTTGGTGCTTTCCGGGATCGCGAATGTGCGTGTTGATCACCTCATCACCGATACTGGGACATTTCACCGAGTCGCTGTCACCTTACTAGTGACATGATTACGACGCCTCGCGCCTCGATGTGTCTTGTGCTAGCAAGTTCAAGAGTTTGCTTTGCCTGAGGTGATTGTTAGCCGCGATCGCATAAGTGTGGTGCTTTCCGGGATCACGAATGTGCTGGACGGATCGCCCCGCCCGCCTTCTTTTGTCGTATTTTATTCCGCATCCGTGGAATCATTGGACTCGCACCTTTTGTTGTAATAAAATCTCTGCCAGCACCTACGGGACTCGAAGTGGATGCAGATGATATCGAGGAGCTTGTTGCTGACGATAATGAGGTCCTCAACACAGAGGATTTGATTTGCCTTCAAGAGGACAAGCAGAAGCAGGCCATTCAGGAGTCGATGTGCAGGCTTTTATTGAACAGTTCCATCCAGAAAAGGCTACGAGAATCATCATGATGAATGATAATGATGCCTCAGTTTTGTAAGATCTTACAAGAAAGAAAGCAACAGGTGTCAATTAAGAGCCATCAACGACCATCACAAATGTAAATAAAGTGACTTTATTATACAGTGCAGTGTATTTCTTTCATTACAATACAATAGCACATTTATTATACATAGAATAAGGTATGTTGTGTGTAGTTTTAAGGCTTATTTAGTTGAAAATTATATTTTATGGAGACCTGGGAATGGATTATTCTCATTTTAATGGTTTCCTATCGAAATCTTTTTGGGATACACACTTTTAGCCTTACACACTCTGTCTGGGAATCAATTAAGTTTGTAAGCCAAGGTCTCACTGTACCAATTAGACAAATTAGAATCAAATGAAACTCGACCATACTCACAAAAGACTCCGCCTCAGCTCTCTGGTACAACAACTACAGTGAAATGACAAGATGTGATTGTCAGATACACTCTTAGTTTTTATAAGCATTTCCTTAGACTAGCTCGGAGTGTTTCTGCATAGCTAACATAGCTGAGGAGAAACAGGAGTGTCTTTGTAGTTTTCGATTCAAGAAAAACAGTAACATTGGTGAAGACAAAGCGACGCGATGTATACAATAAGGCAGCAGCAGCTGAGCAGATAAAACAAGTGTGAGGGGGGAGGAACCCAGAGTGTGAGAGATGAATAACTGTGTGACAGGTGGAATGAAAAAGCTGCAGTGGGTATTCGGAGAAGTGTGGTTATAGGTGGGTGTGTGGTGTGGTGTTTGGGTCATACATCACGCTAATACAGCAGGAGGACACAGCACAGTGCTATGCAGAGCATGGGTTGAAAAATGCGCTGTGCTTGCTACCCGCTCGATCTGATTGAAATCCACCACTCGGGCTACATTTATTCACACCCCTAAAACATTCCTTATTTATATTCCGTTGCCCTGTATATTCTCACTGATGATACCCCAAAACGGACTCATAGGAACATCATATTGCTGCTCCATGAGAATCCAGCGTGAACATACTGACACACATACATACACACATAATGTTACATACATAATGTAAATTTCTCCACTGTGAGACTAATAAAGGCAAATCCAATCCAATCCAATCCAATCCATACCACCCTGCTCGAACCTTAACATTTGAATGGAACCACATGGTGAGTAAGGTGTGTTTTACCTCAATCCCATGAGGTCACCGCTCTTTGTCATGTGCAAAAGAGGCCAATGAATATATGAACACAGTTGGCTCCCGAATTGGCCTTCTTTCTATCAGACTGTCAGCATGTTAATGTGAGAATCGTTGAGAGGAGCCCAATAATACAAACAATAAACATGCTCATATTACTGCCCTGATTCTGTCAATTAAAAGTGGGCTATTGTTTTCATTATACTTGTTTTATGTTTTGGCTCTCAGTGGCATGTGAATGTGTTGGTCAATCGTTGTTTATTTACGACAGAATTATAAGCATCTATGACATCAGTCATAATGAAAAAAATGCTGCTTGGAGGTTATGTGATTTATCTTACTCTTGCATTCAGCTAACCGCTCCTCTGCATAGTGGCTAAAGAAATAAGTAACCAAACTTTCAAACTTTGCTTGTGTTGTAGTCCAACAATTTAATACCCAAGGCTCATTAGGATTCAATACATCGTTCCAAGCTCTGGCCTTCCTGATGTTTGCCTGTTCTCCCTGTGCCTGTATGGGTTTATCAGGCTATGGCAGTTTCTGCCTACATTCCAAAAACATTAATGACGTGTTAATGCAACAGTCTTAATTGCCTCGAGATGTGATTGTGAGAGCCAATGGTTGTTTATTTCTGTGTGCTCTTCGACTCGCTCGCAACCAGTACAGGGTGTACCCTTGAAAACTGCCTGGAGACAACTGGGACAAGACTTAGTACACCCACAACCATTGTGATGAAAACGGTTCAGATGTTTATTATATGCATATTGCATACATATCAGTGTTGCCTTTGCAAAACACTAAAATTATAAATCAGGTTGAATTTATTTATCTAGACTTTAATTACAAAAAAACACCTTGATTTTGATCCCAAGGAGGACAAGGCCCCCAGACCCCCAAAAAAATCAGTCAAGGAGAAAAATGAGAAACCTTGATCAGGGGCTACAAATGGGGAAAACCGCGCTTCCAGGATGCAATGCCAAGTGGGTTACATTTAAGACACAATCTGATGCTATACAATGTCACTTAGAATAATGTTAGAGTCAATTTATAAGATAAAATTAGATAAGATTATTTTGTTCTTTTGACTTCAAGAAGGCGCCGCAAGAGTGGCTGCCTTTCCAGCAGCTCATGTATTATGTTTTTCTACTTTAATTCCTTTCATCAATTTGCTGCTGTGAAATGTAAATTTCTCCACTGTGAAACTAATAAAGGAAAATCCATCCCTCCATCCATCCATCCATCCATCCATCCATCCATCCATCCATCCATCCATCCATCCATCCATCCAAAACGCTGCACAAAGACAGCGAGTCCTCTTCCTAACCCAGCCCAGTTGGGCAATAAAGACATTTCCATAGCAACACAAAGACAATAGCAACGCCTAGAAGTCACATGTCCAGTGGACCGGGACTTGCAAATGCAAGTCGGGGTAATGTGAATTAATTTTCGCAACCTTTTCAGGACTCTGGTGTCAGCATTTTGTATGAACTGTAGACTTTTAAAACTAGATGCAGAGTGACACAGAAAGCAATATGTTGCAGTAATTGAAGCGATACATAACTAACACACAAATTGTGATTTATGTGTCATGAGTAGACAAGTGGAGCAAAATACTGTACATGTAAATAAATGAAATCACCGAAGGAGTTTTTGAGTCTGGTTATGACCAACACTCTAAGAACAAGCAGGTTCATTGTGATTCAATTGGTGTTCAGTCTTGATCAACTTTCTTCAATATTTCAGTGTGTGTGTGTGTGTGTGTGTGTGTGTGTGTGTGTGTGTGTGTGTGTGTGTGTGTGTGTGTGTGTGTGTGTGTGTGTGTGTGTGTGTGTGTGTGTGTCTCTCTCTCTCTCTCTCTCTCTCTCTCTCTCTCTCTCTCTCTCTCTCTCTCTCTCTCTCTCTCTCTCTCTCTCTCTCTGTATCTTTGTAAGTGGTTGTCGTTAAGAGTCTTAGAATTTGCCACCTGATGATGAGTGTAGAGGTTGCAACTTTTCATTTATCCCCATTCACCTCCAACGAAAGGAGTAGCATGCTCCAACAAAAGGGGTAGCAAGCATGCCATGTGTTCCTGGGTTACCCCTGGGCAAATGAATTAATGTTGAAGGCCATCTGATGAGCACACTTTCAAAAACACATACAGCTAATGTATAGGAGAGCTGAGATACATCTGATGTTTTGCCCATGCTGCATTTTGTATAGATCCATCACTGATGACAGCATTCATCAAATTTGAGTTATGTCCTCAGGACACCAAGTTTTTCTCAGAAGTAGACAGGAACCCCTTCAAGAACAAAGAGTGACTTGAGGCATTGTTGTGTTGGGGTTGCGTTGAGGTGGAGCCTGCTATTGACGAGGATGCCGTTTTCATGAATGTCCTATTTTATTCTTCCGCATTGGTCATTACAGTTCAAAGGTGGCCCAACCCCAGTGACTGAAAATGACGACTTCCTGGGGTACAAGAGGGCCATGGGCAGTGAACCGGGTCTTTCAAAACCTTGTTGTATTTGACAGGCCAGCTGTAATTGCTCCTTGGAGACTGTCAGCATCATCAAAACGAATCATTTTTGAAAGCTGACTCCGATTTGAAGAAATGTGGAAATACAGCGTGGGGAGGCAGCAAAGCAAGGCAAGAGGTTGATTCGTTTGATGCTCCTAATTTCTAGATTTGTCGACAGTCTTGCTTAGGTCTTATCATGCTTAATAATAATCTCTTGCCTCTTTACTGCTATGTACTTTTTCCTCTCAGCGGACCACATTATTGCTTCAAAAATCGATTTTCGTTTCGTTTTTGTCAATTGTGGAAAACATGAGGAAGTGTGGCCAAGTCCTTGAGGCCAAGTCCTTGATGGCAGTTTGTGGTTGGATGTTGAAAGGGCCAGGCTTCTTACCTTCACTTCAAAACCATGGTGATTCCCAGTACCGCTTGAGTTACATTGTGTTGGATCATGTCAGGGACATGGGGAGTGTTGGGGTTTAGTTTGAAAAAAAAAAATATTGTCACATTGGATTGGATTGGATTTGCCTTTATTGCCTTTATTGTTGATACAGCATTGCCTAAAAAGGTTGTTGCTTGGGGCTGTGATTAATATACTTTTGTTATTGACGGGGAGGTCAGAAACCACTTGCTTTTGAGTATGTAGAGCCGATGGATGTGGGTTCAAGATTGGAAGCGAGAAGCTACTATGGAAACTACCTGTATGTTCAGCATTTGAAATCGTCTCTGTGTGTATGTGTATCAGATTACTGAATTGATATGTGTGCAACCTTTTCACCGCCTTTGTCTGACCATCACTAATTCTCTGCCACCCAAAACAAGATTACATCAATTTGTAATGAATTTGCCATCTCCACCTTGTGAATTGCAGCCCTACATACAATACACAATTCATTAATACAGCAAAACCTTCATGTTCCACTGGTGCCAGATTATTTTCCATGAACAGTTGTGCCCATCTCGATGGGTCCGACCCAGTTGCTGACCCATGAAGAAATCTTGACCAATACTGCCATGTCCTCCAGACTGGATGCAGTGACACACTGAATTTTGGCCGACAGGCAGGCATAGAGAGACAGACTGAGTTTGACCCAGACACACTGGAATGTAAATAAGGAGATCGACAGAGATTATACAGCCTGCTTTTTAAAACAGCCCTGGTCCTTGTCCAAGTCACACCCCCTTCCGAGGTCAAAGATGAGGTTATTTTTTTTCTTTTCATGTAATTTCTTTGGACCCAATGTTTTCAGAAGGACCTTTTCTTTTTTATTTTGTTTTATGAGGTGCTGTATATTTCAAGCAAGGCTCAAACAGTGCGTTGGAAAAAGATCGGCCTTATCTCACCCTCACCTCCTTTTTTTTCATATATGCATTCCGTTGCCGGCTGCCTCTTGACTCCCTTCTTTTCCTTATCCTTTCATTCTGTTTCTGTCCTCCCCTCTGGCTCACCTCCCTCACTCCAACATGGCCTCATGGAAATTATTCCTAAATGGAAAGGGATGAAAAGTCTTGAGTGCATTGGCTCTTTTTCAAACGATGTACTCAAGCCAGGGAGACAACACAGAAATAACTAGGGCAACATTTCTTCACTATGAAATGTTTTATTATTATTAAGACAGCCTAAGAGTGAATTGATTTTGTTTGTAGTACTTACATGACATTACAGAAAGTCTTTCAATACTTAAATGTCATGTCTTCATTTAGCGTAGTTACTAGTTATTGCAACACAAGTTGAGTCAATACTAACGGTGGCATTTGTTGTATGTTTGACATCATTGGCCAATAAAGATGACACTGATTTTGATTCACCCCTTGCTTTAACTTGTTTTAGTTTGTTTTTATTTAAACCTTATTGTTTCATTCATTGACTCACAGCAGAATACTGAAAAGCAACAAGGGAGGTTACCTTGACGCTGGTTTGATAATTATCTTATTTCTATTTGTGTTTTAACATTATTTCCCTCAAGGGTCAAATTCAAAATGGTGAAATTAATCCTTTCCAGACCATTTTTGAACTATGTTAAGTTACAAAGAAAAATCACAGTGTCATTTATGGTAACATATGTTTTTCTTCATCATGCATTGAAAAATGTCATGTTCACATTTTCAATGGAAAGTAGTGTTGAAATATTTTAATGGCTGTGTCTATGATTGTCTTTCCAAAAGCTCCCTATTTATGTTGTTGTGAGAGAGAAAGACAGGGGGCTAGATTTGTCTTCCTCGATGTCTTTTCCCTTTCACTTATCTCTTTTGTTTTCAGTTGGTTCCTGAGATGGGAATCAACTCTACGTTCTCTCCTCAAGCGAAACTAAGTGCTTCTGCGACTCTCCAAACTGTCAGCTCCAAATTGGCAGCCCGACCTTCTCTTTCTTCCTTGTGGTGTCTTCGCAAAGGCATACCTCTACCATGTGGAAAGAAATGCAATTAAGAGGTGACATAAACACTGAGCACCTATTGTAGTCATAGCTTGGTAGAAGGAGAAGGGCATTGGGCAAGGGGGGGCTGATTAGAGGCTGCTATTGTGACATGCATGCATAGATAGTGGTCTATTAATTGGAAGTTGCAGAGGTGAGCAATGGACAGACAGTGGAGAACGTGACCCATTTTCAATTAATAAGCTTCGACCTTGACAAGAAAGCTGTGTTAACCTCATCGACGGTATTGGTTTGTGTGACCTGATACTTTCATTGCTGGCGGTCACGGTAAAAACCTGGATGCTCAAGTAAAATGGAGATGCAAAGTGGACTGATTCTCCTGATTTCTTACATTTTTGTGTTCACACGCTGCTGTTCAGGCGGAAAAACAAACTTGAAGACTTTGTGCTATATGGCTTGGAATAATAACATGCGCCTCTCCGCAGATAATTCATTGATTACTCTCGTTGGAAACACACTATAATTGTATTGTGATAGTCTCTTGCTGCGTTAAATTAAAAAAATAAGAAGCTCACTGGTGGAGACTGTCTGTTTAATTGCCATTTAAGGTGGCTGACATTTGGAGCGACCCACTGAATCTGGCCAAAAGTCCAAAAGGTGTTGTGAAAAGCTGTGTAATTATTGTGGTCTCCCCAGGCAACGGGCTTAATAAAAAGAGAGAATGACTCCGCATGCTCCTCCATACCTATATCACAGACACTTTCATAAATACCTGTGCAAAATTTCATCCTATATTTGTCGGTCACCTGAATGAAAATGGCAGACAATTTTGATTTGAGTTGTATTATTATTATTATTATTATTATTATTATTATTATTATTATTATTATTATTATTAACTGCCATTCGACTGCCATCGCTGGACACCAAAGGGGCCATTGTGCTTTTTTGCGCCTGTAATGGGCAGCATCTTCACAGCTCCGCTTTGTTCAGGGGAAAGGTCGGTGCTGTTGGACAGTCTGCGGCTGGATGGATGCATGGCTTGAGGAACCCGCGATAAGAAGAAAGGAGCGTCAGCGCAGAGCGCCGATGCGTGTGTGGAACTGTTGCGGCTTGGAATTGAAGCAGATTTATGTGGAACAGGAGATGTGAGACAATCTCTTTTCGTCAATGGATGCTACAACTGCGTGTTTGCTTTCAACATTTAGCTTGTAGTCGACGTGCACATTCCACCATGATATCCCTGATCCACTGGTGGAAAGACACTTTGATCCTCTCTTCTTTCATCTAGAACTGCTTCATATCATCACAAAGAGGGTACAGCAAGTCCTGAAGAATGAATGTCTCTGTGTGTCTTTGTTTTGTCATATTGTCTCTATGCTGTCGTATTATTTGTTATTTAGTTTGTTTTTTGTTCTTTTGACTTCAAGACGGCGCCCCGAGAGTGGCTGCCTTTCCAGCAGCTCATGTATTTTGTTTTTCTACTTTCATTCCTTTCATCACTTTGCTGCTGTGAAATGTAAATTTCTCCACTGTGAGACTAATAAAGGCAAATCCAATCCAATCCAATTATTATTATTATAATTATTATTATCTCATCTCATCTCATTTTCCGTACCGCTTATTCCTCATTAGGGTCGCGGGGATTGCTGGAGCCTATCTCAGCTGTCTTCGGGCACGAGGCGGGGGACACCCCGAATTGGTTGCCAGCCAATCGCAGGGCACACAAAGACATACAACAGTCACTCTCACACCGAGGGACAATTTGGAGTGGTCAATCTGCCTGCCATGCATGTTTTTGGAGTGTGGGAGGAAACCGGAGGACCCGGAGAAAACCCACGCGGGTCCGCGGAGAACATGCAAACTCCACACAGGCCGCCCTATTATTATTATTATTATTATTATTATTATTATTATTATTATTATTATTATTATTATTATTGTTATTGTTAATGTTAATAGTATGGTTAATTAATAATAATATTATTAGAATATTTGAGGCGATTGTTTATAGCACACAGTGTAGCATCTTTCTGTCTTCTGAGTTCTTTGTTGATTGCAGGGCATTAACACGTCATTCGGTAACCGCTTGAACAAAACGCTGAGTTTTGCTTGGTTCACTTTATAAAAAGGCCTACACCATGGATCCAAAAATCATGTTTGTACAGTAGATGAATGGCTCCTTGGCCGAGTCCTTGGGGGTTGTTTAGCTTTCAGACCCCTGACAGAGGCAGAGAGACTCCCTTTGGGAAACATGAGACACTTCAGGTTGAATGGAATTCTCGCTGTATTCTCTCTTCATCTGCAGGCCCAGGGGGAAATAGCAGCCGAAACAATTTTAAAATAGGATGCTTAATCCAGCAGCACTGAATGAAGGATAGTAGCGTGTGAAGTTATTTTTTTTTCTTCCACCCAAGAAAAAAACACTTGAAAAGAATACAACGTTATGAGCCATTACTAGATGATAGTAAAAAGTTTATGATAAAACAGCTCTAGAAGTTTAAGGCTGAGTGCAGAATGCTATCGTCGTGCCACGACATGATAAATGATGCAGGGAAGATCGTGTTGCTGGGGACTCGCAATGAAACATTCAGCACAGATATATTCTTTGGCACAGCGAACTGACACATATGAACGCAAATATGCAAGTTTGACCTTAGTTTCTGACAAATAAGATGCACTTTGAGGCGATGGGTAAATAAAGTATATGTGTTAGAAGGATATTTTCTGTTCGTATTTTATAATTATCACACTAAACATGATTTAATGTTCACCCATGACTGCATCGTAGTTGAGGAATAGGGCATCAGTCATACACAGACAGTAGCTCCCAATGATAAGGTATGAGAGTGAATTCTCCCCACATGTGTACGGTGTGCATGTGCCCCAGGGCTATTGGTTCAGTAAATGATGCTGGTGGGGTTGTCAACAGAGATGGGGTCATCACTCCATAGAGAGACTGATAGGTGAGTCATATGCCCCTGGAAGATGGAAGTGGTTGTGAGGGGCTTTGACGTTTTTGCAAACCTTTATCAAAGAAACCTTTGTGTTTTCCTTTGTATTTTGATAGATTTTTTTCAATCCACTGTCTTGTGCTTACTTCACTTCATCCCATGGCCTAGAAGGCCGTAGGGGTGCCATGATGGACGTCTGGGCAGTCAGAGATCTCCAGCGCTCTCGGTCTTCGTGGGTAGCGCGGTCGTTGTTTTTCCGGGCCTCGGCCGAACCGGCATGAGTGATCCTGACTGTTTGTACATCATGACATTTCAGTAGGCAATTAAACTTGGTGGTGCCTATCTCCTCTCTAAGCTCTTCACCAGGAGTTCCGGAGCCCCCCTGGTTACCCTTGTGCTTAATGTGTCGGGTAAAAATAAAACTATGCCATCGTCATCATCATCCTCATCGTCAGATGAACACGTGATCTGAATCATTATATGTAACAAAATTAACCAAACTTTTCCATCAGCATATTTTTTCTTTTCTTCTTTTCCTTTCGGCTTTTTGCTTCAGGGGTCGCCACAGAATCCTCTTTGACAACATCCATAAACCTCCTCTTTGGTCTTCCTCGCGGTCTCCTGCCTGGTAGTTCAAGGCTCAGCGTCTTTCTCCCGATATAGTCACTCTCTCTCCTTTGGTCATCAACGTATATTGAATATAAATAATAAGTCATACTTGGAGAGTAACACACTCAGCTGCTACGTTAGCATGGCAACAGTGCTTAACCAATGTGATGAATGGGGAGCTTCCATTGAGCGAGTGTAGATTCGTAAAACCTCATTCTTTGGAGCCTTCAAGGAGGGTGCTGGTCACTGAACTTGCAAGGCAGTGATGCGGTGGTGGCGCGACTTTGAAGCCTGAGTTGACTATTACAGCCACTGTTAATTAGACCATTCCAAATCCACCCATCAAAATAACAACATAACAAGTAAGACTATAAACAGTGTCTGAAACTCATGACAAAAAGTTAGCGGACACCAGGGCAGACAACTCTGAAAAGTGTCCTGCCCGACCATAAAGTTGCCTGCCCCATTTTTCACAACTTGAAACACAATAAGACGACTAATCACAAAAAAAACATAGTTGCGAAATATAAATGTTTTTTTTAATTAAGGAAGTACCTACCACAACTGCTTAATTTATGGTAAATGTCCCTTGCTGAAGATTTTGCTCCAGTTGTCATTTGTCGTCATGGTGCACAATGCAATGTTTGCGTTGCATCTGCTAAAAGCCACATGGCTCCTCCTTCTAAGCGCATTTCAAAACAATCACGTATACTTTACAGTCACGTTCGTTTGGCAATTTGCTTACTCGGCACGGCAGCCAATCAGAATCCTGTTTTGTGCTTCGGACTATACCGTGACTGTAAAGTGTACTTGATAGTTTTGAAAGGCCCGTAGGAAGAGGAGTTCACGTGGCTTGTAGCAATTTGCTTGTAGCTTTTGCTTGATTGAATAAAACAAGCGTTTGATTGGAAAAAAAATCATTTTTTTCTTGAATAAGTTGTCGGTCACCCGGGCCGAGACGTTTTGAAAGTTGTACGCCCGACATAAACGTTGTACGCCCCGGGCCTCCAGGCAGACTTTATTTCTAACAATGCTATTAATCACATCTTAATATGATGGCACGGGATGACCCTGACACATAAATAGGAGACAGCAATGCATCTCTCTTTCATTGCTTGAGTGGAGAGTGATCGCTCACGCCTATTTGTGAAACTGCCTCTTACATAATTTTTATTCTATTTTTTTTTGTAAGAAAGTGGACGCCAATGGTAAAATATCTGGGGGAACATTTAAATTTGATTAATTTTCACAAGACCGATAATAAAACCGTAAAGTGGCCTTATTGGTACTTCCGATCTTTGATAATTCAACTCCAATGCCAGTTTACGACTGCGACCTTGTACCCATCCCATGTTATCACATAGTGGCAGGATCAGGACTACGGTCAGTTTCTGTGTACTAGCACCAATATTGGAGCCTTTTATCAAAGATAATTCACTCAAAATAAACAAAATGATGTGAAGAACAGTCTCCTGGTCAGTACCATGCACTCATTTGGTCCATGTTCATTTGCGAGATATTTTGCCACCATTTTCCCAGATTAATTATTAGTGTCAAAGAAGAGTTTAGTATTCTTTTTGGTGCATGCCTTGACACGAAGTGGTCCTCGGCTTCTGTTGCTATTAGTGTCTCAGCCTGCGGCTGCTCAGTCACCACTTCAATGAAAGCTTTCTCTAGCAGGACCATCTCTCTGTCGCAGCTGCTAACTCTCCTGCCCTGGAGAGAAATACGATGCGACAGAGCATCCATAGTACTTTCTTGCCCCACCCTAGTTTCTTTGCCTTCTTTACTCCACGCATAGTTTCAAATCTAATTTGCCCATCGCCCAATGTTGCCTATTCCCCTAGACCACAGCTTTTGGGGGATTGCGTGTCTTTGTGTAGATGTGGTTATTGATTATCTGTGTGACTGGGCTGTTGCTGCTGCCATTGTCACTTCAATTCGGTGTGCTGGTGTCGGAGTATGCCCAGCACATTTGAATGTGAACGTTATGACAAAGCAAATGGCGACTTGTTCGCAAGCACCCAAATTCTGAGGAAAAAAAGTGAGGACCCTTATGATGAAATTAAAGAATATTTTTGCTTGGAGAGGCATCAGTTCTTCTCCAAGTCTCTGAGTTATACAGTACATTTCAATTTGTGTTATGGATCCATGTGTGTGATGTGTGCAGACACATCAGAAATAAAAAAAAAGCCTGCCCAGACTTTGGACAACATTACCAAACTTGACAGTATGTTCTGGTGATCTGAAGCTGAGGCTGATCGTTTTGCAAGCAAATGCTAATCAATTGTGCTGCGTATCTTTTCGTTATGAGTCGATGAAATGAACATGATTCTGAGAAATCCGCAAAAATGGGAAATAACAACGTGTATATGTCTTCTTGTGCCGGTCCCAAGCCCGGATAAATACAGAGGGTTGTGTCAGGAAGGGCATCCGGCGTAAAAGCTTGGCCAAAACAAACATGCAGATCAAACCTCTAAAAATGGAGGACACTGATATGCTGTGGCGACCCCTTCAAGGGAAAAGCCGAAAGGAAAAGAAGAAGATATGTTGTATTAATTGCCAATTCTGATCGGACAAAATTCTGAACTGCTCTCTTGCAGGCACATTATTTTATAATGGTTGAAAAAATAAAGATTTCTCTGGTTGTGTAATTTCACACTTGATATGTGTGCAAGCATTTCAGAAACTATTTTCATACAAACAATTCGTAGGCCAATTTTGTATTTTTGCCACAGTTAAGAAGGATCACAGTACCGGTACTTTTGTAAAAGTGAATGGGCACAGTTTTTTTTCCTTCCTTCCTTGCTTCCTTCCATCCATTGTCGTGAGGAGAACTTATACAGTAAAACTGTGTTCCTCTCACAGGCAGTGTTCCTCTGTGGCCACTACGATTAATTACTTTTAACAGAGCAAAGAGAGTCTTGCTTTCTGGATTACTGTGTTCTTCATCTTAGTGCGGACTCTTGTCACAATATATTGCCAGACACTGCGCAATAAGAATAAAAAGGCATTTTCACCTCTCTCAGCATGGTCCTGAGATAGCCAGAGCCTCAATTTTTCTACACTTAGGCTTCTGCTCTCTTGGGTTTTGTGTTAAGATGTCATTCTTCCTTTTGCCCCCTTTCTCCCTCTGACACCTTAATGTAAAAACCGTCATAGCTCTGTGTTGGGAAAAACGTGCTAGTGTAAAATCACAAGTACAAGTACATCACAAGTACTGTGTGATTTTTTTTTTAATTGACTGCATTCTGTAACAAGAGCTGGAAGGGGTACAGCCAGTCTCATTGATTACTGACAGCAATAAGTAGGTAATTATTGTTCCCACAACTTAATTATCAATACATAAATAAATAAATAAACAATCATTCTCCACACAAAACTTCAACGGATGGTAAGTGGACATGTTCTCTCCACGTTATGACTCAACGGGTCACTGAATTACACCGCCTGCATGGAGCCCCATATCAAGGCATAAAATTACAGTTAACTTGATTAGAAGGCAGATACAATTAATGATGCACAGCGATGACCAAAGAACGCCGAGGGAACTTGCTGTTTAATGAGCTAACACAGCCTGTGCAGATGTGTTCCACAAGCAGTCAATGTTATCAGAGGCGGGCAACTCCCTTTTGTAGATCTCCGCCAATTAGCTGAATTATGGAACTTGCCGATCATGATTACCGTTGAAATGGCACTTGTTGCTAAGAATTGCATTAGTGCTGCTCGTTAAATTATGACATGGGATTGTTCTTTTTTTTCCCCTGATGTGACATGTCACTTCTGTAAATTGCACTACTGTTGAGACCAGCTGCCCGAATGACCAATAATTCTCAGCAGGGTTGGAGAAGTGCGGAGACCTGGCTTCATTAATGAGGAAATTCAACACAAGTCCACAATAATTGTACTTTTTGCTTCTGGTTTAGAGATTTCCCTTGCGGGCCAAAGTACTGGTGCGTGTCATATATATGATAAGTAGAGGCGCCTGTCTGCATTGGATTCATTGCCCACTTAAATTGGTGCAGCATTGACTTCACATAGCGGTGAGGTGGAGAGGGAATTAAAGGAAATATGAACCCCCATCCAGTGTGTTGTGAATTAAAGCACATTTATCTTGGCTTCTTTTGGGAGAAGTTACACTTCACAATCATATCAAAGCAGTGGTGCAAGTACCCCAGGAAAATATGCTGCTGGTGTACTGGGAGTCAAGAATGAGTAACAGGTCAGTCTCAATCAAGAGCCTTGAGAGCTCAGATGGCAGAAGACAAGAGCAGTCGATGAGGATGGAATAACAAGTGGCATCTCCTTCATGTGCTGAACGTTTGTCTTGTACTCACCCATTTCCTCTTGCTGTAGACCCCATCCTCTCATTTGACACTTTGTGCTACTTTGTCAGTGCCCTTCCTCACATACTTCTTTTCTCTCAGTCGTTCGCTTTCTTTATCGCGGGTTCAGCTTCCATTTACGCAACCATGATTCCACACTGGCAGAATAAAACGCAATGAGCCTCATTCCAGGCTTTTCATTAGCCCTCAACAAGCTGGGAGTCTTTTGAAGTGATGCAGGGTAGCACTGGAGAAGCCACAAAGCCAGGTCGGCCATGGTGCTGACTCCTGTTTGCTGAGGCAACTCCGCGTTAGGACCAAACCAACCTAATTAACCTAACACATTGACACATTGACCTAATTAACCACACATTGACAGATAGCTCTTCGGATACTATTTGAAAGAGTCATGATTTTACAGGCGTCCACTTTTTGAAATCTTAACACTATGCGAGCAAAGCCGACCCCTTGACCATTTTATCCGGAATGCTTGGAAATGGCAATCTACCTAGCTATTCATCACACTTTTTAGCCAACTTGCTATCACGCCTGCCTCACAGTTTCGAGGTTGTGGGTTAAGTAAGATTAAAACAACGGAGCATGCGATCTGTTTCACAAATATTTGTTACCGTCCGAATCAATATCAATGAGTATTTAATATTTTGCAATGGCAGCCGAGTGTGTCATATATTATGAGGGCGTGGGAGACAGCCTCCGTATGACATGACCACCAGTCATAATGCCTACTGGTGGTTCGTGAGTTTGCTTGTTGATACCATGTGTTCCATTGAAGTGTTTACTAAGAGGAGGGTATTTTTCAGCCATGCTCGAGCTGACCGTCAAAGCCAATTAAGGGAGTCCAAATGAAGATGGGGGATGTGTTGCCTCAGGCCAAGAGCATACCGTGTCAGGGCCAAGCCTTCTTTTCTGCTGTCACAGTGCAGATAAACGAATCAGTGTCGCTTATGGTCAAGTGAGTACAGTATAAATAAGTTGCACCCCTCTATAACATTCTCCTGTGAGTATGCCAGTGGATTTTGATTGAAGTGTTCATGTTTCGCCTTACTCTTGTAGCGATTCCAAGCATTGGTGCAGCCTGAAGTTTGTCCCTTTTCAGGGTCACCAGCTGGCCTTGACTGATTAAAGCTCCTTTGCTTGATTAATGCCCACTCGAGCTGATAACCAGCCCCTGTTGCTGTGGGGTTGGTGGACAGTGTTCAACCAGGAAACGAGTTAAAAGGGGCATGAAAATCTGTTTAACACTTTAAACCCCTCCTCCCTTCCCCCATTCTTGTACCTCCAGACGCTAATAAGAATCTAACAATGCTAGGTCAGTTATGTGACAATTCGAGCTATTAATCACCACACAAGTTTGACATGTTTTTTTTACTTTAGAATTAATATATTACACGCTAAAGCTGTATTGATATTTTATCTGCTGATTTATCTCTTTTCCATCAGTGTATTTCCTGTGTGCAACCATCAGTTATGGTGGACAGTCATGTGGCAAAAAATAAAATTAAATTGCTTCTACCAAACAGGAGTTTGTGACAGAGTGTTACTGTATGACCTCACATTTTGTTGAGATTGTGATGTTTCATCACAATCGCGAATGAGCAATATTGATTTTGTCTTTGTCTCAATTTTACTGTCAAAATTCTTCTTCAAATTTTTGTTTAGGGTCATTATTTTTTGAGAGCATCCCGAGGGCCACATGGTCTGCGCACAGTGAATACAGTGTTCAGCTCAGATTGCACATACTTAACCACGACCTTTTCCAATCTGAAACCTTACAGTAATCGCCAGTTTAATGAGAGCCAGCGAATCGATGCCCTGTTGCCTTGAGAGAGTACCATCATGTCTCTAAGACTGAAATCTCAAATTGGAATACTGGATTTTACCTGGCGCTTTTTGTCACCCCTTCACAGAATAAAACAGAAACATTTACCCTTTAATTGCCTGCTCCACAAAGAATGATCGTTTTAATTTGCCCTCATTGAAGCTGTCTAATATAATGACTCATTAGTGAGCATGAATGGAACCACAGTGAGTGGCCTGGACAACTCCCTCAGGGAAGAATACATCAATGGATCATAAATATTTTATTGCACCTTCCTACAGATTGTAAGGTGCCTCAATTTGACGTGCTTAAGTGTTTAACGTGCACCTGTAATGGTGGAACATTAAATTTGTTTTCTCTCAACCGTGTATCCCCAGTTGACGGTGCACAGCACAGTTAAATGAAAAAAAAAATGTTTTTAGTCAGTAGACATTTCTTCAACAATTGGTCCTGATTTCCATATTTTGCGCTCATGCAGGGAGGGTGTTAAACTGCAATTTATCAGTCTCTCGGCTATGTTAACAAATACAAATCATCATGGGCTGAATTGTGTTTACCCTGTTGATGAAATCCAATCTTTAACTATCCAATCATCCAATCATTGATAAGATGGAACAACATAAACACACAATGACAAAAACATCCACTTCATACAGTTAGCATACCCTGTAACAAAATATTTTTTCACAATAGTCTGCCTTTTTCTGCCTCATAATAGCACTTTTTCTAGAAAAGCAACCGACATCCCCTTAATCGTCTAATGAAAATGCTCCCATAAAAATCACTATGCTGGTCACATTCATGAGGGAGGTTTTCTGCTTGGTGTCTGGGATATGTTGGCTCACAAATGCATCCATTATAGCACAAGAATGAAAGTTTCAGTTTTGGCTCAATCTAAAAAAATTGCTTGTGACCACTGACCACAGACCTATGCTCTTTTGGGAAGGAGATCGGTACCTGCAGGAAGGTGGATGGAAAGTCATGGATTTGGCTGTGGAAATAGATTTAATGATTAACTGGCTCCAAGTTTGTGGCATTCATTCTGTCACTTTGAATGGCAGGAGGCCCAAACCAGCACTAGCTCCTTTTTCACTTACTATGTACTATACTATCACTGTACTATATTTCTCCTTGCAATTTTTTGGACAGGGATTTTCATTGAATTTTAAAATACGAGTAAGCAATTCATATTTTGTCTACAGTGTTAATTCAATATTGCACCATGGAAATGCAGTGAGGTGCATCTTTGAAATAATTAATGTACTACCGTTTTTTGTGTCATCTTGGAAATTAGGGAACTGTACCTTTTATTTACAAAGCCAAGAAACGGAGGTAAAGCTATGCATCTTTGTTCAGTTGGATCATTAGTGTGGATCATGTGGCCTGTGTCAAAACCTGATTTCAAGTAACATTTGTTGCAGCTGGCTGGATTGTTGACGATATATTGACATTTCATTCAGCTTTTGTGTTAATGTGTGTGTACGTGTGTGTTTGTGTGTGTGCGTGTGTGCATGTGAGTGTGTCTGTGTGCGTGCGTGTGTCTGTATGTGTGTGTGTGTGTGTGTGTGTGTGTGTGTGTGTGTGTGTGTGTGTGTGTGTGTGTGCGTGCGTGCGTGTGTGTGTGTGTGTGTGTGTGTGTGTGTGTGTGTGTGTGTGTGTGTGTGTGTGTGCGTGCGCATGTTTGTACATGTGCCTGTCTATGCTCAAACAATTTGTAACCTGCGGCCCCAATTTGGCGGTCTGATGTGGTTTCCATTTATGTGCTGGCAGGGGGTCCATCCAGATTTGTCACACTGGTACCAAGTGCCCTGTGACTTGTTGGATACCATCTGTTTAAGGGGAATGCTAAGCATACCCAAACACAGTGCACAGTGGAAGTTCCTACACTTTAGTTCCACCTTCAAGGGCATCCCTTGTACTGGTTATCACTCATCAGATAACCACAAGTACACAAAGCCTGACCACTATCCATTTATTAACTGCCTATTCCAAGCCAAGGGATATGCCACACATTTAAAGAAACAAGACAGGACCGTAATTTCATCCATCCATCCATCCATCCATCCATCCATCCATCCATCCATCCATCCATCCATCCATTTTCTTCCACTTTTCCGGGGTCAGGTCGCGGGGGTAGCAGCTTCGGTAGTGTAGCCCAGACTTCCCTCTCCCCAGCCACTTTTTCCAACGTGTCCTGGCGGATCCCAAGGCATTCCCAGGCCAGCAAGGTGACATAGTGTGTCCTGGGGCGTCTGCGGGGTCTTCTGCCAGTGGGGTCCGGAACACTTCCCCAGGGAGGCATCCAGGAGGCGTCCTTATCAGATGGCAGAGACACTTCATCTGGCTCCTTTCTATGTGGAGGCGAAGCGGCTCGACTCTAAGCCCCTCCCAGATGACTGAGCTTTTCACCTTGTCTCGAAGGGAGAGGCCGAACACCCTACAGAGAAAGCTCATTTCGGCCACTTGTATCCAGGATCTTTCGGTCACGACCCGTAGCTCGTGACCATAGATGAGGGTAGGGATATAGACCATCATTTCAATTTTGCAAATCCATTTCTGACCGCAAATGTCACGTCTAGTGATAGTAATTTTGAAATGGATTTTTCAGCCTAAGTAATTATTTGTAGACAAAAGCAATGTTGTACTGTACTACAATAAATATAGATCAAAAAGATTTTGAATGTAATAAAAGTTTTCATCTGATCAAGACATGTCAGACACTAATTTAGAGATGAGGGATATTAATTTTTCGATGCAGTTAACTTTTATTTCACCTATTTACCAATAAATTGTCAATAAAAATACCAACATATTGATACAGACCAAACGCAAAAAAAAAGATTAAAAAATTTCTTGATTTTTAACACATTTATGCAAATGGTTTGCAATACACAAACAATCCGAGACTAGTCCCAAATTCTGCCTGCAACCTTTAGTTTGAACTAGCTCGGGGTGGCCAACCAGTCAGAGACTAAGAGCTATGTTACTGCAAAGAGCCACATAATAAACATGGGCACACATGAACACCCCATCGCCCCATCCCTCACACACGCAGACCTCTGCTCAGCCAGATTTATTATAAATAACCTGGTGATAACCGCGAACTAGATCTACTTTTGAAAAGATCACGGCGCCGGCCAAACGTGCGGAAAAATCTTGAATGTGCGGGATGGGGTAACGGTCATGTGTGGTTATGTTATTCAGCCGACAAAAATCACCGCACGGCCGCCAAGAACCGTCACTTTTGGGCACCATGTGTGATGGTGAAGCCCACGGGCTGTTGGAACGCCTCACGATGCCCAAGCGCTCCATCGTCGCGAACTCCCCTTTCGCCATTGCCAATTTTGCCGCGTCGAGGCGACGAGCGCGGGCAAAAACTGGCGGGCCAACCGTGGGAATGAAATGCTCTACCCCGTGTTTAGTATCGGCATTGGAAAAGGCGGGTGTGGTTAACGACGGATAATCGGTCAGCAGGCATTCATAAACGTTACCCGATGTTAAATAATTTGCATGCGTTAACGCCCCGAGCCCTCCGGCCTCACACGGAAAAGTGGCGAAAGAGATGGCGTCAATCAAACGACGGTTGGCAATGTCCACAAGAAGTCCGTGAGCACATAAAAAATCGGCGCCAATTATGGGAACTGTGGTCGCGGCAACAATAAAGTTCCACTTGAACTTCCACCGACCTGGAACCGAAGTTAGCGATGGGCGAGCCGTTAGCTGCGCACAAGGCAGGCCCGCCTCCACCTGCCATCTTGTCCGCAGCGGTGGGCGTCAGCAGGCTTACTTGTGCCCCGCTGTCCACAAGGAAACGTCTTCCTGACGAGGAGTCCGTGACGAAAAGCAGCTCGCTTTCGTTTCTGGCGCCCACGGCTGCTACTGGGTGTCGGGCGTTGAAGATTCCCGTCGTCTCGTAGGAGCAGGGAGGTGCGCAGCGTCGAGCCTTGGCGCCAAACCGCTGATGGAAATAGCAGGTGGCTTTCCCGCGCCGCTTCTGCGATCCCACTGCGGCCACGACGGTCGGATCGATTTGCACGGCTAACCGCCGTATCGCCAGAAGCGCTCGATCTGCTTCTTCCGCCAAGCCACGATAGTCGCCGGTGGATAGGCACGTCGAGTTAGCGAGCACGGCGCGCACTTCGGGTGGTAGCTGGCGAAGGAAAATGTGGGGGAAAAGGAATCCGCCATCATCCGAATTTAACAGCGACAGCATTTTGTCCATTAGATCCACTGCTGTTCCGTCGCTGAGTCCTGGATGCGAAAGAAGTCTGTCTGCTCTCTCGGAGGCCGATAGCGTGAACCGCCGGAGCAGCAGTTGTTTGAGCGCGTCGTACTTCCCGCATCGTGGAGGCGCGCGCAGAAGTTGCATCATGCGATGCGTTGTCGGTTGGTCGAGGGACGCCACGACCATGTAATATTTTGGGTCATCTGTCGTGACGCCTCGTAGGTGGAAAAGTGCTTCTACATGCTGGAACCACGAAGCCGGGTCGCTGTGCCAGAACTCGGGCAATTTCGCGGCGTAGGCAGTGGGACAGTTGGACATCTGCTACCATTTGTTTTAGCTTGTTGTTTTCAGGAGACAAGATTTCAACAGCGTCACTGAGGTATTTCTTAATAAACTCCCCTTCGTTGTATGGCTTTTTAGCCTGTGCAATGTTCCAAGCCAGTTGGTATGATGCAAGCGTTCCGGTCTCTGGGTGCTTTGTAAAATTTTGGAAAAAAATATCTGCTTTTCGGTCTGAGTTTTCAAAGTGACCAACTTGGGCTTGCGAAGTTCAGTCCCTTTCAGAAATTCCTGGTCGATGTTCGCGTGGAGTGAGCTGAAGTGGGGCTGAAGATTTGACGCTTTGAAATGCGCTAATGACGCCTCACAGATAAGGCGTCCTCTGTTCATCTTCATATTTTCGTTTAGCTGTGCATTTTTTCCCTGCCATTTTGAGAGCGAACGTGACACAAATTGTTTACGTCGTAAATAATTTGTGTCAAGTCAGACTGGTTGGCCACCCCTGGTTTACGACATAAATGATTGGTTTTCATCTCACGCACATGCGTGTTGACGTCACATGATCAGCTTGATACCGTATTTTCACGACTATAAGGTGCACTTAAAAGTCTTCACGACAATCAGATGCACTTAAACGTCGTAAAGTTTCTCAAAAACGCGCAGTGCGTGCAATGGTCGTGAAATTACGGTACATAGGGCATGAATGGCAGCGCCAAACATTTTTTTACGCTTGTCATGTGGACGCCCCTTAAGAGCTGCATTAAATCAGCCAAAGATTCGCATGCGGCTCGAGAGCCGCGGGTTGGCCAGGCCTGAACTAGCAGAACAAGTTTTGCTCATTATTTTTGTCATCCTCCAAATTTGCCAGACGCAAAAATGGAAAGAGAGTAATCAGAGAGCATCTTGACAAAATGCATATGAACAATGACTTGAGCAAGGTGAAATGATCCAATATCTTGATATGGGTCCATGAGGTTTTATATAGTCTAAATAATTGTGATGCCAGACAGGTACTCGGCAAGAAAACCAGGATCACCTCTGTTACCTGCTGGACACTGAGAAAATGTCATTATGACACATTCACACAACTTATATCCTGTAGTAACGTGTATCAACTTATTTTATGATCGTCCATTGTTGTATCACCTGTGTAAGGGGCATAAGAGCATTCTGCCTTATGATAAAACAGGAAAGGTTGATCATTATTCATCTTATGAAAAAATAAAATGGTTGACACAGATGGATAAACCAGTGCTACCAGACGTGCTTTAAGAGCTGAGGACACCACCGTGGCTGTCGTCTGCTCAATATGAGCCTAAGAAGTCAGTGAGGACATATGCCGAGGCATTAATCTGTTTATACAAAAGAATCCTCTTATAGCTTGTCTTGTGTGAAACTTCCTAACTTAATCTTATCAACTTTCTGTTTAGTTGTGGTTGTTTACTTGTAAATAGCGCTGCTACATAAGAAATCTTAACCAGGTTCTTGTTGTAAAATGGAACTGGTGCATATGTGACTCTGCATGAAAGAACCAAACTTAAACCGGATCACATCTGCCAATTATTGGAAATCTGCCTTAATACTACATATTTTCCATTTCGGGAGTAATTTTATAAACAACTTCATGGTTGTGCTATGGGCTCACCAGTTTCACCCATAGTGGCTAATCTGTACATGGAAGAAATGGAGAAAAAGGCCCTCACATCCTTCCCGAGGACAAAACCTAGACACTGGTTTTGATATGTGGACGATACTTTTGTCATAATTAAAAAACAAGAAATTCAATCCTTCACAGATCACCTCAACTCTGTAGAAATCAACATTAAATTTACTCGTGAGGACATTAAAGAGAACCAACTTGCGTTCTTGGATTGTAAAGTAATTATAAAAGAGGACAGAGCGCTAAAAACAGAAGTCTTTAGGAACGCTACACACACTGACCAATACTTACTTTTTGACTCTAACCACCCTTTACAACACAAACTAGAAGTTATAAGAACCCTCCAGCATAGGGATAAACTAATACCAACTAGCATTGAAGGTAGAGAAAAGGAGTCAAAACATATCAGGAGAGCACTCACTAACCGTGGGTACCCTCAGTGGTCATTCAACAAATGTCAGAAAGAAAGAATAGGGAATGAAACCAAAAATTATCAAGATACAAAAAGGAGAGGAGTAGCAGTACCTTACATTGCAGGAGTTTCTGAAAGACTCCAAAGAGTCCTTTGGCAACACAAAATGCCTACTTATTTCAAACCGATAAACACGTTAAGGCAAAAATTAGTGCATCCAAAAGATAGGCTACCAAATGAAAAACAAAGTAATGTAGTTTATTCAATACATTGTAAGAATGAAAATTGTATAGAGCAGTACATTGGGGAGACTCAACAAATTCTCAAAAAAAAGACTTCAACATCGCAGGGATAAAACAAGTGGGCCTCAATCGGCAGTACATTTGCACCTAAAAGCTAGCAACCACTCATTTGACGACAATGAGGTTAAAATCTTAGCGAAAGAACATAGATGGTTAAAAAGGGGGTAAAAGAAGCGATTCTTATAAAACAACAAAATCCTTCATTAAACCGGTCTGGTGGGGTGAGGTTCAATTTGGATCGTTCATACAATAGCCTGCTTAGGCAAAACAGGTTAGGCAACATTCATAATGCTGATGAGGTGATACCGGTGGGAGTGGGGCAAATAGGCCAGTCGTTAGTCAGGAATGTCGGAACAATCAGTGGGGCCACAGGGAGTGGTCCTCTGCTCCCCCCAACCTGAGAGTAGGGACCTATCATAGCTGTGTCCGGCGCCGCCATGTCTGGACATTAGGGATATATAAATAGGGCCGATACGACCAGTCAGACTTTAGTTCGCTGACGAAGCCTCTTGGATAGGAGGCGAATCGTCCGAAACCTTCAAATTTGTACAGATGACGGCTGAAGAAACCTTCTCATCGATGGAACACTCCTGTACAACTGAGAGCTTACACAGACCTCTGCTATGTATCCATTTTCTCATCCTCAAAAGAGTCCGGGGGGTGCTGAATTCTATCCCAGCCATCTTCGAACAAAGACAGACAGCCATCCGCGCTCGTACTCACACATAGGGCCAATTCGGAGTGTTAAATCAGCCTCTCATGCATTTTTGGGAAAGTGGGAGGAAATCGGAGTACCTAGAGAAAACCCACTGAAAACATGCAAACTCTACGCAGGAAGAGCTGAAATTAAACCCGGTACCTCTGCACTGTGAAGCGGATGTGTTAACCACTGGACCACCGAGCCACTTTATGTTATTATTATTATTATTATTATTATTATTATTAATAATAATTATTAATAATAATAATAATAATAATAATAATAATAATCCATTTTCCGTACCGCTTATTCCTCATTAGGGTCGCGGGGGATGCTGGAGCCTATCTCAGCTGTCTTCGGGCGCGAGGCGGGTGACACCCTGAATTGGTTGCCAGCCAATCGCAGGGCACACAAAGACGTACAACAGTCACTCTCACACTCACACCTAGGGACAATTTGGAGTGGTCAATCTGCCTGCCATGCATGTTTTTGGAGTGTGGGAGGAAACTGGACGAACCGGAGAAAACCCACACTGTCCCGGGGAGAACATGCAAACTCCACACAGGGAGGCCGGACCGGTACGTGAACCGGCGACCTCTGCACTCTGAAGCCGGTGTGCTAACCACTCGACTACCGGGCCACCCTAATAATAATAAATAATAATAATAATAATAATAATAATAATAATAATAATAATAATAATAATAATTAATTATAATTGTCTTTGCAGATGCACAAAAAGTATGATGGCTTCTCACAATGTGTAGCCCAATGTACCAGAGCACATCCTTTGTCTTTTTTTCATCATTTCCCTCTTTCTCCTAAGCATAAAGACATGAATATTTAAAAGTACATCAAACAAGCATTCATAAAATATTAAAAGGCTTGCGAAGCAGGAAAAGCTTTTATCCTCCCTCCTATGTATATATCTTCTTGAGGTACCCCCCCAGCCTTTTCCCACCACACCCCTCTCTCTATGCCATCCATGAATTTTACCTATGGGTGATAAACCTCCCCCTCAATATATTCCTTTGTGGCATTCGCATATTGATGTATACAACAGGTAAGGCTGAGAAGCATGACAGGGCGAGACCTCTCAAAATGTACAGTGGAGGTGCTGCTTGATCAGGAGTCCTGTATGGTTAGGATGCATAAAAAGCACAATACATTTGTGATATTTGAAGAAAGCTCTGTAATATGTGGGGATTGTACCCTCAGACTGTAGCTTTTTAGATTTGCATGCAGTTTGGGAGATCTCGTTTGACTGGAGGACCTGAAATATTCCCGTTCAAAGGGCATAGCTCTCTCATGTCTTTGCTGCCACTCTCAGCCTAGCCAAGAGCTAGTTGTGCTAATTGCCGTAAAAACACCTCAAAGCTGCTGTGTTTTTAGAAAATATCCTGTTAAGCATACATTTAAAATAAGGTTGTGCGAGGCAGACGCAAAAATACATACTGTAGCTCCCCCCTCCTTTTTAAATTCCTGATTGCATGAACATAGCCAGTCTCTCGGCGGTATTTCAGCAGCTTTGTTCTTTTACTTTCTACTATTTGGGTGATTTTCCACTGCAGGATGTCTGAGTAGTTTCCAGATGGCTCTAACATTTACTGGAAGGCCATTGGTGAGGTAAATTCAAAGTGTGCCAGCTGCCAAAACGATGACAATGTGGGGGAAGCAACAAAAGAGAAAAGTAAAGCATAACAAACTGCAACACCACATTCTTGGTTTCCTACATTGTTCATTTCAGGTTTCTCTTTATGTCAGCCTTCTTAGTTTTTCCAACAACATCATCAGCGGCGAGGGCCACTTTAAGTACAAAACCTGTCACAGATTGCTTATTTATGTTGAAGGGGCACCAGAATATAGCCCTTTGCAGTAAAATCACTTTTTCCTGCTCTCAAGGCTTGCACTTGAATGTGTCACTTTCAGTGTGCAGTGTTCAGTCCTTTACTTCAAATGTCAATTCAGATATTATAACTCAACTTAATTCAAAGCAATTTATGATTCAAGAGAAGGGTTACTTAAATTGACTTGTTGGATTATACCAAAGTGCATGTCATATTGCGCGTCTGCGTATGTGCGTGTATTTCCGTGGAGCTGCATGATAGTTGAAAGCAGTAGGAAATTAATGAAAGAAAAAGCAAATCTTACATGACTATGTGGCATATTGATTCTGACATATTCGCGGCAGCTGTTTCATTCATGCATTCATTCTTGTGCTTGTGTTCGCAATATTTTAATGCACTCTCCCCTTTCTGTCTGTAGGAGAGTAGAGTGTAAACGAAAAGGATGCCAATTTTTGTTTGAAGCAAGCCTATTTTATGCATCTTTTTTTCCGCCCCTCTCCCAGTCAGGGTATGCCGCTTCAGGGAAAAAGAGCAAAGACCTCTTGGAGCGCATATTGTTGGCTCGATCTAATCAAAAAAACGAGGTGCTTTTCAATGTCTCTTGTCCCTTTGGGCAGGACATTTGTTGGCGTCTCTGCTCCCACCAGTGTGTTCTGGTCAAACTCCACAGACAGCAGATGCAATTATCTTTGAGTGGCTATCCTGTCCGGCACAACCCCCCTCGCCCCTTGCCTCCTCTTGCCATTTTCAATGGACTTGTGTTGGTATATCACTTACAGAGAAATTGGGAGTTACTGGGTAGCGCAAAAGGGTGGGGTTGCTCAGTGGGAAGTAAAATTAATTACTGCCCTCTTTAAATTAAATGCCATGTCTCATTTTTTGTTAATCCTCTCATCCCCTTACACTCTCAGGCATTCTGAATTTCTAACAGAGAACCTTGTAAAGACCAATGAAAATAGTTCTGAAATGCTAATAGCAAATTAGGCCCTGTGCGACTTTTGGAGTTGTTATATTGATAGGCATTGCAAAATTGTGGACATTGTGGCAGCCTCAAACATCCAACATCCAATAGTTACAACACATGGCATGCTAAACTGTTTGGTTCTTATGGCTTTACGCGCATTGATAATTTTCCCCGTAGTGCTGTAACTGTGTACTTGCAGCACTTTTTCACAGAGACAGTTTGCTGGATATCAGTAGGATTTCGTGGTTTGGCTTGAAAAGACAGAGCTGGATGATGTTCATTTTCTCTGTGCTACTGTTGGTAAACTCGATCAGACTCACTTGGCCAAGGACACAAGCTTGTTTATGCTGGTACTTAATGAAGCAATGTGATCCCTCAAAAATTAGTGCTGTTTTAAGTTGAAGCTGTAAAGTTTTCTACAACATGACTTGCAAATCCTGCCGTGACTCCCGGTATGTGCCATGAACATGTCACGCCTTGTTTTTTTTTTTTTTTTATAAAACGGATATATTTTGACATAATATCATAGTTGGGCATACTATTTTGATAAATGAGATCTTAAAGTAAACTTATAAAATGGCATGACTCAGTGGTCAAATCATCTACAATTCTCATGAAAACACAATATATTCCATCATCTGGTTGGCCTATACTGTTCCAAAAATATGCAGTCTGTCAAGCAGTTTTTATGCAACTAAAGTATTCTGTCAACACAATGATGCCAGAAAAGCAGTAAAATTCAGTCAGACTCAAGAACAGAATCAAATACAGTATCCTAGTTTAGGGCACTGATATACTCCTAAAGTGAAAAGCCCAGAATGTTGTTCTCACTTTATAACATTACGTACTGATAAATAATTTTTGCTCTTTGGCATGTATGGACATCTTTCACTGAACTATGGTCTATTTTCCTTTTGTCTTTCAGTGGCTTTTTTTTTTAATCTTTCAGTGGCTTTTTTTGTAAAGCAGTCGCCGTGTGTCACTGTTATGGTTTTATCCGTTTCCTTGCGACAGGAGAAAAAAAAATAGAAAGCACATTTATAAAGTTACAATGACAATCTTTCCTGAGAATGCAGCCAGTCTAAGTGGCGCACATGCTTTTACCTTAAAATTTATAATGTAATTAACAAGAAGAAAAAAGCCTGGTGAGGTCAGTCAGTATAATAAAAGTTGAACGAAAGGGACATGGTTGCCTGAGAACTGGTCATATGGTAATAAACAAAATGACGTGCACTAAATGTGGGGGATAAATGGGAGGTTGAATGCAATGCTTGCCATCACTAAAGTTTGCTGCCGTCTTCTCTCTTGATAGGCATACTTCCGACAGGGTGTTGCCCTTCAGTACCTTGGTCGCCATGCCGATGCACTGGCCGCATTTGCTTCCGGGCTCGCCCAAGATCCGAAGAGCCTTCAGCTACTGGTGGGCATGGTAGAAGCTGCTATGAAATCTCCTCTACGGGGTAAGAAACTAATTAGTAGATAGTTTGTGTATGCTAGCATTCTGTATGTCAGTCCAGTCTGTTTCTCTGTGTGCTAAAAGAAACTGTCGGTCTGTCTCGCCATCGCCATAGATTTTGTCCTGAAGGTGCCAAAATGTCTGAGATGATCCTCCTCCTGTGTCAGTCAATAAGCATGTTTGGCTGACTTTAACTGTCACTATTTATTCATTGTGTGGGAAGGCCGGCTCTATCTATTTTGCGACTGACGGGCGGTGTCATGCACTTACCCTCTGCCTCTTAGATGTGATTCCGGCAACTTCAGCATATCTTATTGTCAGCCTGATCTCTCAGACAGATAGCGCGTTATCTTAATGAAGATCCAACACCAATGAGTGTGCGCCTGGCCCTGACAAGGCAGTTTCCCCAGAGCTGAGTGGATTTATAAATAGTGTGCACAAGCTAAAATTTAGACCAAAATATTTGCTTTCTGTTTATGCATCATTATCATTCAAGAACCCTCATCATATCATGCACTGACCTAACTGTGCATGAGTAATCAGCGTGAGCCAGTCTAATGAGGCTCTAAACAAACCTGGCAATGATTTCACTTTAGATGACCACTGCGATGGAATTTAATATGCTTCAGATCTGCACAGGCAGCATCCCCTGTTCCAAATTCCGCTGAAAACAGCAGCTGTGGCTATTTCGGACTTTGTTGAACATTTAACCAGAATGGCAGTGGAATGGATGGACTTTGTCTCGTTAGATTTTATTCCTCCCCTTTTTCCATGTTTGTTCTTGTGCAAGGAATATATTTACACACTTTGTAATGAATCATGAGCGGAATTTCCATTTGAGAGAGGTGAAGTACATAGGCTCTTAAATGAAACCAAAACAAGAAAACAGCTTGGGTGCAAGCCCAGACTGAAGCACCTTGGACAAGAATGAGCTCTCTGTCGGGCTTGGAGGATGGGGATACAGCCTTTTAATCTTCTAATTGTTTACCGTATTCCCCGCAGTTTGGTACATCCGGCTAAGGACCTCGTCCAAGGTGTGTTGAAGAGATGTTTACTGGGTTGAAGGATTAAGAGCAGTGATCCTCTCCAGGAGGCTGTCGGCACACTGGGAATCTAATCAATGTTAGGCCTGTAGACAAGGGTGTTAGTTGGCCAATGGCTGCTGATATGTGAAAGATAGGAAGCAGCACCATGTCCTGCCTTGTTCATCCAGGACATTGCTTTTTCATGCATATTTTCTGGAATCGAAAAAAAAAAATGTTTAGACGACTTTCTTGAAAGACATTTGCTGTACAGTAATTGAGGATGTCAAAATGTGTCTCTTGTAAAATTCTGTGAAAGTTCCTGAATGCTTTAGGCATAATTCATTCAATTGTCTTTCAAGTAAATTTTAATTGAACATGAAAGCGATAATCATTAATTGTAATTATTCAAAGCAGTTATAAGTCTTAATACAATTAAACTCTCCACTGTATTTTATCAAGGTTGTTTGTATTTGGCCTAGAAAGAGCTAATTGTTTTTTGTTCTGATTTTGTTTTGTTTTGTTTTGTTTTGTTTTTGGAAGAATATTTGTACCAGGGCGATACAAACTTTGACTGGTTGGCATTTCCGCCTCACAGAGCAGAGGTCATGGGTTCAATTCCAAGTCCCGGCCTTCCTCGTGTGGAGTTACCTTGTTCTTTAATTGTAAAGAGTTATTTGTCTATGTGTGCTCTGAGATTGGCTGGCAACCAGTTCAAGGTGTCCCCCGCCTGCTGCACAAAGCCCGGTCCAGAATGCTCATGGCCCTTGTAAGGATAAAGTGATTCAGATGATGGGTGGATGTATATACTGTATTTATCTTTTATTTTTCTGTTATGTAGATATCAGTATGTTGTAGTTATAGCCTTACCAAAGCATATTTAAAGAAAAAAAGCATTTGCCCCACTTTGAATCAGAGATTATGAAGGCAATTTCAATGATAATAATGGGGCTGCTTTGATCGAAACTTTCTTTCTTCACGCTGAACATCGTGTGTGTCCCTTGAATTAAACTGTCATCTATAATTCAGCCCATTCTGTCTGACATGCAGGCGTAGATCAAAGTTTCTCCTCATGCCAGATTCAAACAGCGCGATCATTTGACTCATCCACTCTTTTCCACAAGCCATAAATCTCACGCAAGTGGAAAGTAGAGCAATCTCACCTCCAACTCTTTTCTGATCACTGGAGCATATTTTTTTTCTCCTCCGATGTTGTTTCCATGTGGATCAAAGATTGAGCTGTTGTGCATCACATCTATTTGACATGTTACAATAAGACTGTAATTTCCCAAATGATCCTATTCATTTAGATTGGCTCAAGGCCAGAAATTGTGAAAAAGTCCCAATGACAAATACAATAAATGCTGTTTCCCCTCAAATATTAACAAACCATGAACCCAATGAATTGGGACGTTGCCCCTTCAGCCATTCATTTTCTGATCCACTTTATCCTCACAACGGTCGGCAGGGTAGGGGGTGCCTATCCTATCCAGCTATCTTTGGATATTAGTCAGAGGACACCCTAAACTGATTACCAGCCAATCGCAGGGCACGCATTGACAAAGAACCATCCATGCTGACGCTCACACTCACACCCAGGGCAATTTAGAGGAAACAGCAAGCAAACCTTGTGCTGGAATTGAACCCCGCACCTCTGCACTGTGAGTCGACTAGTCGACTGCTGAGCCATTGTAACTTGGTGTTACACTGTAAATAAAAAAACAGAACCCTTTTATACCCAGTCACACTGACCTGCTTCCAACTAACATGTTAACCTATTGCTAGCTAACTAGCTTTCTATCTAACTGAGTTACTTCCAGGTTGAGTGAACGCTGGCGCGTGTGGCAGCCGCTGCTCACCCCCCAAAAAAACCTTGAGAGTTTTGAAAGGCGCTTAGAAATGAAATGTATTATTATTATTATAATGTTCCTAGGGGGTAATTGTGTCAGCAATGCTCATATTTCTTTTCTTAACCTCTGTCACAGCTTTTTTATATATAAATAGCCTGCTTAGGCAAAACAGGTTAGGCAACATTCGTAATGCTGATGAGGTGATACCAGTGGGAGTGGGGGAAACGGGCCAGTCGTTAGGAATGTAGGAACAATCAGTGGGGCCACAGGGAGTGGTCCTCTGCTCCCCCCAACCTGAGAGTAGGGACCTATCATAGCTGTGTCCGGCGCCGCCATGGCTTGACATTAGGGATATATATATATATATATATATATATATATATATATATATATATATATATATATATATATATATATATATATATATATATATATAGGGCCGATACGACCAGTCAGACTTTAGTTAGCTGACGACGCCTCTTGGATAGGAGGCGAAACGTCCAAAACCTTCAAATTTGTACAGATGACGGCTGAAGAAACCTTCTCATCGATGGACCACTCCTGTACGACTGAGAGCTTACACAGACGATTAATAGTACAGTATTATGTTTTCCACAATTTTGCAATTTGGATTGTAGGTCTTTTCCTCCACATTGTCACAATAATGTTTCACATCATTTAAAACCCTCCTCTATACAGCAACATTTATTCCACATTCATGTTTGTATTACATTGCATACGTGTTTGTCACGTCACGATGGTAAAATTACTCAAGATTCTCAATGTTATATTTTCATAACGTTGAATTGCTTTCCAAAGGTGGATCTAATGAAAGGGAAATGCTTTTCTTCATCTTTGCCCTTATAAACTTCAAGTCAATGAATAAGTCAATACGTAGTTGATATTTTTTTCCATCCCTTTATTGAGTAAACTTTCTTACAAGACTAAAGCGGGTGGGGAGCACTTAATTAAAAATGTTTCATTTTTCCAGTATGTCTTTATGCATACCCTGAGGAAATGAGTCCAAATGATCTCTGCTACCTTTTCCTATTCAGCATATTCAAGCTTAGTTAAACATCCTTATGAGAGTTTGACAGTCTTTCCCTTCTTTGTTAATTGGGCTCATGAGAAACAGCCACTATCTTAGTAGCTTCAGGGCATTGAAGTGATCCTTTTGTCGCACTGCACTGATTTTCATTTGCCTAAAACAATCACCTTGAGATAACAATAATATCTCTGTGATAACCTAATACTCATAAATTAGACAACCAAGTGTGCAATACTGCACACTTGGTTACAGTTCACAACATCCATCTTGTAGAGCAAAGTTGTGAAAATCCCAGCTGTTTTTTTAAATTTTGTCTTGTCCCATTATTTTATATGCTACTGTATGCCTTTGCTCTTATACTCGATGAAGTATGTGATACTCATGTGTGTAGAATCACCCTTATACAGGTTGTAAAAAAACATTTGTCTGCTTATGTAAGCGTGTGTGAAGTTTTAGTACTCTTCTTCATGTGAAACAATACACTTGAGGATAGTCACTACTGAACTACCTGTTCATGACTACAACAGTCATGAAACCATTTCCCCCCCTCGGGGATTCTCCTCATGTTTAATTTATAACGCACGACTCTGTGTCACTTCTAAAGGCAATTACAATCCATGAATGGGTTTTGATATGAAACCTCTCTCCGTAACTTGACATTATGCCAAATGCCTCAAAGGCAATGTTGTTCAGACTTCAATTGCATCTCTTTGTGTATGTGTGGAAGGTAATCGGCATCTTTTTTAGTCTCTCGGAATCCTTGTGTGTATTACAATAGGTTAAGTATTTCTCTTCCCCCCAAATACTAATGCTGAAATGGGTATACAATGGGAAGGATAACACAACAAAATCTATTTTTTTTAATTGACCTTTTTTTTCTTTCAAATAACTTCACTTTCGTACTCCAGTCTAATTGAACATTCCAATTTCTCCCTAGGTGTGAGTATGAGTGTGAGTGTGGATGGTTGTTCGGTGATATGTGCCATGGGGTAGGGCGGTGCCAACAGGTTTTTCCACCGCCCTGACTGTCCGTTGAAGTCGGATTTTGTCCATTTTTGTGGGAGCCCCGAATCAAACAGTGATGGAAGAACACGGGATGGATTCGATGACAGTTCAGGGTGAACCTCGACTACTGCCAGAAAACAGCTGGGGTAGGCTGAGCACACCTTGTGAGGATAAAGCGGATCAGAAAAGGGATGGATGGATTGATGGATGGATGGTCACTTTTATCTGTGTTGTATGTGCTTATCACATTTTTTGCGACCTCAGTCAGGACGGACAGGTTACATGTATACCTGTACCTATATCAGAATCAGAATCATCTTTATTGCCAAGTATGTAGAACACACAAGGAATTTGTTTCCGGTAGAATACGCTGCACTAGTATCATCATCAAAAAATTGCAAAGTGGCACTATACAGTTCTATTTGGGTTACTGTTTAAAGAGTTAATGGGTTGGGGGAAGACGATGTTTAAATATCTGCTGGATTTGGTGCGCATGGATCGGCCGCACCTGCCTGAGGGGACTAGCTGGAAAAGGTGGTGGGCAGGGTGTGGAGGGCCCAGTAGGATTTTTCTGCGCCCTTGTTTGGATTCTTGCAGTGTGCAAGTCCTCGAGAGTGGGTAGGGCGGAGCCAATGATTTTTTTACGCTGTCCTAACTATCAGTTGAAGTCGGATTTTGTCCATTTTTGTGGCGGCTCCGAACCAAACGGTGATGGAAGAACTCAGGATGGATTCAATGACAACTGTTTAGAAATGTTGTAGCACCTCCTGTGGCAGGCCAGGCTTCTTTCGCAGCCTCAAGAAGTACCTCTTTTGGGCCTTTCTCAGGATGGAGTTGGTGTTGACCTCCCACTTCATGTCCTGGGAGACTGTGATTCCCAGGAACTTGAAAGTTTCAACGGTTGGCACGAGGCAGTTGGATAGTGTGAGGGGCAGCTGTGGTGATGGATGTTTCTTGAAGTCCACGATCATCGCTACCGTCTAGAGTGTGTTCAGCTCTAGGTTGTGACGGCTGCACTAGAGCTTCAGCTGCTCTACTTGTTGTCGGTACGCAGACTTGTCGCCGTCTTTGATGAGACCGATGACCGTGGTGTCGTCTGCAAACTTTATGAATTTGACAGCTTGGTGCGTTGAGGTGCAGTCGTTTGTGTAGAGTGAGACGAGCAATGGAGAGAGGATGCATCCCTGCAGGGCTCCAGTGCTCGTGGTTTGTGTTGAGGATGATATTTTTCCCAGTCTGACCTGTTGTGTCCGTTCTGTCAGGAAGCTGGTGATCCACTGCCAAATCGTAGTGGACACACCAAGCTGGAGAAGTTTGGGGATGAGGAGTTCTGGGATGATGGTATTGAACGCAGAGGTGTAGTCCACAAACGTCATCAAAAGCCCAAAATTCTGAACCATGACCTGGTTGAAGTGCCCTTGAGCAAAATATTGGAGCTCCAATCGCTCCCGCGTGTCGTAGTAGGTGAAGAAGGAAAAATTGTTAAAGCGGTTTGGGGTATCAAAGATAGAAAAACACAATGCAAGAGAAAGCCATATAAGTGGATCGGGCAGGGGGTATCAATTGTATTTGATTCTGCTGAGTTAAATCAGCTAACACTTTCTGCTCTTATCGAAAACCTATTAACACTTGATTTCAAGTTGTGCATTATGATTTTTTTTGGTATTAAATTATTGGGAATGCCGGGAGACTCTAAGTAAAAAAGCAGTGCAGTCACCGTGCATTTTTGCACAATTACAGTACACATCTGTCTTCTGACATTGTTATTATGCTTAGAATATTTTTTTTTTTTATATTTTCACACACCCCCTTTTCAAATTGCTGCTGTTGTTTGCAAATTTCCCCATTGTGGGTCTATTAAAGGCTTTCTGATTCTGATTCTTTATATTTCAATGGCATGCTTCAATTACATGCTGGGCAGGTGGACGTGGAGAAAAATATGCATATGTATTCCTATAGGCGCTCTCGTTGCTGACTTCACAACAAACACACTGCCGTTAAGATGTGTGTCAATGTTGCAGCTCTAATAATAAAAACAAGAAAGGAAAAGTGTATTGTTCAACACAGTGCACCCCAAACCCTGACAAGTAGTAAAACAATTTGAAACAGATACTGTAGATGCATATTTTTCTCATTTCATTTGTATGGACATCAATAATGAGCAAATTATGCTTTTGGCCTGGCCTGGTCCCCATTCACCCAAGGAATAGTGTCTATCCACTACAGTCTAGTGGATAGACACTGCATGACCATTGCAAATAACCTTCCCACAGATCCATATTATTGTAAATATGTGTCAGTTACAAGGAATTGAAACAAAAGCTGTGTTCCTCCAAGCTGTCACCCCTGATCCGCTTGTTCAATGCTGGTGTCTGCCAGAGGTCGTGCAATTTGAAGGGGCTTTGAATCCCCAATCCCATGTGGCCTAACATTGATTTATGTCATTGTGCTCATTTTCAACCTCTTCAAAGGTCAGTTTGTGTGTCTGTGCTCTGCATTGCTTTGTCTCCACAACATGTGGATTACTATGCATTCTTTTCACCACTTTCCCCCATTTCAATCTGCTGATGTCTCTCATAGTTACTTATCTTTTTGACTACAATTGTTAAAACCTCATTTTTAAGATGTGCTGTATATCTTAAAGTAGTCTGCAGTAGTCGGTCAGAGTCAAAGCACTTCAAAATTATTCATACATGTGTTTTGTTTTTTAAAGTAAAGTGTCAGTGAAAAATGTCACTCAGTGAAGATACAGAATGTGCTCATAGACAAGGACTACACAGTCACACCTGGAAGAATGTAAAAAACAGTGAGCATAAATATGTAACAAAGTTATATGACAGTCTGATATTGTTATTCATTGGTAATTCAGCATGGGGTAGATTTTTTTCAGATTCTACTTCTAATCCCGGTCTCACTCATGTTCTTCCCGCAGAGTCTCTCGAGCCAACTTATCAACAGCTGCAAAAGATGAAGCTGGACAAGAGTCCCTTTGTGGTGGTGTCTGTGATTGGCCAGGAGCTTCTGACAGCTGGCCACCACACAGCTTCTGTTGTAGTTCTAGAAGCGGCTTTGAAGATCGGGACGTGCAGCCTCAAACTGCGTGGCTCTGTTTTTTCAGCCCTCAGCAGCGCCCACTGGTCATTGGGAAATACAGAGAAGAGCACCGGTTATATGCAACAGGACTTGGAGGTGGCCAAGACCCTAGGTAAGAGGACTTGGAATTGTAGGATTTCACAACCATTTAAATCGTCAATTTACGCAGCAGGTCCATAACATTTATTTATTTATTTATTTATTTATTGCATAACCATCTTCAACATTGTAAAGTGCATTGAATGGCGGATACTTTGTAGACCAACCCACATTAGATAAAAATCAATTAAAACAATATTGGATAATAATTTTGTGTTCTGATATTGGTTTTTTTTTATGCCAATTCTGTCACGGTTTGCAAGGTGGTGATGGCAGATGTGGATCCCAAAAAGCAGGCAGGAGGGAGCACGACGTCGTGTTTGACAAATTGTATTAAAATAAAGTCAACAGGAACAAAATCTAAAACGTTAAAATCATTTGAACAAAAAAATACAAAGTAACAAAAGAAAATCGAGAGTAAAAGTCCGCCAAGGTTTAAACAAACACATGCACAATGCATACAATTGCATACAATTGCATACAAAGCATACAACAGCATTAAACTATGACCCGACAGTGAATGGTCGTGCCGGGAGTCCTTTTGAGTGTCACTGATTGTAACGACCAGCACCTGCGAGGCAGCAAGCAGGGCTGACAGGGCTACCCATTGGTCGCCAATCCGAACGTGGCAGTCCGCCAAGGCTCGGGACGACCAGCACCTGTGCAGGTGCAGGCGGGGCCGACAGCGCCACCTGTTAGTCGCCAACCAGATCATGCCAAATTCTGATCATCCATGAGTGAAATCAGCTGATACCAATCACATGGTCCAACAGAGTATTTCTCACTTTCAGATCTGGTATGGCTAGTTAACCTTGGCGGAGTTTTACTTTTGGTCTTCTTTTGATACTTTGTATTTTTTCTGTTCAGATGATTTTGATGTTTTACATTTTGTTCCTGCTGACCTTTAATTTAATACAATTTGTCAAACAACCTCCTGCTCCCTCCTGCCTGCTTTTTGGGATCCGCACCCGCCATCACCACCTCAAAAAACGTGACAGAATGAACCGACCCCGGATGGTCGTGCCAGGTGTCCTTTTAAGTGTCAGTGATTAAAACGACCAGCACCTGCGAGGCTGCAGGCAGGGATGACGTTGCTACCCGTTGGTCGCCAATCTGATCGGGACGACCAGCACCTGTGAAGGTGCAGGCGGGGCCGACAGCGCCCCCCGTTGGTCGCCAACCCGATCATGACAGAAGGTGTCGGATGTTTCGCTTCTTATCCAAGAGGCTTCGTCAGCGAACTAAAATTTGCAGGTAGCTCTGGCCCTGTTCGCAGATGAAGCTTCTATGAAGTACAGATGGCGGCTGAAGAAACCTTTTCATCGATGGACCACTCCTATACGACTGAGAGCTTACACAGACATATGAGTTGAGCTAATTCATGTTTTACAATAACCAACGCTCACCAATGACGTGCAGTCAGGGGAGGCAGGTGAGGCCGTGCCTCTCCTGTCATCATGGAAATAACAAATGAAAACGTAAATTAAACAGTTATATTTATTTAGTGATTTGTACTTTAAAGTTCTTTTACATCTAACGTAACCGTTTTTGGATTTTTTGTTTTCAAAATCGCTGAATTTTCATATTTACTGTTCAAATACTAAGTAGAGACGAGCGGGAAGGCAGCAGAATAAAACCCGGGCAAATTCAGAAATGGCGCTCCATCTCATGCTTTTCAATTCCCCCCAAAAAATAGCCTCTGCATATCGCTATTAAAGTGTTCAAACACTTTTAGTAGATAAACTACATTCCTATAGTTTAGCTGGTGCATATAATGTAGAGTCACTTTACATTATGAACACTTTACTACAGTGTTTATTTTATTTTATTTTATTTTTATCAAAACTGTGTGCATAAGTGAGGCACACAGTTCTCCTGCCTCATGACAGCGGGCGCTGTTGATTACAAATTCTTCTTGCACCTCCTTGGCTGGGGAATAATTGAATTAGTGAGAGCAAGCTACAGTAAACAGTTAGCAAGTTAAGTGCAACCATCCGGTCATTTTTACATATTGCTTGGCCTTATTTTCCGAATGAATAAATTGAAAGAAATAGAGAAACTTTTAAAACTGAAAATAAGGAAGGCTTCTACAAAGAAGTTATTGATGCCTTTCATCAGAAGGAGCGGCGCATGCACTTCATTTATAAGTAAAGGTAACACAATAATCACATCAGAATCAGAATCATCTTTATTGCCAAGTATGTAGAACACACAAGGAATTTGTTTCCGGTAGAACACGCTGCACTAGTATTGTTGCCAAAAAAACTGCTAAGTGGCACTATACAGTTCCATTTTGGCTACTGTTGAAAGAGTTCAAAGAGTTAATGGCTTGGGGGAAGAAGCTGTTTAAATGTCTGCTGGATTTGGTGCGCATGGATCGGTAGCGCCTGCCTGAGGGGAGTAGCTGGAAAAGGTGGTGGGCAGGGTGCGGAGGGTCCAGTAGGATTTTCCGCGCCCTAGTTTGGATTCTTGCAGTGTGCAAGTCCTCGAGAGTGGGTAGGGCGGTGCCAATGATTTTTTCCACATTTTTGTATTCTTTTTTTCTATGCTACAATTTATATCAAGAATGCTGACATGACATTTTAAACAAAAGACGTTAACTGTTGCCAATCAAATAATGATAAAGCTATTCTGTAGAGTTTATATTTTTTGTAAATCTGACTGTGATGACGTGAGTGCCTCACCAGCCATGAACCTCACTGCACGTCACTGATGCTCACAGGGATCATCTCTCTGCTTTATTGGGACAACTTCTATTATTGGAGTGTACATAATAATAATAATACATTACATTTTAAGCACCTTTCAAAGCTCTCAAGGACACTTTACAGTCACAGACCAGCATAGGTACTATAAAAAATAAAATATAATCACAAATAGAATGCAATAAATAAAATACAATTATAAATAGAAACAAGAGAGAGAGCTACACAGAAAATGCAATTTTAAATAGGTGGGTTTTGAGATGGGACTTGAAGGTGGGAAGAGAATCGATGTTACGAATGTTGGGAAGAAGTGAGTTCCAAAGTTTGGGGGCAGAGCAGCTGAAGGTTCTGTCGCCCATTGTGCTGAGACGGACAGATGGGGAGCTTTTCTTTTCTTATTGCTTTTAACTCATTCACTGCCAGACGATGTGCAAGTATGTGCCTATTCCAGTTCCAGGGTTTTATGTCATTTTCACTAAAGTTTCAGGACCCACAGAATACGTATTGAATTTTCAGATGACATAAACATTCAATGCATCGTAAGAAACCTTAGACTTTCTACTTTCATTCGAAAAAAAAAATATATATATATTGAGCTTGCTTGGCTCTAGAGTTATTTTGGTTGAAAGTGGGGGTGGCTGTACAAAAAGCAAATATGTTCCCCCCTCGTGGGAGGGAAAAACATTGCCAGAGGTCTGACCGAGGCTTCAAACACACCCCTTCCCCCGCAAGAAAGAATAAAACCCGGGCAAATTCAGAAATTGTTCTCCACGTCATGCTTTTCAATTCCCCAAAAAAATCAAGAATGGCAGTGAATTAGTTAATTATGGTGTATTTCCTCCAGTAGACCTCAGTACTGCCGATCATGTTGCAGCTTCATGTGGTACTATGTTAAAGTGGCACAACACAAAATTCCTACTTGCCTGTGTAATGTACAAATCAAATTTAAAATATCAATTTTAAAAGCCGCAATTTAGCAAGGATTAACTGCAACACAGATTTTCAAACTAGGATGGAAGATAACATTTACAAGCAGTTCAAAACTGGTCTTGGGCCAAATTCACCAAACATAGCATCATTCAAATAATACGTGAACAAATGTTTGTAACTTGAAATTACACATTTAGTTTCAGTCTGGAAAAGCTACTGATGATTAAGGCAAAACTACTCCCAATTTAATTGGCTTAAAAAAAGAAAATATTGCTATTGCTAACTTTGTATTTCACAAGCACAAGAGAAGCTAAAACAGTCAACAATCAGAAGAGTGTTGGTTAAATGTACAATTCTTATGATATTTGTCATACAATATATAACAATAAAGACTGTCTAAAAAGTGTATATGGCACTGTTGTGTTCACATTTTTGCTACAAGCCAGATATTCATATTAAAACTGTTCTTATCCCAACATTCTGATCTTTTCAAACCTGGTTTGGTCGCCAGCTTTTAGAAAATAATTAATCAATTGCTCATACATCTTTGTGTTTCATGTGAAAAAAGAGGAACAAAGATGAACCTTGCATGACCAAGCAATGCATTTGCAAATGTGAAAATGTGATTCCTTGGTGTATCGTGGGCACTTTAAAAAATGAGAAAAGATATTTCCATCTAAACCTTAAGGAAATGAGACGTCTTGCTGTCACGGAAACCATTCTACTGTTGAGAATGTGTGGAATCCATTTCTCCATTTAAGGGTCACACCATGGGAGAACACTGACAACTCGAAACATTTGGTAATATTGTCTGCTTTGTAGTCAACTGTTTCCCTGGGGATAATGAATGTAATTCATCTCCAGGTGACCAAATAGGGGAATGTCGTGCCCATGGGAATTTAGGCTCGGCATTTTTCTCCAAGGGAAACTATCGTGACGCTTTGACCAACCATCGGAATCAGCTGGTTCTCGCCATGAAGCTGAAGGACAGAGAGGTAAGAACCACCCACATTCTTTGGAAATTGAAAAAGCAAGCTACCTCTTAATGAGAGCTTGCATATTTTTTTCTGTGTCTTATCAGATGTTTGTGTGGGATTGTATTGTACCAGGTTTTCTGCTGCGGTAGGTTTTTTTATTTTTTATTTATTTTATAGAAGAGACCTGAAGGACACACAAATGATGCTGCTCTATTTATTGAAGAAAGAGATATTGACTTGGAATGAAGGTGACATTGAATGAGGGATTCGTTTCAAGGGCAAAGCGATTAAAATATACAACACTTCAACACTTTCATGCAAATACATAGACTGCATTTATGTTTCACGTGGCAGTAATTCAAGGGTGATATGGAAGTAGACTGTTTAGCATATCTGCCTCACGTGCAAAGATTCTGGGTTTGAAACTGGCCCTTGCCTGCCTGTGTGGAGTCAGTATGTGCAGCCCGTGCCTGTGTGGGTTTTCAAAAACATGTACGGGAGGTCAATTGAATACTCTAAATGGCCCCAGGTATGATTGTGAGTGTAAGTGGTTGTTTGTCTCTGTGTCCTGCAATTGGGTGGCAAGCACTTAAGGGTTTACATCACTTGCCAACCCGAAGACAACTGCCTATCCCTGCACGCCATGCGCCCTTTATGAGGATCAGCGGATCAGATAATGGATGGATGGATAATTCAGACAAATGAAGTTTATTAGCCATTGACAGCCAACAAAAACTGTTCTGTGACGTCCTCCATCCTGTCCGTTGGCCTCTGTGCCCATTGTCGGGGGCTGACAGGTGCTTGTATTCCAGCACAATTGCCATCAGCCAAGGAGAAAAATAGCTTCCATTTCCCCTTCATTCCTTATCCTTCCGACCAGGCTTTTGAGTTTTCTTGTTTGTCCTTGCTGATATCATGAGGCATTTAAACAGTCCAGTCAAAGTCTGAACAATGCAGCAGGACAAACGTTTCAAAAATTAGATCTGGAGTCTTCTCCCCACCTCCCCACCGCACATTTTTAGGATATGTGCAGAGAAAAGTATGATTGAGGGGAGCGCCGAGTTTAGATTGAAAGCTGTGTGAGTGCCCGAGTAACATACATATATGCAAGGCACCTAGTCTGCGGCAGTAAACTCCTGATTTGTTATCTGTGTGGACTTGTGTCATTGCACAACAGTGTAGCCGGCATGCGCATGCTGCTTCTTAGCAGTCTGCACACTGCCGCCTCATGCTGAGATAGTGCAGGAAAAGTGGTGAACATGAATCCCTTATGCAGTTGAATCGTGCAATGTCCTGGTTGGCCTAGTACTTTGTAGAAGCCCTCCCTCCCTTTGCTGCCCGGTCACCCGAAATCCCCTCTAATCAGAGTCATATGTGTGTCACACCACCTGGCCTTGCTCCGTACACACTGGAGCCTGGTGGATTGCTCATTATGGCTCAGTTGGTGTTTTTGTTTCTGGTGTGGACTTTTTATCTGGCCTTTTTTAGGTTGAGGTCATTTCCTCGAGGCCGGAGGTGGGATGTTTTTTTTTCTGACTGGATTTCCAGGACATGTCTACCTTCTATTGTAGAACAATGAGTCTGAGACCTGAGGGAGAGATTACTGTTCATTTGTGATATGGTAATTTATCATGCAAGTTTTGGAGAATTGTGGACCATTAAAATAAGTAAACGATTATTTCACAAATTGTCTGACTATAGAGCACATGGACTGCATGGCTTTGTTGTGGCTTGTGATTGTGGTTTTACAATCATCTTTAACTTAAGTTTATTTCTCATCGATGGATGGAAACGTAAATGCTGAAGTGGGCTGCAATGTTTTTGTTAGTGCTACTGGCAGGTCACAGAAAATAACAAAAATACTATTTTAAATGTGGACAAAATGTGTGCAACATACATGCTCTTAAAATATGAGATTTTTGATCACACTTTTCACACTAATTCACAAAAACACCCACTATCTTAACCTATAGGGTATGAATCAAAGAACAATCTAACAATAAACTGTATTTGAAAGTATTTTTTTTTTCCAGTCGAAAGGGTTATCTTATTAAAAACACACTAAAAAGCATTTAAGGTTGTCAGAAAATTGCCCAACAGCGACCGAACACTGAATACAAGCATTGACAAGCAATTTAGCATTTTTTCCATAAAGGTTACTCACTCAAACTTGTAATATTGAGGTACTGTTCTGCATTTCATTCCAAATGGACAAAAATAAACATTACGCCTGCTCATCTTGTGCAAAGTGGTACAGACCTTGTATAAAGTACCGGTGTTGGTTCTGTCATCTGGTGGCGACTGGTGCTATTACATCTTAAAATTGCAATCAAACTGTCAGTTAGGGGATCCATTTGTAGATTTTAGATGAGTATGAATGTTGACTCGTCATTTACAATTTGATCCATTTGTCCGTACATATTGTTAAAACATATACAAATAACATGCTTTGTGTAACTGCACTTCAAAATGAACACTTGTAACATTGATAATTGAGCACAAACACAACAAGACACCCAAAAAGTTGTGTTCAACGTCTAAAACAGAAACAGGAAAATAATTCAGTAAATGGGTGTTCAGGACCAAAGTGCGTCCCGTCCGTTGTCAGCCATGACTGCGTGCCGCGGGCCGAAGCAGTGAGGTCATGATTTGCGCAAAGTGAGTGTTCCTTGAAACACGCAGCCGTTTGGAAATATTCCCGGCAGCTATCAACACAATCACACTTCCAATGACACATTGGTCTTGAGTTTTCTTCAAGTCAGCATCATTAAAAAAGGTGAATGTATAGCAAAGCTGTTAGATTATGTTTCCCACCAAACTTCAATTCTTCCTTCCAGTAAACCCATGGTGTTTTCATCTTAAATAGTAGGTTTAACAAAAGGGAAGTCACCCCCTAATTTTGGGTGTGAGTTTTTAGGGGGAACTGTTGACGGCAGCGCAGTCTCTAATTATGTGTCGTGTGATGTTAAAAAGACTCCCCCATCCCCAAATTGAAGTCCAGATTGAAATGGGAAATTACAATTCAGGAGACATACAGGAGACAGAAACTTTCTTTTTCTTGGTTCACTGTGTCTCCTACCAGCAGTTCCATTTTTAGCTTGGGAATTATTGAGACACGCTTACTCTCAGTCCATCTGCTGTGATTATGTAGGCAAACTTTGCTCCCGACAAACGGACACAGACATTTTTATCACTGATGTTTATCTTTTGCCGAGGTTCAAGGGGCATGGATGCTGGTAAACCTCAGCTGGTATAATGACAGCCCTGAGCCTCTAAATATGGAGTGAACAACCAGGCTAAAAATGGCTGGTCCTCTTGACGGGGTCACAATTTGTCAGTGTATGTCAACAAGCTGGTAGAGGAGATCATTAAAGAGTCTTTACAAGATGAGACTTTCATTCTTTCACTGGGCTGACATTGATAAAGGATGGCACAAGGGGAAATGGGCAACACTTTCTCTTTCCCTGACCACCTGATACTTTGCTGATTAAAAATATCCAATTAAAAATTAGGATTTGACGAAGAGACAAGATGGCAATTTAACTGAAATATTTGGCAGGGGCACAAGTGGTGGAGAGTTGCATCAAGCAGAATGAAAGAGGACGGCCTATCTGTCTGTCTGTCCTTGTCTATGTCTTTTTCACCAAGGTAAGGGATCCGCTGTTCTTGCCAAGAGCCACTATGTGAAGTAATAGTAGCAGTAACAGTAAAGCACCACGACTAAGAACAAGAAGTGGAGAATGTGTGCGAGGCTGAGATTCCAAAGGGTGCATGGTATTCCCAGCCCACGTTGTATTATTAATGAGGCACCGCCTGCTCGGCCTAGTGGTTTAGAACACCTTTACAGTAACTTGCTTAACCATGAATCATGAGGCCTTGGACAGCTGGTGTCAACCAATGGGGCATGAATGCAATTTGGTAAAGAATGATCCTCATGTATACATGCTTATTTATTTATACAAGTAATTTGAATGTTTTGCGGAAAAAAACATGTGGATGATTCTCCAATGTACAAAGTAGGCTTGTTGATCACCGAATTATTACACAAGAAACAAAAGATGAACTGTTCAGGCTTCTCTAATAAGATTGTACTTATATACAAACACTTCTGTGCAATGTGTAAAATGTACTCCTCGCTTTTGGTAAGTTAAGTAATTCATCATGTAATATCAGACCCTGTTCATACAATCAATGGTAATGCTAAGGGACAGATGAGATGACAAATAAAGACTGACACAGCCACAGCAGACCATTCACTTGCTGGTGAGGTGCACTATATGATTACAGATGAGAGCCACCAGACACCGTCGGTATTGCCCACGATTGGAAAATAAGGATGTAAGCGCCTGCTACAAATTTACACGGCAACACACGGCAGTGAGGAGGTCATAAAAATGTCGATCATAACTGAAATCGAAAGGCTTTTCCTGGCAGTTGGTCTTGCACGGTTCGAGGGATCAAGACAAAATGCCTCCACTATTTTTTTCACAGATGTTGCTTGATGACAACGGATGCATGACGATTAAACACATTCCAGCAGAGCGCAACTTCACATGGTTTTGATTGAATTGAATGGCATCTGCGTGTCGCCAAATGAAACGTGTTTGGAGTGGTCTCATGAAGCTCACTTTCAGGACACTTTCGGGACAGCCTGCGAGTGATGCGGTGGGTGGGGGTGGAGGATTTAAGTGTCTGCTTTCAAAGTATGAGATTAATTTATGATCTGATCTCATCGGCCTAATCCTTAGGACCGAGCCGGTGAGTCATTTTATGTGAATTCTCATCCCCAGGCTCACGGCAGTATAAATGTTATTCACCAATAATCAAAATACATTTGTGATTCCCCACTTCAGTTAAACCCGATAATGCCTTCACTGCCTCTTTGTCCTCTGTCCAGCCCAGCCCTCGTCCAGAATGGCCGTAGATTCCATTTAAAGCAGCATCCCTCTCCCAGACCCAATCGATAGAAAGGCTGTCAGCAAGATGAATGGAGGGTTTAGGAAGTCCATTTTAATGAAGGAGAAAGAGAAAGAGAAAGAGAAAGAGATGCACTTGGACATGAGGGAAGGGTCACAGCTGGTAGTTATGAATAAACGCAAGAAAAGGGGAAAGAAACATGAGAGGACACTAACTGATGCGAATATAGATGTATTGAATATGTTGAGAATTGTGACCGTGCTTTATAATAGCATCTCCAGTCAGTGATGAATGATTGTGAGGAGAGGGGTTGTTTTTGCAACAGCTAATGCTAAATGTAGTTCAGTACTATTAAATGAAATGACGTGCGCCTCAGGACAAAAGCCTTTGTTATTGGACTGTGGGGCTTTCATCTCACAGCAAACTTCTGCATGAAATCCTTTGGTTCATGAATTTTAAAATCCTCTGGATCATGACTTATGTATTTATGTACAGGTATGTCTGTGTAAGCTCTCAGTCGTACAGGAGTGGTCCATCGATGAGAAGGTTTCTTCAGCCGTCATCTGTACTTTTTGAAGGTGTCGGACAAATGCCATATTTTTTACTCTCAAGACAAGTTCACTGGATTTCAAATCAAATGAACACAATGTTGAAGACTTTCCTTTTTAACTTTAGGGGTATTGTGGTACATCCAAATCAGGTAAACACTGAATGAATGATAACAATTGGATGCAGGATTAGCTGTATGGTAGCATTAAATATCCTCCAGTAAAACCAAGCGTCCGTGTGAAACACCTCAGTCATCAACATAGTGATTTTTAGTCTGTTGTAGTTCCAACATCCATTTCATGTACCAGAGATCTTGCGTTGGGCGGATAACGACTACAAGGTATATGCTCCTTCTACAAGTGAACTATGTCACCCCCTGGTCTTATACACGGTTCCGTGCAGGCAATCTAAAATGTTTGTTTGCAGTCTGTTTGAATGACCTATAAAGTATACCTTAAATGTCAGTATGCAGAAAAGGCTGCATGGCTATTAGTTTTGAGGAATTGAGGCATAAGGTTGATGCAGGAGTCAATGTTATAGACAACAATGTCCAATGTGCTCTGAACCCTGTTTTTATTCATTCGAGCCATTTCAAGCTTTTGTCGTCAGGGTTTTTGACAAGTCAAATTATGCATATGGGCTATTCTTGTGAGGTTGATTGTTGAATGAAAATAGAATACCACAGGTGGCTTAGTATTTATTGAGCCTTGGCTTTCTTGTATTTTTTTTTCTTCAACATTTTACTAGAAAGTGAACCAGTGCTGACCACTCACTCTTCAGTTAAAAGCGACTTGCTCCTGTAAACAAGGGAATCGTGAATGTCAGAGAGGTCAACAGCCCTAAAAGTACATATTATATAGTGTTGGCACAGTCTAGGATGTCAAAGAAAGCATTTATCCGTTTTCAGGGAATGGCTTTTTGCAAGGCTCCTGACACTGTGCCAGGGACCGGGATTATAGTTGCTTAGTCTGGCTCATTCCAAGCCTCCAAACAATACATTTACACTAAAATATGATTTAATTCCCTTTCTAGCTCTGCCTCTCAATCCTCAGTTTAGCCATTGTCCCATGTTAAGGCAGTGTCAGCATTCTTGTCCCTGTGGCACATTATTGAGTCCTTCTCCAATCTCTTTTGGATGGCAGCCCTCTTACTTTATGAGGAGGCAGAATGTGTCTTTGTGGAATGAAGTCTGAGAAAGCAATAAAATTGATTGAAAATAAGAGGCCCCAAATGAGTGAAATTAAAAGTACTACATTTTATGAGAGGACATAGGCCTGCAGGTTTTTGACTTGATACACTTTACTCAATCTGGTCTCAAAATAAAACTTGATACAGGCTGTTGCTGAACTCACACAAAGGTCCTATCTGAAATGAAGAATGGAACCATGTGGCACCGGTACTATGAAGTATTCAGTCGAGACCAGAGGTGCAAAGGCTTCCCAGGAGTTTTATTAGAGCACAGTTCACTTAAAAAAATTTAGTACCTTTTGCTGGTGCTGTCATCAGATTTAATTGCAGCTTGTGACCAGCTTTGATGGACGGTGTGGTCACACACACACACACACACACACACACACACACACACACACACACACACACACACACACACACACACAAGCAATTGTTTTTTTCACTGTTATTGTCAAACGGTGTAATGGCTTTCAAAGGCAGATCCATATTGTACCCGTTCGTTTGGTGTCGTAACTAAAGTGGCATGTGCAGTAGTGGTGTTGTCCTTTGAACGCCCCCGTATGGAAATATTATATTTTTATGGAAAGGAATCATGAAATGAAATGTATAATTAACAACAAACTGCGGGTTACAATATCTTTCTTGAATACAGCATATTGGTGTGACAATGTGGTGTACAGGAAAAAAAAATATTTACACTGTTGACATGGCCTGGCCTCCAGTTTTGCTGCAGAGGCATTGTGGCGTCACACATGCGCACCAAGAGCACGCCTTTCAAGTGTGTCTTTCAAAGGCAACTTTCAAGTGCACCTTTCAAGTTTTTCAAGTGCGTCAACGCCCTGTGCTGTATCAGTAGCCTTCGCGGCAACAGAGGACTCAGACTCACAGAGACTCACACATGAATACAGAGATTCGCAGAGACCCGCACAGGCACCCCCGGCTCACGTCGGGCGTCGAACGGGGATCACGGCACGGAAAAATGACTTGATCGACTCCATGCCACGATCAAGCTCTTGGACTCATTGCATCTGCGTGCCACTTGCCTGGGAGATCGGACAACTAACCAACTTACAAATAAAGAGAAACATCTAACTCTTTAGCATCACTAAAAGTGCGATTGATATCTCATACAAACTACAGGACATACGACTCATGCTACTCTAATGCATGTGTTTCTATGATGGACTCCTGCAGGATGTGTGTATTTCATTGTTTTATTTTTAAAAGCTGCATTCAGTTTAATAAAGAGGAAACGTTAAATTAAACATTTTCCACATTTAGGGTCTCAGCGTTCATCAGGAAATCAAAACTGCTGTTTATATAATGTGAAGCCAAGTCTGAACTGCCAATTTTATAATGTCCCTATATTTTCACTTTGCCAAAGTGGTCTCCCATCCAGTGCCGATGTCCTCAACGTTTACAGGCTGCTCCTCCTTTTTTATTTATTTCACTGTTGTTAATGAAGAAGATGCTATGTAGTGTGTGTTTTGGTGTGTATCTGTATAATAATTGGAGCCACTGTCAATGCGTGCATGGGCACGTTTTCAACTTCATCACCATTCAGAGGCTTAGCATGATTTGAGTAGCGCGATAACCCGAAGAGTTAATGATGAGAGATGCTGTCGCTCCACAGAGCCAATCACATGTTACTTTCGGATGGCATGCGGAGGCTTTGTCGATGTTTTGTGTGTGTGCTGGTATGCGCTGCGTTACTTGAGATGTGTGGGAACATACACGATAGGATTTTTTTGCATGATAATGTTCATACAATCACTTGTAAACACCATTAGAGTAGTTGTAATTACATTCTGTTAGAGCTTGACTTCTTAGGGTTTAAGAATAAAGTAATAATAATAATAATGCATTACTTTTTAAGGGACTTTCAAAGCTCTCAATGACACTTTACAGTCACAGACAAGCATAGGTACTATAATAAATAAAATACAATCACAAATAGAATGCAATAAATAAAATACAATTATGAATAGAAACAAGAGAGAGAGAGTTACACAGAAAATGCAATTTTAAATAGGTGGGTTTTGAGATGGGACTTGGAGGTGGTAAGAGAATCAATGTTACGAACGTTGGGAGGAAGTGAGTTCCAAAGTTTGGGGACAGAGCAGCTGAAGGCTCTGTCACCCATCGTGCTGAGACGGGCGGGGGGGCACAGAGGTGGAGGGAGGAAGAGGATCTGAGGGAACGAGAGGGAATAGAAATTTGAACAAGGTCAGATAGGTATGGGGGGGAAACGTTATGGATAGCTTTAAATGTATAACATAAAATGTAGAAAGTAAACGCAATATGTATACCGCTTCATTATTCTAGTGGCAGACTGACAGATAGCTCAAGCATTTGCTTTAGTTCAGGGCTACATGATGTGCTGTGGGGGCACTCCAGGGAACAGTGACAGGATTAATGACTCTGTTAGGGTGACAGCATATCTCCAATTCATTTTCAAGTGTTATTGGAGTTCGCTGTGGCTAGCTTTTCATCAGTGCTGAGCAGATAAAAGGGACATTTCCAGTGTTGTCTTTGTATTGCTACACAGTTTGTGGATGCCTGCGGTTCCAGTGAGATGCAAGCAATGGCTTTATGGCTGTTGTATGGACTATGTCACAATCTTACATTCTCAAAGATGATGAGTTTTGTAGGGGCTTGTCTCTAGTGCAGGGGTGGGCAATTAATTTTTATCATCATTATATAATTTTTATCAGGGGCCGCATGAGAAAGCTGAATTGTGTCAGAGGGCCACCAACTTTCTTTCATTGTAAATTCTCAAATTAAATATTTTGAATAGCTGGTACTGATAATCAGAAGAATAAAGCACTCTGTAAATATTTATATTAGGTTATGTGAAATTGTGGTGTATTGGTTAAATAAGAAAAACAATTACTGAACCAGTGCAATTTATTTTTAACTTGTTAATCTCCGCAAACAATAACTTGTAATGTTTTCCACCTCATGTTACCTCTTCAGTGAGAATAATCCAGTCTGTTCTGGGCATTGAACTCTGGTGGAAAGTCTGAAGTGGCTATCCGAAGGACAGCTGAGAGGTGGTCATCAGTCATAGAGGATCTGTGTTTGGATTTGTTGAACTTCATAACTGAGAATGTCTGTTCACAATGATAGGTAGATCCAAAGAGGACTAGGCTCCTCTGAGCATGCCTCCTCAGGTGTGGAAAATTCTCCTCTTTGAGGACGGAGTAAAAGTCCAGCAGTGAGACTGACTTGAAGTGATCTGCCAGAAGTGTGTCAGACTGCAGATCAATGAGTTCCATCTGAACTTCACTTGGTGCATCATCCACACTGCAGTTGAAGGGAGAAGAAACCATGTGAATTTCACTATCAAGAGTTTTGAAATCTTGAAATCGCCTTGAAAACACTGCATGCAATGCTTCTAACGTGATTGAGTACTTTTGGAGGTGATCACCTGATCTTTTGGCTTCCTTAAGTGTTGGCAAGTGGGTCAGAATGTTGACCTTCACTTGGCTTGAGAGAAGCTGCAGTTTTCTCATGAAAGACTTCACTGCACTGTACATCTCATGCACAAAAAGGCCCTTGCTCTGCATTTTGACATTTAGTTCGTTCATTAGTGCAGTAACATCCACAGCGAAGGTCTGCCAACCAGTCATTATCTGAAAGTTCTGGGACGTCATGACCTTTCTGAATACAGAACTCCTGAATCTGGTCTCTCAGGTCCCAGACACTTTTCAGAACCTTGCCAAGGCTGAGCCACCTAACAGTGCAGTGATAGCTTATGTCACCATGTTCAGCCTCATTTTCCTCCAACAAAGCAACAAACTGTCTGTGATTTAAAGCTCTCGCTCTGATAAAATTAAATATTTTAGTGACAGCATCAACGACATGTTTCATTTTTAACACTGTCTTACACAACACTTCCTGGTGTATGATACAATGCAAAAATGTCAGTTTCTGATCAGGGTTCATTTCTGTCACTTTATCCTGCATTCTCTTTAAAAGTCCAACATTTTTCCCGGTTAGATTTGGACTACCATCTGTTGTCACACCTGCAAGCTTGTCCCATTTCAGTCCTAACATGGCCATACATGCATTTACCTCTCTGAACTGTCACGGTTTGCGAGGTGGTGATGGCGGGTGCAGATCCCAAAAAGCAGGGAGGAGGGAGCAGGAGGTTGTTTGACAAATTGTATTAAAATAAAGGTCAGCAGGAACAAAATGTAAAACATCAAAATCATCTGAATGGAAAAAATACAAAGTATCAAAGGAAGACCAAAAGTAAAAGTCCGCCAAGATTAAACAAACACATACACAATGCATGCAGCATACAAGCAGCAAACAATGAACCGACAACGGATGGTCATGCCGGGTGTCCTTTTAAGTGTCAGTGATTATAACGACCAGCACCTGCGAGGCTGCCGGCAGGGCTGACGTCGCTACCCGCTGGTCGCCAATCTGATCGGGACGACCACCACCTGTGCAGGTGCAGGCGGGGCCGACAGCGCCCCCCGTTGGTCGCCAACCAGATCATGACATGAACAAGTCATTACCAGTGGTTGTCCCTTTATTGACTGCATGGCTGCCAACTCCTCCGTGATTTGAAAGTCTGCGGTTATCCTACGTAAGAAGATGAGCAGCTGGGCGGTGTCACGTACATCGCAGCTCTCATCCAAAGCCAGAGAAAAAAAGTCAAAGTCGGCCGCTCTGTCCTTCAGCTGAAGCTCTAAGTTTCCCGCGATGTCCTCAATCCGCCTCGTTACAGTGCTTCGGGAGAGTGAAACATTCTCAAACACGCCCTTTTTCTCTGGGCACATCAGCGCAGCAGAGTCCAATAAACCAAACACTCCTTAATAAACTCTTCGTCGGAAAATGCCCTACTTTTTCTGGCGATTTTGTGAGAAATTACATAACTTGTCCTGACGGCTGCATCTCTGGGAGTGTGAAGTTTAGTGAAACATCCTTGTTGGGTTTGTAGTTTTGCAAGGAATGCATCAGACACCCTTGCACGCTCTTCACCAGACAGATTTCTGTATTTAGCTTCATGCTTGGTCGTGTAGTGGCGATTCAAATTATATTCTTTAAACACAGCAACCTGTGTACCACAGACTAAGCACACTGCTTTACCTTTAATTTCTGTAAAGAAATATTTGGCAGTCCATGTCTTGTTGAAAATACGGCATTCGTTATCAACTTTTCTTTTCTTGGGGGGTGCCGACATCTTGAGCCTTGAGGGTAACCTGGCGAACAGAATCGCCTTCACTCACTTCCGTGTATACACGTAAGACTCTCGCGTATATACACCTAAGACGTAGAGTCTACGTCGTGCATACGTAATGACCTAACGCTTTTCAAAATAAAAGGTAAATCATTTTTTTGTTTAATTTATGGCGTTTATGATTGGCCTCACGCGGGCCGGACAGGGACGTACAAAGGGCCGGATGTGGCCCGCGGGCCGTAATTTGCCGAGGTCTGCTCTAGTGTGTACTCAACTTGTTTATTGTGCGCCATGTATACAGCAGTGACGTGCAGTCAGGGGAGGCAGGTGAGGCTGTGCCTCACCTGTCATCATGGCAATATCAAATGACAAAATAAATTAAACGGTTATATTTATTTAGTCATTTGTACTTTAATGTTCTTTTCTATTTAACGTCATCATTTTTGGACTGTATAGCTCACAAACGGTGAGGGATGAATGTAAATCTCCTGGACAGCTTGTCAGCTTTTTGGCCAAGAAGGCTCTCATTGAAACTATTCCTGAAGCGACAAAGTTGCTGCATCTCGTGCTCACTGTTCCAGCTACGACAGCATGAGTGGAGCGGTCATTCTCAGCACAAAAGACTGAAAACATACAGTCGGAACAGGACTGATCAAGGACGACTTTCTTCACTGGCAGTGATCTCCATTGAGACAGAGAGACTTGCACTTCATCTATAAGTAAAGATAACATGATAATAACGTTTTTTTTTAATTCTTTTTTTTCTATGCTACAGTTTGTATACAGCATATAAATTATACTGACATGACATTTTAAACAAAACACTTTAACTGTTGCCAATCAAATGATGAATAAGCTACTCTGTGGAGTTCATATTTGTAAATCTGACTGTGATGACATCAGTGCCTCACCAGCCATGAACCTCACCGCACGTCACTAGTATACAGTACACAGCAATGCACTTGCTGAAAAACATTAAACAGAATAGTGATCAATTGAGTTTCTATGTTGAGGTCGTAATAAAACTATGTTGCCTTTGTGAGGTACTTGGTTCACAAAGAAACAAATTCCTTTCCAGATTGATTTTTTGATTAAGGAAGAATAATGCTGTCCCTATTATTAAATATCATCATTGTTTATGTTGTTGGCTCACAATCATAATTATGTGATGTTTTTCTATGCTTTGCACAACTCGAATTTGGAATGAGTGAAGTGCAAATTTAGGTAATTGTTTTATGAAGAATTTAATACTTAAGCCACAAAGCCATCTGCCCATTGCCAATACTGCCGCTCATGTGACATTTTAGAGACTTCTTACACTTCACAAGAAATTAGGCCTCATCAGTTTCAGGCAACAGATGTCAAACGAGTCATGCCATGATTGCTGATGTTGGCTCCATTATATTCCCTTCTGCTTTCCTTTCACATGTTGACTCCCTTTGATTGGTCCTTCCAAATCTGATGGGCTAAGCATATAGTGTGGCAGTGAAACTTGCATCCTGCCTTGCAATGCCAGTGCAAACATAGCCTTGATTGCTCCATTCCACCAATGTGACGAAACCAATGAAGCGCACTCGAAATCACACTCGCATTTTCTTCGTTCTCTTGCGGCTGATATAAAATGAGCTAGATTTGTGCTTGTAATTGCTGCTTTGAAGCGACTGACTGTAGTCCGTTTTCGCAAACCATACAGTTTCCTCGTGACACTCTCCAGTGGAGAGAGTCAGTTAGAGGCAACTGTTCCTCCAACACTGGTCAATCCCAGAGCTTACGTTACGTGACTTTGAGACACCTGGTGTTGTCGAAACATCTGCCCTTTAATTCTAAAAATATCCCTGCATGAGCATTTGGTAAACATTTCCTTCATTCTCTGCCAATTACATTTAACAGCAGCAAAGTTATGAAAGGGATGACAGTAGAAAAACAAAATACAGGAGCTGCTGGAAATGCAGCCACTCTCGCGGCGTGCCTAACAAAACAACACTTTCACTTTGTGCATCTACTGTAATTCTATTAGGATTTGGTGGCTTCTCTTCCCGCAGAAGTTAAAGTAGCTTGGATAAATGTGTGATTTTTCTGGGCCCAGGTAACTCCATTTTCTGGGCGCAGGCATTTCAGGTAGGTCAGGTGATGTGCCAACGTAATTTGTGGTTGAGGGTCTGCAACCATCACTCTTTCACAATGTCTTCTATTATGCCAAGGGCAAGAGATACAATCAGAGTCCCCACCAGCAAGTATTTACCCCGCCTGTCAATCAGAGTCCCGTGGTGTACGCTTGCAGCCAGAGGCAGCGCTGGCAGGTGTCCAGTATCGCCCAGAAACCATGTCTTGAAAGCCAGCCATTATTTCCTGGTCACCTCTTCTTTTTTATCTGCGCCAAACCTTTCTCTACAACTTGACTCATACTTCCTCTCCTACGGGGGACCATTTTCATCCTCTTTTCTACCTGTTAGCAGAATATTACCAGCAAAGCAACTGCAGAGCTTTGCTGCATGCGTGTGGCCTGAAAGCACATACAGTATTTTATCCTCCTGTGCAAGCAACCCTGCTTGATATTTAAAATTGGGAAATAGTCCACTCCACACCTCTATCCCGGCATATAGTTCTTATATGGCAAATATAAATGAATGTCACAGGGATTTAGTTTTCGATCGTATTCTGCAAGACTTCAGGTCATGTTCGTAAAGCTGTGTCACAGTAGGAGCTGCTGAAAGGCACGGTTTGCCCAAGCAGGGGTGTGATATGTGTGCACATGTGAATAATGTGTTTGCTTGTGTAAAACCCAGCAGTGACATCCTCTTTTCTTTGTCAGACATGTTTTCTCTACTTGGCGACAAAGCGAAGCGTTTGATGATGGTAAAAAAAGGGTTATACTGCTATAGCTCGGACATGCCCACAGTCCATGGAGTAATGAGGCATAATGGCGCTTTGGTGGTGGTCCCCGTTGCCATCAAGTGCCACCAAGTCCAGGTGTCGAGCACATACTCTACTGGGTGTTTCAAGTTGCCCACGTCACGGTCATTGCCCACAACAATCGACCAAGCTTTTAATTACATTTATTGAATTAAAGCCCCAAGGGGATTTGTACTTTAACGTTCTTTTCCATTTAACTTCACCATTTTTGGATTTTTTTTTCAAAATCACTGAATTTTCCCATTTACCGTTCAAATACTAAGTGGAGACGAGCGTTGAGGCAAGCCTCACCATGGATTGCGCAATGACTATGCTAACTCTGCTGGCTTGCTCTGCAGTGAGCTTGCTCTGCATATCGCGATTACAGTGTTCAAACACTTTTAGTATATGAACTAAATGTCTCCACTTTAGCTGGTGTATATAATGTACAGTCACTGTACATTATAAACACTGTACAACAGTGTTTATTTTATTTGCCATTTGCGCCAGCCCGGAAGTATTTTTATCAAAACTGTTTGCATAGGTGAGGCAAAAGTTCTCCTGCCGCATGACGCTGGTGATTACAGAGATAGACTGCAGAATAATAGTATTAGTGAGAGCAAGCTACAGTAAACAGTTAGCAAGTTAAGTGCAACCATCCAGTCATTTTTTCGTGTTGCTTGGCCTTATTTTCAGAGTGGAGGATAACATATTTAAATTGAAAGAAATAGAGAGACTTTTAAAACTGAAGAAATATAACGAAGGCTTCTACAAAGAAGGTCTAGTTGCCTTTCTTCAGAAGAAGCAGCGCATAGACTTCATTTACAAATAAAGCTAACACGATAATAACGTTCTCTTTTTAATTCTTTTTTTCTATGCTACAGTTTATCTAAGGAATGCTGACATGCCATTTTAAAGAAAACATGTTAACTGTTGCCACTCAAATTGTGAATAAGCTACTCTGTAGTAATAATAAGTAATAATGAAGTAATAATAAATCTGACTGTGATGACGTCAATGCCTCACCAGCCAACCTGGTGTCTCTGAAGTGGTTGGCGATCCTCGGTCGATGACATGATCAAAAAAAATTACATTGGTTTGATCTTACTCATGATTTGTTGTTTCTCTGAAATCCACTATCTTGACTAGTTTGGGCTTTGGAGAGCTATTCTATGCTGAAGCTATAGGTGCACACCCCAAATGTCCTACACCTCACCGCACGTCAATGGTCAATACCAAAGTTGGGACTCCCACTGTATTTCTAGAAATTGTACTGACATAATAATAATAATAATAATAATAATAATAATAATAATAATAATAATAATAATAGAGTTTGCATGTTCTCCCCGGACCCGCGTGGGTTTTCTCCGGGTCCTCCGGTTTCCTCCCACACTCCAAAAACATGCATGGCAGGCAGATTGACCACTCCAAATTGTCCCTAGGTGTGAGTGTGAGAGTGACTGTTGTATGTCTTTGTGTGCCCTGTGATTGGCTGGCAACCAATTCAGGATGTCCACCGCCTCGTGCCCGAAGACAGCTGAGATAGGCTCCAGCAACCCCCGCAACCCTAATGAGGAATAAGCGGCACGGAAAATGAGATGAGATGAGATGAGAATAATATATTTAATTTCTAACCGCCTTTCAAAACTCTCAAGGACACTTTACAGTCACAGAATTTTTTTGTGTGGGTGAGCAGCGGCATCCATTTGCGCCAGCCCGGAAGTAACACAGCAGCAAAATTATGAAAGGAAAAGGAAAGGAAAGAAAGAAGTAGAAAAACAATACGAAGATGGAAAGGGTCTCACCGCATTTCACCGCATTTTTCATTTACAGCACCAAAGTTATGAAAGGAAGAAAGTAGAAGAACAAAAAGTGTAGGACATTTGGGGTGTGCACCTATAGCTTCAGCATGGAATAGCTCTCCAAAGCCCAAACTAGTCAAGATAGTGGATTTCAGAGAAACAACAAATCATGAGTAAGATCAAACCAATTAAATTTACTTGATCATGTCATCGACCGAGGATCGCCAACCACTTCAGAGACACCAGGAACCTGTGACGTGGGATTCAGACCATCACAGACTACAAGCCCTCTCCACAGACCTGCGAGAACTCCACCACTCTGCTGAACCAGCGGAATGACTTCTTCGCCCGCTTCGAGGCAGACAACAGCACTCCAGCACAGAAGACCCCACCACCTCCCGGCGACTAGGTGCTGACACTGTCCCAGGACAGCGTGAGGCGATCCCTCAGAGGGACCAACGCACGCAAAGCCCCGAGTCCCGACGCCATTCCTGGCCGTGTCCTGAGAGACTGCTCTAAGGAGCTCACAGATGTCTTCACGGACTTCAACACCTCTCTGGGCCAGAGTGTTGTGCCCAAAGATGATGGTGGTAGCTCAAAGCTACCACCATCATCCCGGTCCCAAAGAAGTCGCCCCCCCACCTGCCACAACGGCTACCGCCCGGTCGCACTCACTCCCATCCTCATGAAGTGCTTCGAGCGGCTAGTTATGAACCACATCAAGGTTGACCTCCCCCCCAACCATGACCCTTTCCAGTTTGCATATCGGCCCAACTGCTCGACCGATGATGCCATATCCACTGCTCTCCACACAGCGCTCACCCACCTGGAGACCAGAGACTCCTACATCAGAATGCTGGTCATCCCCCAACAGCTCACCGACAAACTGAGCAAACTGGGGATCAGCACCTCCCTGTGCAACTGGCTGCTGGACTTCCTGACGGGGAGACCACAGGCAGTCAGAGTTGGAAGCAACACCTCCAGCACCATCACGCTGAACACAGGGGGCCCCCAGGGGTGTGTGCTGAGCCCTCTCCTCTTCACTCTGCTCACACATGTCTGCTCACCATCATCACCCAGCTCCACCCTCTTCATAAAGTTTGCGGATGACACAACTGTGGTGGGCCTCATCAACAACGATGAGGAGACAGCCTACAGGGACGAGGTCAGCCGCCTGGCCTCAAGCTCAAAAGAGTTGGAGCCCCGACCCCCATCACAACCTCCTTCTACCGCGGTACCATCGAGAGCATCCTGACCAGCTGTATCACCGTGTGGTACGGCACCTGCACCGTGTCCTGCCGTAAGACTCTGCAGCGCATCGTGAGGACTGAGGACAGCTGAGAAGATCATTGGTGTCCCCCCCCCCCCCCCTCTTCAGGACATTTACAACACACGCCTCACCCGCAGAGCTGGCGATCCCACCCACCCCTCCCACAGCCTCTTCAGCCTGCTGCCACCGGGGACTGCGGAGTCTCCGAGCCAATACCAGCAGGCTCAAGGACAGTTTCTGCCACCAGGCAGTCCGGAGACTCAACTCCCTCCCAGCCCTGCCCCCCTGCCCCTTCCCACTGCCACACTCACCGAACTCTGAGTACACACTACATGCTGTACTATCATCCTGAACTCTATTTTTTTCTGACTCATTTTTTTTCTGCAAGACCTCACTTCAACACTTTTTTTTTGTTTTTGCATGACTACATTACGTCACTTTATATACGACACTACCTCACTTTACATACGTCACTACCTCACTTTACATACAACACTACCTCACTTTACATTCAGAAATTACATGTATTGTCTGTTGTCAATTGTATGCCTTTTTTTAGCCACGTTATAAGTGCTTTGCACGCTGGGTCTAAGAGGACATTAATTTCATCTGTGCTGTATGTCATGCATATTAGCATATTTGACAATAAAGCTGACTTTGACTTTGACCATTTATTTTGTCACAATACAACTGTATTGTGACAAATTCATTCAATCAAGACTGATTTTCCAATTCAACGTGTTTTTCATTCCAGTGCTAATTAATGAGATTTTTTGTAGCATCTGCATCTCATACATCTAATAAATCAAAAAAATGAAGGAAAAGCCCAAGAGACCTGTCATCTTAAATTGATAATGCCACCATGAACAACGAAGAACCTCTCCCCAGGCTGACTCATGTGAATGAGAAAAAAAAGTAAGCTCTCTAAAATTACAGTATAGACAGGGAGACTGTGTGATTTGACATTTTCAAAAATCATGTCATAAGGATAAAAGTGAGAATTGTTGAACTGATATTGGTGATAGGATGTATTTCCTTTTCTTTATGTTTATTACAAATGCAGTGACAATCCAAGTTGGAGTTCATGTTTGCACACACTTCAATACAGATCATTTGACTTTTTGAATGTATCGTCATCTTTCCTTTGTTAAGATCATATTTATTTCCTGGAAATCTCGTTTAAACACAGGTTACTGTTCCTGAATGGATTAGAGGCAGAGTATCTCCTTTTGAACCGTGAGGTGCTGACACTGGCGTCATTTTTTTTTTTCATTGTGTCAGCATGCTCCGAGCAAATGCTCTGCTGTAGATCAATATGATCTTGCTCTCTTAAACCTTCACCTCTGTAACTTTATCTCTATCCTCCTCTCCTCATCTCTCCTATCCTCTCTTTCCTTTCCTTTCTCCAAGCTTAAAAAGTCTTCTTGTCACAGAAAAAAGTGGTGCAGTATGTCCGACCTGATTTGTCCAGCTATTTGTGGTGTGAGGGACTGTGCCTCCCATCCACGGGCTGCCAAAATATCCTTGAATGACCAACGAGTACAATGTCCTTGGTTTGACTGCCTGGTTTCCTGCTGAACTCTGTCGGACGAAGCTGAGGCCCTGCAAGCTGTGCTTTATTTGGCACTCTGTCGACTCGAAGCATAACAAAAGCAAGTTGGATTCAAGGATAGGGAGGTTAGAATGCTTACTTTCTTTTATAAATGTAACTATTATTGGTTTTATGTCGGTCCAATGATCCAGATTTTGATTTATTGTTTAGAACTCTACATATATCAGTGTCTGAAACTCATGACAAAAAGTTAGCGGACACCCGAGCAGACAACTCTGAAAAGTTGCGTGCCCAGCCATAAAGTTGAAACAACTTGAAACACAATAAGACGACTAATCAAAAAAAAAAACATTGTTGCGAAGTATAAAGGATTTTTTAAATTAAGGAAGTACCTACCCCGCTTAATTTATAATAAGTATCTCTTGCTTAAGATTTTGCTCCAGTTGTCGTTTGTCGTCATGGTGCACAATGCAATGTTTGCGTTGCGTTGTCTGCTCAAAGCCACGTGGCCTCCTCTTTCTAAGTGGCTTTCAAAATTCTCAAGTACTTGTACTTGAAAGTTTCGAAAGCTTAGATAGAAAGAGAAGTCCACGTGGCTTGTAGCGGTTCGCTTGTAGCTTTTGCGTCATTGAATAAAACAAACGTTTGATTTGAAAATAATCTTTTGATTTGAAAGTTGTACGGGCAACGTAAAAGTTGTATTTAAGTTATATATCTCATCTCATCTCATTTTCCGTACCGCTTATTCCTCATTAGGGTCGCGGGGGTTGCTGGAGCCTATCTCAGCTGTCTTCGGGCACGAGGCGGGGGACACCCTGAATTGGTTGCCAGCCAATCGCAGGGCACACAAAGACATACAACAGTCACTCTCACACTCACACCTAGGGACAATTTGGAGTGGTCAATCTGCCTGCCATGCATGTTTTTGGAGTGTGGGAGGAAACCGGAGGACCCGGAGAAAACCCACGCGGGTCCGGGGAGAACAAGCAAACTGAGGCCGGACCGGGACGCGAACCGGTGACCTCTGCACTGTGAAGCCGGTGTGCTAACCACTCGACTACCACCTTAAGTTATATATATATATATATATATATATATATATATAGTCCAGGTTATATCGATACTATTTCTATGCACGCACGGAGAAAATTACATGCAAACAGGGTCGGATATATCGATAGTCCCGGTTATATCGATATTTTTCGGCCTCCCTTGAATAGCGATATAACGAGACTTTACTGTATATATATATATATATATATATATATATATATATATATATATATATATATATATATATATATATATATATATATATATATATATATATGCGTGTGTGTATATATATATATGTATATATATATATATCACAAATGTATATGTATCACATACAAAAAATCCCTTAGGAAACCATTAAAATCCGTTCCCGGTTTTCCATAAAATATACTTTTCAACTAAATAAGCCTTAAACCTACACACAACATACCTTATTCTATGTATAATAAATGTGCTATTGTATTGTAATGAAAGAAATACACTGCACTGTATAATAAAGTCACTTTACTTACATTTGTGATGGTCATTGATGGCTTGATGGAATGGTGTTGGAGGTCCGAGGTCATTACAATACAACAGCACATTTATTATCAGAATCAGAATCAGAATCAGAATCATCTTTATTGCCAAGTATGTAGAACACACAAGGAATTTGTTTCCGGTAGAACACGCTGCACTAGTATCGTTGTCAAAAAAACTGCACTATACAGTATTATACATAGAATAAGGTATGTTGTGTGTAGTTTTAAGGCTTATTTACTTGAAAAGTATATTTTATGGAAACCCGGGAACGGATTATTCCCATTTTTATGGTTTCCCATGGGATTTTTTTTTTATATACATACTGTTCGACATACACACTCTGTCTGGGAACCAATTAAGTTCGTAAATTGAGGTCTCACTGTATATATATATATATATATATATATATATATATATATATATATCCTCTCAAGCGGTTAACTTGTGACCAGACCAATAAGTGGTACAATACTGGTCAATAATTACTTTGCCCTTTGCAACTTTTGTCAATGAACCCTAAAAAAATAATGAAAATAATAAATACATAAATACATAAATAAAGATTCACTCTCCCAAAGCCAAATACTACTCAGTGGAATCAGGGAATGATATTTCTGCCTCATGCTGAAGCACTCAGAGTCATTGAATCACTCAGAGTAAATGTAGCTTCTCCTAAAGGCTATGAGAGTAAAGACGTAAAGACCAAACAAGCATGATGACCCTCTTTCTGCAAGCTTAGAGACTCCTATAAAGTGGCATGCCTTGATGTTTACCTCAGAGCCGTCCTGAAATTACTTTGAAAGACCACTGTGATTTCCTTTCCTGTCACCACAAAGTCTCTAAAGAATTGATTCCTTTCTCCGGCAGTCATCACACAGCAATGCCTGTCGAGATTTGACTTCGGCACAGAAATAAGCGGCAACCCTTCGAGGCTTTGCTCTGATTTAGAGTACATTAAGATCCATTCACAGTGCCCCGCATTCCTAGTGTTCCACCACTTCAATTTTCTCCTCAACCTGAGTTTATATTCATCTGTTTATATATCAGAGGGCAAGAGGGTCTGCTTCTGTGTCAGAACAATGCTGACATCCTGTCACAGGGGACGTGTGTTGTGACAGCAGTGTGGAGTATGAGAGGGGGTCATGTGGAGGACATGTCGCCAAGAACCAGCTCAGTTACTGTCCTGCCCTCTCTTCAATTTGCTTACCTAACATTTGACCATTTCTTTCAACAGTTTTGTGTGAGAGAGAAGATCAACATCTTGAATAGAGCACTCCAATTTTCCCCCAACTGCAGTGGAGACTGTGGGATTCAGTTTGACTTTGTGGGTCTTCTGATTTCTTCACAGCAACTGTTTGCCACCAATGACTGTCGTATTGGCGCAAGGCGGAAAATATACACACAACTGCATAAATGTGGCCACACAGAAACATACTCATGCAGTGGCATAAAACCCACAGGCCTTAGCATACTCTTGTAGTAAGGACATTTGAGGGAATGCATACTGGGTCTTCAGACACCACTGTGTAGACAACCTATAGCTCAGACCAAAAAAGGCTTTTTCAAATGCCAAAGCTCCACTGCATCTTATGTGTATCATTAGCTAACCCCATCCAATTCCCCTTGCTTTTTGGTGCGGCTTTCTACATCTTGTTGCTGCTTGTACAGTAGAGGTGGGGGTAGAGGAGGGTCCTTTCGCAGGTAACTTGGAAGCTGTCGAGGATTGCCCTTACTCGTAGTTTGATTTTTCGTGACAATCACCCCTTTTGTTAACGTGCCCTGTAGAGGCTAACACAATTACAGGTAACATCCGACTTACGGCCGGTGCGACTTACAAGCACCTGTTGTTTTTAATGTTTATTTGACACCTGGCACCGCAACGCGTACGACAATTTTGGCCAGCCCGCCAGCATCTCACTCTTGCACAGCAATTGACCGCGTGATGGCACTGCAGGGGGGACTGTCACCGACGCCGACTAGAGCCAAGGTGGGTGGGTATCGGCTCTCGGGCGCGTGGGATCGCCGCATCGGGCCCACGGCTGGCGCCGCCACCTCCTTGAGACAGTTTGTTTTGCTTCGGGGCGACGTGGCAGGTCGGCACCGCAGATGGCCGCGAGGTCGGGCCGCGAGGTCGGGCCGCGCGTCGGTGCGGAGAGCAAGGTAAGGCTGGGGAGAGGGCAACCGGTAGAACACCGCCCGGCCGCCCCCGTGGCATCCGAATCAGGTCATTTGCAAGTCATTTAGCACCAAGTCTCTATTCAACATTTTGAATGGATTTCGACACACGACCATTTTGACTTAACGACCGTTTGTTTGGAATGGAACTCGGTCATAAGTCGGATGTTCTCGGTATCGAGCTTTAGGCTCTCTAGCATATATATGCCTTTGAGATGGAGGTTGCACAGGTCACAAATGAAAAAGTGTCTGCTGTAGTATCAGTATGTAGTCGCTGTCAGTCAATCAGATTAGTTCCGATGATTGATTTGAGAAATTGTTTAACAGCTAATGGTCAGTGTGGTCATAAAATGTTCTTCAAAAATAGGTCTGTGTGAGCTCTCAGTCGTACAGAAGAGAAGAAACTTTCTTGGATAAGAAGCGAAATGTCCGACACCTTCAAAGAAGTACAGATGACGGCTGAAGAAACCTCTTCATCTTCAAAAATAGTTAAAGCTCAGGGATTTTTTTTATCTACAAGAAGATATAACCAACAGGAATATTATATTTGAATCAGGGAATGTGAGTATGCCCTTATTTGTGTGAATGTGTGTTTAAGAGAGCACTCAGCCACAGCTGTACCTACCCTCGCTTGGCAAAGCACAACATTCCCCTGCTTAAAAAACAGAAGGTTTTGATATGGCTGAGTGAGTGTCATTTGGCCAATTTAATTGTGGCTCCTGTGGGATCCATACCCAAGCATCTGACCGGGAAAGAGAATGAAATATAAACATGTAAAGCCAGATGAATATTTTACTATCTCTCTCGCCGCCCCTAGCATCCAGCAACATGCCTTCTTAATCTAACACCGCTTTTAGCCGTCATGATTTTATATAAGCTTATGTTGTTGGTACTGTATGCATGCACAGGCAGAAATGTTCGTCCGTGCCAGTTTTGGAGCATTGTTGATCTGGGCTGTTCTGTGCTCATTACATTGATAGAGAGATGTTTCCTTTTACAGTCCAGATGCATTTGTAGCAGGGAAACCAGATGTGAGGACAGCCACAGCCCGGGGATGTATTTAGCATTCTCTCTTCTCATTCTTCAAACACAATCTTTTATCTGCCCCGCTCCTTCCCATTGCCCAACTCCCCCATCCACTCCCACTAGCATTCACCACCAGCTAGCTGCTCATGCTGCTGGAGTCTAGCTTGTTAAGGGAAACACTGGTGCATGGTCCTCCTCCTTCCTTCTGCAGTGCCTTTTAATTAACCAGCTGGCTGTCTGTGTGTGCGCATGTGCACATATACTTACAAATACATCTGTAAATTCAAATTGTGGGGATTCACCACCCACAAATCTTTAGATTTTATGGATTTCTTTTTTTTATAAGGTTTGGCGAGTTGTGGTTAAGCTCCGGGAAAATGATTGTCTGCTACCGTCACGTCCTCTGTATTGATGGAAACACTGAATTGTGTGTGCCCTTCCGGGGGAATACAATACAATGTGATGTAATAATTCCAGTCACATAAGACAAAAATATTCAGTCTTAATTGATTAGCAGATGGTTATGTGATTTACCGTTGTCTCCCCTTAGCAGACATTTCTTGAATATAAAAGCACTTGCTCCCGTTTATTGGATTGGATTACCCTTTTTTAGTCTCACAGTGATTAAATTCACATTTCACAGCAGCAAATTGATGAAAGTACAAGGAAAGGAAAGGTAAAAGTAAAACAACAAAATACAAGAACAGCTGTAAAGGCAGCCACTTGAAGTCAAAACTCCCAAAAAACGAAATCACAAGTAATGCGACACAACATAAAAGACACAGACATTCATTCATTCTTAAGCACTTTCTGCACAATCTTTGTTGTATGTGGCAGTTCTAGATGAAAGGGGAGAGGATCAAAGCGTCTTTTTCACCAGTGGATCAGAGATGTCATAGTTAAATGTGCACGTCTACTACAAGCTAAATGTTGAAAGCAAACACATGCCGTAGCATCCATTGACAAAAAGAGATTGTCTAACAACTGAAACGTTTCCTTGGGAGTTTTTATTATTATGTCCTGTTCCACGTAAATCCACTTCAATTCGAAGCCGCGACAGTTCCACATACGCTGACGCTCATTTCTTCTCATTGTGGGCTCCTCAAGCCTTGCATCCATCCAGCCTCAGACTGTCCAACAGCACCAACCTCTCCACTGCATGAAGTTGGCTGTGGGCTGTGAAAATGCTGCCCATTACAGGCGCAAAAAAGCACAATCACTCCAGAACTGTTCAGCGATGATAGTCAAATGGCACTGACATTGATCCCAAATCAAAAACAGTGCTGGCATATTCGTGCTGCTGAAAAGGTGCAACCGCTCAGCAGTCTCCTCATTGATGAATGTCATGGCCAAAAATGCTGAATAACAATCCGTATCCATTCCACAAGACGCACAACAACACAAAGTGACAAAAGAAAACAAAAAACAAACAAACAAAAAGCAAGGCTTGTGAGAGCACTTGCGGATGGCTGTCTACTCGGGCCCCATCTTGGACTTCTTTCTTCTTTATGCATACATAAATGCATTTTAACTAACTATTTCAGATCAAGAGTCATTTCATTTTTGGTTTACATAAAGCAAATAATAAAAACACACAATATCATCCATGACTTCACAATAACTTTGCAAAGCTGCAGCATCCAGAAGAATTGGATTTTTATTATGGTGGGGAGCTGAATAGTCTTTTTTTAGTTTTTTTATCATTTTATTCTATGTCCAGGCAACCCAGACCAAGAGGTGACACCCTCCCCCCTGTTCATAGTCATTATATTTTATAGACTGCAAGGGGATGATATATTCAAGCAGCGCTGCTCACCCTCAACCTGGTGTACTACTCTCAACTCAACGTGTTTACCTTTTATCAACGCATATGGTGATAGTAATGCCGTCATTTCCCAAGACAATCTACAGTAAGAACAATTTATTGCCATGGCAACTGCAGTTGTCCTGTGAGTGCTACTCGTCGATAATTATCACCTTGGACGAATATCAAAACGAAGGAGGTGTATCCCCCTTCCCTTCAAAGGGATTGATATATCCAGCAAGTAAAAGTGTCTCAGCCTAACTCGAGTTAGCCATAAACTGCTGTCCAGTGTGAGAAATAAAACACACAACGGGGACTCAAGAGTCACAGAACACATACTGTCAATAGCAGTTTTTTCATCACATAAGAGGGTAATCATTCTAAGTACGATTCATTACCTCTTGCACATTCTATGAAAGCAACCATTAGTCTAATGTTCGACAGCGAATAAACATACTTAGAAGAGGAGTTTATGGATGACAATGCGGAACAGATCTTATGCCATTCTCCTTGTCAGGAATAAGAAATAGTCTTGTCGGGGTTGTAATTAACATGGGATCAACCCACCCATAAAATCTCCCTTTGCATTTGTTACTTCCAGTACATCCAGTTTACCTTTGAATCAAGAGAGCCTCAGTGAAACCCATGTTATCTGAGAATCGGGTTTTTCAATGAAATCAGATCACAGTGGATTTTGAAAACACAAGTACATACACACACTTTATTTAGTCATGCGTTCTTAAGTAATTGCTGAAATGAATAGTTACTTTTATTACTGAAATAAATAATGAGCACACCACGATCCCTTAAATAAGTCATTCTCAAAAAGTGAGGCTGGGGTAACACACTTGGGGTGTTCAGTGTGATAGAACTTCTTTCCCTTACTGCAATCGAGATTGAAAACTTTTTTTCCCCTTACTACGATCTAGATTGTAATGTAATTGCACTTCCACCGCAGTAGATGGTGGTGGTGCTCCCATTTTTAGTATGTGCGCAGGGCAGTACTGCACTGCCGCCACACCCCCATGGCCCAAGTATTAGCTCTAAGGTGTTGCTGTTGTTGTCTATGTTACACCTAGTATGTGCACTCACAGCACAGAACGGGGGCTATCACGTGCAGTGAACAAAGCCTTAAAGGACAACCGACGTCTCCGGACAAGTTGTGTCCACAATTTGTAAAATGGCTTCAAATGACTTCTACTGAGCGTATTTTACAAATCTTCCACCGCATATAGCTATATTTAACGTTTTAAGACTCGCTCTGAATATTCAGGAAGTCTTGGTTTTGAGTTGGTGACGAGTCCGTACGCAACGTCATGAAAGGACCGCCCCCTGACCGTAAAAAAGATGCATTGTAGCATCCTTCCATCACGTCAATGTATTTTGCTGTACATGTTTGGTCTGGGAACCGTGTTGCACCCAAAAGCCGCCAGAAGAGGGAGTCCAAGCTCCATATAAGGACTTTATCAGCCTGTGGAAGCGGAGGTGGCCACTGGAGGTCGCCATTTTGTGCCTCTTTTCTGATGATCCATTGTTGCCCCAATGTTGCCTCAAAAAGGCATGGAATAAATTCTTTAATCGATTGCAAACATGTATGCTTTCCTCTTCAGGACTATTTGAATCATATTCATAACTGGATGTGTAACAAGAAAGCATATTCTCCGAATTTGAAGCCATTGTTTGGATTCTCCAGCAATACAAAACGTATTGGCGTGATGTCACGAACTGGGGGCGGGACTTTCTGAAAATGCCCAATTCGCAGCTCTATTTTGTCACGTCCACTCGAGGCGTAGCGACAGGACTCGAGGGACGACGGAAGGCGGTAAGGGTCGGATCCAAAATACACGGTGGAGACAGTGATTCCAAGAAAAAAGAGTCTTGACTGAGGCAAAAAGTCACGAACAGAAAAATCAGGCAAGGAAGAGAGCAACGACTAGACAGACCTGCGTGCGGAGGGATGACGGGGAACTTCCTGCAATACACCGACCGTAAGGTAAGTGTGGCTTTTATAGCCAGAAGGCACACTTAGGGAAATGGGGGACAGGTGCGCGAGTCGGGAGAGCCAGGAAGGGAGGGGCCGTCTCAGGAGCAGCGAAGGAGGAGACAGGAGGGGAGGGGCGCGCTCCTGGCGACGACGAGGATGTGACAATTTTTTTGCAGATTTTGGACACTTTAAGTCATTTTTATTGGTGTTTTTCATTTGACTAAAAATATTAGCCTGCATGTTTTGGGTATTTTAGATGCTATAAAACGTTTTTCTGACGTCAGTTAGGAAACAAATAAAATGGTGTTGGTTGTCCTTTAACAGACACAATGGAAAACATATATAACTGATTAAAATAAAGGCGGAGTAAAAAAAATGTTTAGTTATTCTATGTTGTAGGTTGATCTATATTTCTTCTTTTTTATCATGAGGTTACAAAGTTATGCAGAGGTGCACTTCAAACACGTTTATGTACGAATTATACTATTTATAGTTGATACGTCTGTGTAAGCTCTCAGTCGTACAGGAGTGGTCCATCGATGAGAAGGTTTCTTCAGCCGTCATCTGTACAAAAGTGAAGGTTTCGGACGTTTCGCCTCCTATCCAGGAGGCTTCGTCAGCGACCTAAAGTCTGACTGGTCGTATCGGCCCCATTTATATATCCCTAATGTCCAGACCTGGTGGCGCCGGACACAGCTATGATAGGTCCCTACTCTCAGGTTGGGGGGGGGCGCGGGACCCCTCCCTGTGGCCCCACTGATTGTTCCTACGTTCCTGACTAACGACTGGCCTATTACCCCCACTCCCCCCGGTATCACCTCATCAGCATAACGACCCTCATCAGCATTGCGAAAGTTGCCTAACCTGTTTTGCCTAAGCAGGCTATTGTATGAACGATCCAAATTGAACCTCACCCCACCAGACCGGTTTAATGAAGGATTTTGTTGTTTTATAAGAATCGCTTCTTTTACCCCCATTTCAAACCATCTATGTTCTTTCGCTAAGATTTTAACCTCATTGTAGTCAAATGAGTGGTTGCTAGCTTTTAGGTGCAAATGTACTGCCGATTGAGGCCCACTAGTATTATCCCTGCGATGTTGATAAAGTCTTTTTTTTTGAGAATTTGTTGAGTCTCCCCAATGTACTGCTCTTTACAATTTTCATTCTTACAATGTATGGAATAAACTACATTACTTTGTTTTTCATTTGGTAGCCTATCTTTTGGATGCACTAATTTTTGCCTTAACGTGTTTATCGGTTTGAAATAAGTAGGAATTTTATGTTGCCAAAGGACTCTTTGTAATTTTTCAGAAACTCCTGCAATGTACGGTACTGCTACTCCTCTCCTTTTAGAATCTGGAGAATTATTGGTTTCGTTCGCTATTCTTTCTTTCTGACATTTGTTGAATGACCACTGAGGGTACCCACAGTTAGTGAGTGCTCTCCTGATATGTTTTGACTCCTTTTCTCTACCTTCAGTGCTAGTTGGTATTAGTTTAGCCCTATGCTGGAGGGTTCTGATAACTCCTAGTTTATGTTGTAAAGGGTGGTTAGAGTCAAAAAGTAAGTATTGGTCAGTGTGCGTAGCCTTCCTAAAGACTTCTGTTGTATGATGCCAAAGTTTCCTCAGGTTCCAATATGAGGTCTTTGATCCTCTCTACAAACCCTGTGGTGTTCTCTACGTGATATTCAGTGTTACCAACCAACGGAGCTAAAATAGTTTTTAAATATTTGGCTACATTGTATGTAGAGGAGTCAATGCTACAAACAATGGGTCGGAGGGGGAACCCTTCTTTATGTATTTTTGGCAGGCCATAGATACATGGCGTGGCCTCTCCCGGGTATAATCTAAAATACATCTGTTTGTCTATATGTTTTCTTTTCTCTAGCTTTTGGAGACAGTCAATCATTTCTTTCTTGTATCTATTGGAAGGGTCCCTTTTTAGTTGCTCATACGTGTTAGAATCACTGATTAATCTATTTATTTTGTCTTCATAATCCAATGTGTTGAGCAGCACTGTGCATCTGCCCTTGTCTGCTGGCAAAATAGCAATATTTTTGTCTTTTTGTAGAGTAGTTAACGCCTTTCTCTCTTCTAATGTTATGTTGGACGGAGGAAGTTTGGCACTACTGAGAAGAGCTGATATTTTAATGCGTAGATCATCTGCCTCTGCATACGAAAGTTTGTTATTTTTAATAGCCGATTCAGTAGCTGTGATATAATCTATTGTAGGTATAGTTTTAGGAGTCACTGAGAAATTTAAACCTTTGGTAAGTACCGCCTTTTCTGTCTCTGAGAGATCTCTGTCTGACAAATTTTTGATCCAATTCTCCCTTGCAAACTGTGCATACCTAATTTTACGCATGTTTACCAGTAGCTGAGATTGTTTCAGTAAAAGTAATTTTTGAAATTTACCCTTTTGTCTCTCTTTGGTTTTGCTGTGGTGCCTCATATAACCGGATTTAGTAAATTCACACACTTCCTGATAGATTTTGTGGGTAAGTTTAGTTTGTAATCGCTGATAATAAGTTTCTATTTCTGACTGTTTGTTTTTTATCTCTATGTTAAGTCTCCTAATTCGCAAATTTAGAATTTTCCTAGTATAATTTTCCCGCGCGCCCCCCCCAACCTGAGAGTAGGGACCTATCATAGCTGTGTCCGGCGCCACCAGGTCTGGACATTAGGGAAATATAAATGGGGCCGATACGACCAGTCAGACTTTAGTTCGCTGACGAAGCCTCCTGGATAGGAGGCGAAACGTCCGAAACCTTCACTTTTGTACAGATGACGGCTGAAGAAACCTTCTCATCGATATTTATAGTTGAGGCAGAGAATTGTGGTGGCAGGGGATGATACGGGGGTAGCACAATATAATCAAGGAGGACTACCTTAATATACCTTAAATATATGAGTGAGTGGCCACTACACTTCTCCATAATTGGATCAAAAAAATGACCCAAGGAAGTATCACCGTGTTTTATGCCATTTTGGCGCACCTTAATCATTTGTTATATTCGGTAAGACAGTTTTGGTAAGACAAATTTGTTTTAATGGTTTGGTTTTTAAATTATTTGACATTTGTAACCAAGGCAATGGGGTCAAGTTGAATTTGACTGATAGGACAATGGCCAATATCTCCATCAGGATGAAAGTGTGAGTGCTCATTTATCGGATATTTCAGATTCAGAATCCAGAGTCCTGTTTCTGCTGGCTTTTTAAACAGGAGCTTAAGAACCACTGTTTATTTGTAGCACCACTGATACATTGGATGAGAAAGCATAGTAGGCTATAAGTAAGAGTGATTAAAAAAAACAGTCAGTCATTGAGCTTCATGTAGCAACGCGATATACACATTAAAGCAGACACACACAAACACACACACACACACATATCATGGGTAATGTTTACTCCCATGTTGTTGTGTGTTTACTCCCAGGTTGTTCGCATCCTCCAAAGTGATTTGAATTTTCTGGGGTGCGATCACATAAATTTTAGTACAGGCGGTCCATGTAGTTGTGCAACGTCTGTGACCGTCAAGGTGGACTCTTCATTATCTTGGTCTCCATCTGCAGTGAGAAAGCAGTGTTGCGGTGTTGCAGTCTAACTTTAAAGGGGCGCTCATCAGAGCGACTTATCTGTGCTGGTGTAAGATTCTGGTCTTTCTTTTGCTGCCTCTCCAGCTGCACTCTGTAGTCTGGCAGATGAGGAATCTTCTGTTTTTTTGCTTACAAAAGCGGAAGTTTGAGTTTGAACGAACAAGCGAGGCTTCAAAAGGTACATGTAATTGAGCAGCCTCAGATAGGCTATCTTAGAACATGAAACAGCAACAGTTTGTGACGGAGTGTAATTGCATCCCTGGGTCTCTGTAATGCCTTGTTGCGTCTTTTAACTTGAGCAAAGTGCTGAGAATCCTTGTGTCAGCAGGTAATTGGTTGCAGACATCAGCAACAACCTGTGAGGCAAATAAGGATTGCTAGGTTTGTATATGGTTTGCACATTTTATGTGAGGAAAAATAACCGATGCAAATAGGATTTGTGCTTGAAAAGGATCATTACTGAATGTATTTTTTTTCCTTTCTAAAATAAACATTGTGCTTTGGTTTTCATTTTTTCAAAGCATCTAAATTTCATTACATAGCCCAAGTGTCCTGCTCACTGCAAGTGTATTTCTTCACATTTCACCTTGCTTGTGTGTAAGGCTGGCTGATATATCATTATAGTTATTGAGATACAGTATGACCATTCTCAATATTAACATTGACATTAGGATATCAGTCAGGTCACATGACTGATATACTTGTAAAGGTCAGTCCAACCAATCGCATTTCTATTTTTAAATTAGCCGTTGATTGACAGCTAAAGCCAGCCAACACTAGTCATCTTGCTGAGAGAAGGTGTGTGTGAAAGAGATAGGGAAGGAGGGATAAGCACCTGCACCTGGACAGCACACCCACAAGTGAAATAATGTATATGTCACGTCCACTCGAGGAGTGGTGACAGGACTCGAGGGACAAAGGAAAGTAGCAAGGGGTTGGATCCAAAATACACGGTGGAGACGGTAAGTTCGAGAAAGGTCTTTACTGAGACAGTCAAGGCAACACAGGAAATAAGGCAACAAAGTGGACAAACGGGACAATCCTTTGTGCTGCGGGGCGATGGGGAAACTACAGAGAATACACCGGCGCGGACCGAGCGAGAATGGGTGGTTCTTATAGCCAGAAGGCACAATCAAGGGAATGAGAAACAGGTGAGTGAGTCCGGAGAGCATGGAAGGGAGGGGCACGCTCCTGGCGCTGAGGAGGATGTGACAGTATATTATGTGTTAACAACAGTTACAAGACAGTCAGTTGCTCTCAGGTTTATATCATTCACCAAGATGACGTGACCATATTTATAATTTCACTGTTACATGTGGATGAAATTGAGGACCTTATTGGAAAAGTGTACGAGCAGCCCACATCTCATTAATAGATTGCTTTGAACAAAGCATTCTACAAAAAAATATAAAAATAAACAGGTGTCAGACAAACAGGTGTCCATACAGTTTCAGAAAAAAGCAAACATAAGAAACATCCCAACAGAGTAACGGTCATCGGGGTTATGTTTGTAAAAGAACCCGCAATAATTTAAATCCATAAAAGTACTCATCTTTATTGTTTACAATTGTTATGTATACAAAACTATGTTGAATTGAATGAAACCAAACATTAAACCCTTTTCCCAGCTCAAGCATTATATATATATATATATATATATATATATATATATATATATATATATATATATATATATATATATATATATATATATATATATATATATATATATATATATACAGTGATACCTTGGATTACGAATTGGTTTCCAGAAAGTGTGTGTAAGGCAAAAAGTGTGTATCCCAAACATTAATTTCCCATACGAAACCATTAAAATGAGAATAATCCGTTCCGATGTCCCCGTAAAACATAATTTTATACTAAATAAGCCTTAAAACTACACATAATATACCTTATTTTATGTATAATACATGTGCTATGGTATGGTAGGTAAGTCGTTTTATTTACCTTTGGGATGGTCGTTAATGGCTTAATGAAATGGAGTGGGAGGAGGTGGGAGGGAGAGTCACATCCTATAAGGACTGTAGGAAGGAGGGTTAGCCTATCTTTAATAGGCTTATGCCCAGGGACGGACTTTTCTTCCTGTGTAATGAAAGTCCGGTTAGGCATCTTTTTTCAAAAAAGTCCGTTTTAATCAGCATTAAACACTTGATGAGGAACGTAGCCTTCTTCTTCCACCATCCTGAGGAATGATTCCTTGTAAGCTTTGGCAGCTTTATCGTCAGAACTGGTTATCTCACCATTACGAATGCCACTATGAATCCCTGCACGACCCTTAAATTTAAAACAGGTTCTTATCTTACAGGCAGTGTATTGTTGGTGTTCAAATCCCTGACATTGTCACATCTCGTCGCCGTCCTGGGCGCGCCCCGCCCCTCCTGTCACCTTCTCCGCTGCTCCCTGGAGAGGGCCCCTCCCATCACCACGCACCCGGGTTCCCACAGCTGTTTGTCATTCCCTTGATTGTGCCTTCTGACTATATATGCCGATCGCACATTACCGTCTCCGTCGGAGAATTCCGGAAGCTACCGTCGCGACTACCTTGCCGTCCGATCTGTCATTGTTAGTTGCCGTCACTTACCTGCCCCTGTTTATTATTTTGCATGCGTGTCTCAGTAAAGACTTTTGTTCATGAGTATCTGTCTCGCTGTGTATTTTGGATCCACCCTCCCCGCTTTCCTTTCGTCACTCGAGCCCTGCCCTCAAGCCTCAAGTGACGTGACAGACATGTTTCGGCGTCTACTTCTGCCATCGTCAGAGTGGCAGACTCTGACGAAGCATGTCAGGGATTTGAACACCGACAATACACTGTCTGCAAGATAATAATCTGTTTCAAATTAGATATCAAGTAGACAGGATGAACTTAATACGACGCTTAAAGTTCTCGAACCACCATGGCTATACTTGAAATCATCAATTGATGATGAACTTCCGGGTTGCCTCTTGACGATATCCGAGTGAAGTTGCCGTGCTTTCTCGGTGAGAATTTTACCCAGTTCCTCATCAATTGTGTTCTGTTTAGCTGGGTTGGTTTTTGCATAAAGTGTCTCAAGGAGCTCTGGGTTCTACATCTTCATTTGTTTCTACATCAAGTTGTGTTATTGCAACAGCTACAGATGCAGGCAGACACACTAGAAACTTCATTAATAGCTGGTTCCCGTGCTTGTCTTTTCTATTAAAATTGTACAGATGGCTTGTGCGGGTTATTTGTGGAGCCTGATTGGTGGGATATTTTAATATTGCATCCCACACTCTGCTTATGAACTATCTATAAAGTTGAAATTAGTCTGAATTTCACTGTATTTTCTATCTATTTCCTCACCTTTTCACTTTTGTTTTTCCTTTGTAGTGCTATCAAGCTCTGTCGTCTTCCTTTCCTGTTTCATGTGCTCAGTGTGCTTCTGTTTCTCTAACCCCTCCTCCTTCTCCCCACTGTTGCATGTGTCCTCTACCACAGTACAGAACATTGTAAGTTAATTAGTTTAAATGTGTTTGAAATTCAAACCAAGCAGGGTCTTTTCTTGACTTTCTTCATGACATAGTGTATATTATCAGTTTAAGCTTAACAGTGACCTTCCTTGTCGGAATGAATGTCCTTTCCGGTGGCCAAAGTCCAAACTTTTTCCTGGTTGTTATGGAGTGGGTGGGACCAGTGGATGGGGTTGCTGTATTAGCTCGTCTTGTGAAATTAACTGAACATCTGTTCGGGCAGAGAGAGCTGACAGCAGTTGCAGCTGTTTACCCTTTTCATGAACATCTAATAACCCTGCTCTGGTTATGTGCCTCAGAGATTTTCTAAAATGAAAAAAAAATCTAATTGCAGTGAAAAAACATGTTGTGCATGCCATTATAACAGTTTAATCTGCTTAACTGCCAACATATTTTTACCAATTACAAGCCAAGGAAATTGCCAAAGACATTTCCTTAAACTTAATAAGTACAAAAACAATAATGGCAAATTAGAAGCTGTGGAAGAAGGAGAGACAAATCATAAAATGGACACATTTACATTTTATTACAAGTAAAATCATCCATCCAGCCATTGTCCCAGCTGCTTAACTGCTTATCCTCATAACATCCAAAATCAGTAAAATCTAAAAATAACTTTGATAAATCCTAGTTATGACTAATTCATTTGACATAGATGAAATAGTAGCAGACAGTGCTCTCACCTGTGCCTACTGTGCTTTGGATCTTTGAGGAACAGATAACCTCTGTCCTTTAATTTTTCATGGTGTTCGTCTCGAGTCACCTTGACGGAGTTTGCATGTTCTGTAGGTTGGTAGTGACTGTTGATATTGAATTCATTGAGAACAACCTAACCGAACAGTAACAGTTGTATTGTAAAAATAACACTGCGAAGCGAGACTTTAGACATACCTGTCAATGTAACCTTTAATTTTCCATGTATCTGAGTAAACTCGCTCAACATTCACACAAACTCCATGAGCTTCACCTTGTACAACATTACACATACAATGACTGCCAGATTAGGATCACACCTGTCCAAAACCTGAGATCATAAAGAGTTACATGGTGTGGAATCAGACAAATTATTGAAAGAAAGAAAGAAAGAAAGAAAGAAAGAAAGAAAGAAAGAAAGAAAGAAAGAAAGAAAGAAAGAAAGAAAGAAAGAAAGAAAGAAAGAAAGAAAGAAAGAAAGAAAGAAAGAAAGAAAGAAAGAAAGAAAGAAGTTGGTTACATACTTACTGACATGAACATTCTTAAAGCATGTTTCTGTGAACAGGATTTTTCCTTTGTGTTGACATTTTGCTGCTGTATTGCTTTTCCCGGAGCAATTTGAGTTCAAAGCAGTACCCTGAGCCGTTGCCATTGTGGAAGTGGCATGAAATGTCGGGCAGAATAACCATAAATATTTTTGTCTGTTTATAGCCTCGGCATTCCTGCCAGCAGGAAGACAGTCAGCCAATCCCCCCACAGCCCATACTGCACAGGTCGAACGTGGAGCTGAAACCCCACAATTCACCTGTCTGATTAGAAATGTCCTTTGTTCCGGTGTCGGTGGTGCATCATGAAGTATGAGTGCTGTTGGCAAACAAATCTACCTTTGTGTTTATCTGCATCACACTTTTACCCCATTCCTTGCTTTGCAACCTCAGAATCAAATGAGGTTTTCTTTAGTTAGTGTCTGAGCAGTACGCCCTTTTCAGTGAATTTCCAATGGCTTTTTTTCTGGATTTATATTTGCTGGCACACAACAAAGCTAATAAATGACTCCTAAATAAATGTGGGTGCAGTTGATTCGGCTTCTTAAAATATTTTTGTATCTAAACCCGACTCTCTTTGTTGTCTGTCCTTGTCTTTAGGCTGCTTCGATGGCCCTGAGCAGCTTGGGCCATGTATACACAGCCATTGGGGACTACCCAAATGCACTGGCCAGCCACAAGCAGTGTGTTCTACTAGCTAAGCAGTCTAAAGATCAACTCTCTGAGGCACGAGAGCTTGGAAACATGGGTGCTGTCTACATTGCCATGGGAGACTTTGACAATGCCGTTCAAAGCCACGAGCAGCACTTGGGCATCGCCAAGGCCCTTGAAAATAAGCGGGAGGAAGCTCGGGCCTACAGTAACCTCGGCAGCGCCTACCACTATCACCGAAACTTTGACAAGGCCATGTCTTACCACACTCACGTGCTGGAGCTCGCCCAGGAACTGGAAGAAAAGTCCATCGAAATGAGAGCATATGCAGGCCTGGGGCATGCTGCTCGCTGCATGCAGGACTTGGAGAGAGCGAAGCAGTATCATGAACAGCAGCTGTCCATAGCTGAAGGTTTGAAAGATAGAGCCGCAGAGGGAAGGGCTTCCTCCAATCTGGGTATGTATGCGAAACACTGAGTTGCAAAGTAACTACACTGGTGCCTTGACTTCTAATTTAATTATTTTTGTGTCCATGCTTGTAATTCAGAACACTTGTATTGCGACTCATATTGCCCATCGAAATAGATAGAAATACTCTTCATTAATCTGTTCCAGTTGTACTGACGTCTTGCTGCATTTTACAGTATTTGGTTCTTTACATTTCATGTGAACTGGAAACCTTCTGGGGATGGCACAGCAAAAAATGACATTACAGGAACCGCGGCCTGGAAAGGATGAATTTAGACAAAGCATGGGACCTTATCTCCTGTTCCGTAGAAAAAAAAATAAACATCCAATAATTACTTGTTCTGAAGAATGCATTTTTATCTCAATTTCAAAATAAACAAACAAATAATCAAAAAAACAAGCAAACAAACACAAATAAATATGTAACCGGATAAATAAATAAATAAATAAGTACAATTAAAAATAATAAAATAAATAGTAAAATAATCACAGTAAATAAAATAATAAAATAAAAAAGTACATACATACATACATACATACATACATACATACATACATACATACATACATACATACATACATACATACAGACAGACACGTACGTACATGTACGTACGTACATACATGCATGCATGTGTGTACTGTAAAGCCTCGGAGGGTAATTTAATATTCGTCCTTGTGGAAAGATCTTTGAATAACAAGGATGTTGTATCATCAATTCTAATGTTGCTTCACTTAAAAAGGTAATTTTAATGAGAGAAAAAATGTCTGCCTTGCCATCGAGCACCTTCCTTCTGCCTTGGACTGAAATGAGAATCTAAAGATCATCAATGTGAAGTTAGAAAATGATGTATGAACATAGATGCTCATTGCACAATCATCCTCCTTGCTGATAATTATGTGCGTAATCTAACAATTACAGTAAAGTCTCGTTATATCGATATTCAAGGGAGTCCGAAAAAATATCGATATAACCGGGACTATCGATATATCCGACCCTGTTTGCATGTAATTTTCTCCGTGCGTGCATAGAAATAGTATCGATATAAGCGGGACTATCGATATATCCGATATCGATATAACGAGACTTTACTGTACATATTTCAATTGGAAAATCATAAACTATTGTCCCTTTATAGATCGATCAGTCCATTAGATAATTGCTGCACCCATTTTGCTGTATTTATTGCAGTAATTACAACCTAGACTTTCTGAATTATGATTGCCATCAGAGCAGCACTAACCTTGATTCTAATGGACAACGAAGAGGTTTAATAGTTCTTCCAGATGATTTAATCTTCACCTATGAGTAAAAAATGTACGAGTGGAGAGCCAAGGTTAATCTACCAAACATAATTTAAAGCTGTCATTTGACCTGTCTAAATGGTGCACATCCCTTTTCGCTGCAAAATAGTGCTGATCTTTAATGGTAGATGATTATAAATTAAAAGACTGTGGAGAGCAAATTTTATAATGGCACCTACATGTGAGTTTTATGATGTCAGGTTACAGTGTGCTATAGGACTCCCATGATAACATCCCCAACCGTTTTCTTTATGATTGGTTGCAAGATTTGAGTAGTTCAAATGTTGTAATGAGTGCAGTGTTAAAGATCTCCATCCGGTGACATCAGTAAATGGGTGCATTGTTGGAAATGTGCTGCTCAACAGAGACAGCCTCTGATCGGGAAGATCATCTGTTGGTATTACTTGCCATGCTTCTCTCTCAATTCCTCTTTTCACTTTGTGATGCTTCTGCCTTTCATTGTCTTCATCTTCTGCCTCACCCCCACTGATCGTAATCTGGAGCTGTCAAGCCACAAGTAATTGAAACTGACTTGATGAATCGCTTAATTACCTTTAATAGCTGATTCAAGTGGAGCTGAATAATGAAGATAACCGAGAATGAAGTTGAAGCTGTGAAGCTTTTGTCTGTCTAATTGTTGTGTTGTTGTTTTTGAGGCAGCATATTGTTGTTATTCCATCATGAATGCCCACAAGCTCCCTCAGAAGACTAAAACCTTTTTTCAAGTGTGTCTACGAAGAAGACTGGAATGATCGAGTCAATTAACAAGCATCAGTCAAAACAAAACTGAAATTTTAGAAGTGGAAAGGAAAATAAACTGCAATATGGACACTTTTATTTGCTCTCTCAGCTTGTTTTTTTTTTTAGTTGGCTGCGGTATGAGTTGTGCAGTGCCCGACTTGGCTCTTAGGCACACTTGTGTTGAGATTGCCATCTTTTAATATCCAACCACGATGCGCAGCGGTACCAGCAGACCTGGCTCAGCACACTGTGACCTATAAAACATGAAAATTTTGCATTCCAGCCCCATACATTATTGAATAATTGTCCGATTTACCCACGAGTCAGCAATATCTCATATCTGTGATGTGATTGAAGTAGCAGGTTGCCTTCAAGTTGATCCTATCAATCTGCAGAATCTAAATTGTACAACCATTCTCTTATTTAACTTCAGGAGAAAGCCATTTTTGTTCAAACAGGTGAACTTCTTATGTATTCTCATTTTGACTGTTTTTCATCTGATGCTCTTATGCTATCATTATGCAGTAACTTCCAAGTGGTCACAAGTCTGTGGCTGCTTGGCATGTACTGAATGTACACTAATCACAAAATATTTTCAATATTGGGTTTTCGGGTCAAATTTCACAATTTACATGAGCTACACTCTCACCTTTATCTGTGAACTTTGTTTGACCTGCTCATCTGTTCAATGTTTTAGCATTGAAAGACTGTTTTTCAAAGGCTGTTGACTTCTACACCTACTTGTGCCTCTGCTATAGTTTCTGTAGGCAATTGTGACCCTCTGATGACAAATTACCCCACCGTACACTTGATGGCTACTTCCTTCTGAGAGCAGCCTGAAAATAGCTGTCCTCACGATGTCATCATCTAAACATGTTCTCAATGTTTATGCAAATAATAGTTTAGATACTAGGTATAGTTGACCATAAAAATGGATCATGGATCAAAGCCCTTTTCTGGACTTGGTCATTAAGGCCCTTGGTAAAAAAAAAAAAACAACAAGATGTGCAAAAAGCACTAAAACACACTCTGTCTGTCCATGTACACGCACATGTGTCCCCATCAAAATCAGGGTGCACACACCTGAGTATTGTTTTGAAATTAGACTTGCTGGAGTTTGTACATGACATTGTCACAACAGTATCTCTTCTTATGATATGTGTGTGTGTGTGTGTGTGTGTGTGTGTGTGTGTGTGTGTGTGTGTGTGTGTGTGTGTGTGTGTGTGTGTGTGTGTGTGTGTGTGTGTGTGTGTGTGCGTGTGTGTGCGTGTGTGTGTGTGTGTGCGTGTGTGTGCGTGCGTCCGTGCGTGCGTGTGTGTGTGTGTGTGCGTGCGTGTGTTGTGCGTTCTTGTGTGTGTGTGTCTTTGTGTGTGCGTGCGCAATTGGAGACCACCTTGCTGCACTACTTTCCAATAGTGCAGCAAATCAGCCTGTTTACCCTTTCCGCTCCAGTCCAGATTTCCGATAGTTTCCTGTTTATTTTATTCACAAACCAAAATCAACAAACATTAAGAAAATAACAAGAGTTTTTACATTAAAAAAATCTTCAATCATAACTGGGCATAATGCAAATAACGTTGTCATGTACCTTGTAGTGAGAAAATCCATTCATTCTGCCCTTGAAAATTGGTCTCTAATGTCGAGTCGCACATTTATACAGCAAAATATTTTTTTTCTGCTTAAGCATTGTGATTTATATTTCATAAATTAGCTGTGATGTTTCATTGACTGAGTGGTTATGCTAATGAATTATCTCAATGCTTGAGGAATACATTAATGCTCTATTTCTCCAAATTTGATTTATCAACCCACAGTAAAAACTGCATTATCGAATAAACTAAAATGGTTTTAAGTGTTTCAATGAAAATGCATATAACTATTTTAAGCCTATTCAAAGATAGGACCAAATACACAAACACTCAGACTTGTCTGGAGCCCCGAGGTGTAGAGATTACTCATTTTTGGGTCTAAGCCTTTGGAAGTCAATGCATTATTACTTTGACTAGGAGAAATAGAAGACTTTACAATGGAATTTACCCAGCCTATTGGCTCAGACAGGATAAATTGAAGGCAAAAGGTGCTAACCAAATACACCTCAAATGCATTTGTCAGGGATTGACGATATTTTGAGCTTTTTATTGGGATCTGTCAATATTAGCAACCTTGCCTTGCCTTTGGTGGAGACATGATGGTGTTCTTACAGGATGGTCTCCTGCAAACACCCGTGTACTGCAATATTAGTTCTATTGAGGGTTACAGGCTGAAACCTATTCCAGCTGTCATTTTTTTCACTTTTTACTTAAAAATACATACAGTAAAGTCTCGTTATATCGATACGCAAAGGAATCCGAAAAAATATCGATATAACCGGGACTATCGATATATCCGATCCTGTGGGGTGGGGGGGTGCGTAAATGCGACATCTTTGTTATGGCATGTAATTTCCTCATTGGGTTCATGGATTGCGTATCTAACATGTTTTTTGTACAGTAGTGAAGTGAAAAATAAAGTTGTGCATAAAATAAAAACATCTTTACACTTTTTAATGACTATTTCCTTTCAAAAATGCAACCAACCAATGCTAAATCGTCAAGTTCTATTCACACGAAGCCACGAACGCCAGCATGTACAATCATATGAAAAACAGTGATTGTTGCAAACAATAAAGATATCTGGATGCAACACAATTAAATACTGTAAATGGATGAAAAACCAAAACTGCAACGTTTACATAACTTACGTGACGTTCGAGAGTGCCTGAATAGAATGCCGGCGCGCAGCTGTGACGTTACAACAGCTTTTTGACTGAGAACCGTGTTGTATCCTGAAGCCGCCAGTAAAGGGCCCCCAGGCTCCATATGATACAGTATACAGTAAATCTTTAATCGATTGCAAACATGTATGCTTTACTCTTTCTCTTCTGTATTTGAATCATATCCATGAATTGATCACTTTTTACTTAAAAATACATACAGTAAAGTCTCGTTATATCGATACGCAAGGGAATCCGAAAAAATATCGATATAACCGGGACTATCGATATATCCGATCCGATCCGAACAAGAAAGCATATTCTCCGAATCTGAAGCCATTGTTTGGATTTGGTGTTTTATTACACTGCGAATTTTGGGTATTGTAGATGCTATAAAACCTTTTTCTGATGTCAGTCAAGAAACACAAAAAGTGATGTTGGTTGCCCTTTAATGCACAGTATGGAATGTACAGTCATTTTCAAAATCATGACGCTTCAGCAGACAAAACAACAAACATTGTTGCAAAAAACGCTTGCATTCATGTAACAGTACATGTACATAACACTGCAATTAGTATGTATGTAAGCTATTTAAAAAAGTCATCAATCTTCTTCTGCTTCCCATTTTTATATTTTAATATGAACACTTCCATCTTGTTTAACGTTTCTAAAAAACCGGATGCATTTTCTACGGATTCAAAGAAAGATCGCGTGTCCGCAACCCCTTGCAACGCTTTTGTCGAAGTTGCAAAAGGTGTGCATTCAGTCGCTTCTTCTTCATCGTCATCAGCATCATCATCATCACGGGAATCTCCTGTGGCATACTTGGCTTTGACCTCCGCTGCGATATCCGCATCTGATGAGCTTGGGAATGTCGCAATGTCTTTGTCGACTGCGACATACGATGCAATGTCGGCGACTTTTAGCTTTTCAGCCAACACTGCAAGAGGAATGTTGTCGTCATCCTCTTCGTTAGCTGCAGATGTTTCCTCACTGCACCCTGGATTTTCAAATTTGCAGTGACGGAAGCAGTTCTTGATGGTGTTTTCGGACACCGTGCTCCACGCTTTGGAAATTGCTCTGATGGCATCCAAAACAGTCCATTGTTGAAGACACACGAGCAGCCGTCTGATACACACGAGCTGCCGTCTGAAAATGGCGTCTGCTCGGGAGAGCTGCTCACGTAACCAAGACAGGTGACCAAGTCGACCAATGGCGTGACCGATATATCGATATAAACAACAAAAATGGCCGGCGGGGGATGAAAAGGAGCACCGTAATAACCGGATTATCGTAATAACCGGGTATCGTACTAAACGGTACTAATTATACATAAAAAGACTAGAAATGTGCAAGGGAAATGAAAATAGTATCGTAATAAGCGGTACTATCGATATAACCGATATCGAGATAACGAGACTTTACTGTATATGGAACTTCTTTGTTGTCCTGGAAATATAACGAAAGGCTTGAAAATCACAAATGGTCCCCTGGTCCTTGACACAGAAGTGAAAATTGCTGCTGTCTGTCAGGAATGCCAGAAGGTTCCGAACAGAACTCTATAAATGCAGACTGATAGATGTAAAAAATATGTCCAAAAGGCTGTGAAAATACAAATAATGACACTGGTACAATAACCAGGATAACAACAAGGACCAAAAGCAATTCCAAAAGTCAAGGATAATGTAATCATGAATAACTTGGTTCAAATAGGTTGTTGGTGTTTTTTCAGTGCTGTAAGATATACAAACCAACATACATTGAGTGGATCCTAGAATACATCATTAATGAGGTTTTGAAAAACTATTGTGGCATTGACTGGTCCAAATGGCATTACAAGGTACTCAACATTTCCAAATGGAGTCTTCAAGACCATCTTCCACTCATCCCACTCACAAATTGTTCCCTGCTGGTGAGCACTACGAAGATCCAACATTGAAAAAAAAATACATTGCCAAAGCCGAGTCTAAAAGAGAGCGAGGGTTCTTGTTTTCAATGCTGGTGTTGCTTAGGCCTCTGTAATCAACATATGGGTGCCATGACTTTCTTTTCAATATAAAATAATCAATATAAAGCTCCCAAAGGAGATGGCCTGATTATACCCATAGCGAAAGAAGCAGTAATACTTACATATTCTCGCAGTGCTTCCTGTTCCGGCCGAAACGCATGGTGTAGTCTAGATGAAGGTAGAGAAGGTCGGTGATTAAAGTCTTTAGCACAATCGTACGCAGGGTGTGGAGGCATAGATTGAGGATGGTCTTTGCTAAAAACACGGTTCAGATAATAGTAGTCTTTGGGCACTTTCTTTAAACAAATTACTGAGCTGATATGCACCGTCCCCAATCGCAGACTGTAAACAATGATAGAAGCAAAATGCATTCCAGTTTTCAATGGCTGAATGATTCCTTGCAATTGTCTGGCGCCAAGCATAGCCTAAGACTACTGTTGCCGACCTAATACATTTTTGAGTGGCTGGTCCATACACCACAAGATGCGTCTGCTCCACTCTGCTTTCCTTGGGCCTCTCAGTTTTCCAGTCAGATGCTAATACGTTTCTCAATGTCGTAGAGTTGTCATGATAGCCAGTTCGTCTTTTAAGTAGGAACTCAGTCTACGCCGGCAAATAGTGCATAAGGCACACTCACCGAAACCACTTTGCACCGCCAATATTTGAAAAACGACTATCTGACTACCCTGAGCAAATCCAGTAATTTTCCCCCGGCGTACTTCTCATAGATAGGATGGTAGAACACCCAACGGAATTCTGCCAGGAAATTAGGAAAAGAGGACCAAAGTTGTGGTTGCGCAATGCACTTGACATTGTTTTGTTCTCACATTCTGAGTTCAAATGTTAAATAGAACAGGTCCAAAATAAAGTACTTTTTCAACACGATCAGATCGTTTAATCCAAGTGACATGTCTTTGACAGTCTGATGACCATAGTTTCCAGAACTATGGAGTGGTGGGTTTTCGAGCAGCTGCAGAGAAGAAAGAGCTCAATGTGTGCTGGATGTGCAGTTGGTTGCAGTGTTTGATGTGAGCTGACCACCCACTCAGCATGCATCTGTCTAACTTCTCCTGCCATTTTCAAAAATCTCCTTTATCCCTTTTTCTCTGTCAGTCAGTTTGTTAAAGATGTTGTTTTCTGAGACTACGGATTGGGAGTCTTGAGCCCAGACACAACTCCACTCCCTTCTCTCTATGGCACATCTCTTCAGGCTCTGGTATCAGCTTTCTTCCTCCCCTCAAAGATCACTGCATACGAAAATATATATGTGCTCTTTCACTCAGTAGAATTTCAAATTCCGGTTCATTCCTTCACAAGTGAACGCTTCCTGATAAGTTAAATACAAATATTTGGAATTCTTTCTCTAAATATATGACATTCCTTTTTGCTGACCGACAATAAGAATGTACACTGCCATAGTTCCAACAAATCATATGTACATATCGATGATTTAAAAATTGCTTCTGCTAGATAACAAATATCATTGGTTTCAAAACTTTTCCTTTGCATCAACCCGATTTTGGAAACGTATGGCATGACACAATCGTACCACTGTTGTTCCATTCAGCCCACCGCACCCTCTGCGCGCACATACACATACATACGCTCACACACGCACCCACATTCACACATACACACACACACACACACACACATACGCACATAACACACACACATGCACAAATAAACACACACACACACACGCACACACACACACACACACACACACACACAACCACACGCACACACACACACACACACACACTCCCCAATACAGTATATTGCTTACCAAGTAGCAGCACCATTGTTTAAAATCCTCTTAACACAATGTGGGCTGCAGTGCAGTCGACCTTTATAGCTGCTGAAAGAAACACAGTGATTTTCTGAGAAAATGCAGCACCATCCCTCAAAGTCATCACTGCTGTATTTCCCCAATGTACAACCATCTGTGTAATAAAAAGTGACAACACAATGCCATGCTTGTCTCTGCATTAGGGAGAATGTATAGATAGGACTCAGAATGAATTGGGCGGCATTAGAAATTATGTGTTTTGTTCTTGACTGTTTTTACGCAAATTGTGCAAAATGTGAAAGAACCATTTTGTATTACAGCCAAGTATGTTTCATACATGCTGGTTTACCAATTATGAAGATGATTTTAAAACACAGACATTGTAAAGACATCATATTGATTGTGACAACATGCTGTGGGGGCAATGTCTGGTAGAGGTATGATTTTATTTACTGTAATCCTCTTAACATGCAGGGGGCCGCACCCCCTGCATCTACCCTGACCATCTCCACAACCACACTCTCCATTGCTACGTGCAAGTTTCGTTTTGAGCCAGTTGCATGCAGCATTTTTGCTGGCAATGTATCAGGAGGCATTATATTCTTTGTTCATTCACTCAGCATTGAGGACACCCTAACCTTGGGAGTGACTTTGACAGTGGTCAGTTTTCCTCAAAGCTGCCTGCATCGGAAATCTTACCACGCTTCAAAAGCGAAAGGGAGAGTATTATTGAAAGTCTGAGTACGAAGAGAACACACGCAGACACACACACACACACACACACACACACACACACACTCGCACACACACACACACACACACACACACACACACTCGCACACACACACACACACACACACACACACACACACACACACACACACACACACACACATTATTCATTTATTTATTTTTTGTACTTTATATGATCTCACACTATGAACTTTAGATCAGGCAGTGTCATTCTGTAACTACAAGCAGGCAAAGAACACATTTTGACTCATCTATACGACTGTTGCGCAAGTAGAATTTTTTTTTAAACTAATATATGCAGTCTTCCTTTGGGCCAACTGCACTATTGTACACTTTTTGTTAATACTTTTGTTAACTTCATTCATTTCAAACTCCCAAACATATTTTAACATATTTACCTATTTTATTACAAATTTCAAAACATCAAACACTTTTTTTTTTGTTTACCATGTTATGAGGTCATCCACGTGTCAGGGTTATTATGAAATAAATGTGAAAACACACAAGATAATCCCAATGGGTTTTTTTTGTCACCACCAACTGTTGACCTCCTTTCCATCGTCCGTCACACCATGTCAGACCATCGCCCCCCTCCGTGTTTCCAAATGATTTTGATCTCTGATATTCAGTAAGTAGCTGCACTGCCTCATACTCTTATAGCCTCTTAGCCGATTCTAGTACTGATACAGCAATGTGCTGGGCCAAAAATATTTGTTGAGCAGGAGGCTTCTCTTTCCTGGAGAGTTTGGAGTTTTCTTTGAAAAGTATGACTCCTACTAGTTCTTTGTTTTACTGTACAGTACTTTCCCTGAATTTTGGTTGACAATGACAATGGATGACAAGTCAGAGAAGAGCCCAGGTTCATTAGATATGCTGTAATGTGTTTTTACAATCCTGTGATAATGTGGTTGTGCCTAGTAGATCTCCCGGGTAATATGTGAATGTGTTTGGTTATATGTGTTTGCGACAGAAGGCTATTACTTTTAATAACATCATATTTCATCAGATATAATACATGCGGCAAAAGTGTCTTGGTTATTTATTGCTTATTTTCATACTTATCGAAATTGAAACTTGTTTCCTTATCTTTTCATCAACTTCAGCCGGTCTTGTGTTATTCTTCACCAGAATCATCTGTAACTCCTGTGACGGAGCAGTTGATTTAAACAAAATAAATAGCTAATAACCATACTTTAAAGTCACAAAAGCTTTTGATTGTACTGCATTTATAATGGCTATAATTGTCAGTAAGGTTGAAGTGGAAGCAAATACCAGATGGCACAGAGAGCATATTTTACAACTAAATGGCTTATTTTGTCCTTGCTTACAAGGGACTTGCATTTTCTCTACTATAATTTTACCCCTTTGGAGTCTTTAAACTTAATATTATCTCTTCACAGGAATTATTCACCAAATGAAAGGAGACTATGAAGCTGCACTTAAACTACACAAAACACATCTGGCCATTGCTCAAGAGCTCAATGACTATGCCGCACAGGGGAGAGCTTATGGAAACATGGGCAATGCCTACAATGCCCTTGGAGTCTTTGACCACGCTGTTCGCTACCACCGCCAGGAGCTGCAGATCTCCATGGAGGTCAATGACCGGGCTTCGCAGGCATCAACGCATGGAAATTTGGCTGTAGCGTACCAATCTTTGGGAGCCCACGATCGAGCTTTGCAGCATTACCAGAACCATCTCAACATCGCTCGCGAGCTCCGAGATGTTCAGAGCGAGGCACGGGCCTTGGGTAACCTTGGCAACTTTTACTGCTCTCGTGGCGAATTCCCTCAGGCCGTACCCTATTATGAGCAGTACTTGCGTTTATCCCCTGACCTCCAAGACATGGAAAGTGAAGGAAAGGTTTGTCACAATTTGGGGTATGCCCACTACTGCTTAGGCAACTTCCAGGATGCTGTCAAATACTACGAGCAGGACCTCGCTTTGGCCAAGGACCTTCATGACAAACTAAGTCAAGCCAAGGCATATTGTAATCTGGGTTTGGCCTTCAAGGCACTGGGGGATTTTGCTAAGGCAGAGGAGTGTCAGAGATACCTTCTGTCACTTGCCCAGTCCTTGAATAATTCACAAGCTCGCTTCAGAGCTCTTGGCAACTTGGGAGACATATTTGTCTGTAAAAAAGACGTGACTGGAGCCATTCAATTTTATGAGGAGCAGTTGGCCTTAGCACATCAGGTATTAAATAGACACATTTTTTAAATTGTCAAATAATTCAGCAAATGCTTTTGGTGTAATTTTAACGGTTATCACATGTTCTTTTTTGGGGGGCCGGTTTCAGGTAAATGAGCGCAGGATGGAGGCTTGCGCCTACGCTGCCCTTGGGGCCACGTACAGGCTTGTGCATAAGTATGATAAGGCTTTGAGTTACCACACTCAAGAGCTGGAGGTCTACCAAGAACTTGGAGACATGTCTGGAGAGTGCAAAGCTCACGGTCACTTGGCAGCAGTCTACATGGCCTTGGGAAAGTACGCCATGGCCTTCAAGAGCTATGAAGAACAGTTGGAACTGGGGCAGAGGTTAAAGGATCCTGTTGTGGAGGCACAGGTGTATGGAAATATGGGCATAACAAAAATGAATGTTGGCGTGATGGAGGAAGCTATTGGGTACCTGGAGCAGCAGCTTGCTACTTTACAGCAACTGAGTGGTAACGAGGCCATCATGGACAGGGGCAGGGCCTATGGAAACCTTGGAGACTGTTATGAGGCTCTCGGTGACTTTGAGGAAGCCATCAAGTACTACGACCAGTATTTGGCAGTAGCTCAGAGTCTCAACCGTATGCAAGATCAAGAGAAAGCGTACAGAGGCTTGGGGAATGGACACAGGTGAGTCTGCTTCAATTGAAAATGGGTTATAAATGTTTTTTTTAATGTTGAGAATAAAGATTCCATATACAGGTAGTTCATAAATTATTTGAATGTCATACAACAGGATGTGAACAAGACCTGGAAAAAGGCAACGTTTTATATTTCCCCAAGATTTGCAAGGTGTAGGTGCGACTTAATGAGTTGCGCACACGAGATGTTAAAAGCAAAGCCAATTTGTATCCGACGTTTTGAAACAAATTGTTCATGTGGTCTTCTTGGTTCTGCATATATTCAGCAATCATGAAAAATGCAACCCAAAATTATATTCTGGAATAAAACTAACAAAGATATGGGAAAACATACCTTTGCTATATTTATCTTCTTCTTTTGCTATTTTTTTCTGCTGTAGATAATTGTATTTATTGAATATTTTGAAGGATTATAGGACTCACTGTTTGGATCTTAATTTAAAAAAGCAAAGCTTTGATGCCAGCTGTCTCAGCAACATCACCAGTGCTGATGTTATCTGCACATTTAGAAGTTTTAACAGATTGTTCATACAATAGCCTGCTTAGGCAACATAGGATTAGTAATACTGATGAGGTGATACCGGTCGAAGGGGGGCAATCAGGCCAGTCGTTAGTCAGAACGACAGGAACTGTCAGTGGAGCAGCTGCAGAGAGTAGTCCTCTGCTCGCCCCAACCTGAGAGCAGGGACCTATCATAGTAGAGTCCGGCACCGCCATGTTTGGACAGTAGGGATATATATAAGGCCTAAACTACCAGTAAGTCTTTAGTTTGCTGACGAAGTTTCTTGGATGATAAGCGAAACGTACGACACCTTCAAAGAAGTACAGATGACGGCTGAAGAAACATTTTCATCGATGGACCACTCCTGTACGACTGAGAGCTTACACAGACGTAGAGCGCAGCTCAGTGATTTCAAGTAATTGACAAGTGTGTTTTTTGCTGTTATGTGCAAAAGCTCACAACCAAGGAGTCTACAATGAAAATGTATTTGCAAAACTGCTTGCTGTTTTTTTTTTTCTCACCTGGCAGGTTGTTTTCGTCATGTGCATTGTCAGCGCCTCTGCAATCACACTAGGTGGTGTCAGGAATGTGCGAGTTCAGAGAGAATTAAAAATCCTCACTCATCAAGCCCTCTCATCTTCCACCAGTCTTCTGTCAAATACTTATCACACGACATTATTGACTCTGAGCATTTTAATTCTTAAACCTTTGCGTACCCTTTGAACTGGCATTAAACAATTGCTGACATCCCCAAAACTGTGAGAGCTACAGTAAATGTTTGAAGCCTGTGGAAGCCAGCTGAAGGTTTAGATGGGGATAAGTACACATCTGTGTACACACACTGAACACAATCTAGAGCACAGGTGTCAAGGCCCGCGGGCCAAATCCGGCCCGCCACATCATTTTTTTCGGCCCGCGAAAGCAAATCAAACTTGTTAAATTCCATGATGATTGGTAAAATCTGAGCCAAAATGTCATATTTTTGGATGTCAACCACAATAAAAGTCATTATTCTTGACTTCAGATTTGAAAACGAGTTATTCATTAATTTGCTGTGTTCTCTGTATGTAATATTTGAAGGGATTTAAACATTCTAATGGGTTCCCCAAATTCATAACGGCCCTCGAGAGGAAACCATAACTACAATGTGGCCCGTGGCAAAAAATGACTTTGACACCCCTGATCTAGAGGGAAAACAGGCACAGAACAGTAATATTAATTTCATATCCATGTTTACAAATAAGGCATTTCTTCTGATTGTTTTTGTATTATGCAAGTGTCCCCAAAAAGAAAATAATCTATAAATTACTAAATAATACTAAATTTGACCACTTGAATGTGTTCATATAATATACTATGTTATTGTGTATTGGATTGTTATCGTATACACGTGCATGTGCCCTTTAGTATTTTTGTATTTGCGTGCCTCTCTCTCTCTGACACTTTGTGCTTCTCTCATTAGGGCAATGGGAAACCTCCAGCAGTCACTGGTGTGCTTTGAAAAGCGGCTGGTGGTGGCTCATGAGCTGGGAGAGTGTGGAGTGAAGGCTCAGGCCTATGGTGAACTCGGCGCGTTGCACAGCCAGTTAGGCAATTATGAGCAGGCCATCTCTTGTCTGGAGCGTCAACTGGTCATTGCTCGTGACACCCAAGATCGACTACTGGAGGGCGATGCCAGCTGTGGTCTAGGAGCCGTATACCAAGCGATGGGAGAATATGAGACGGCACTGCGATGCCATCAGAGTGACCTTGAGATCGCGGAGGAAGCTGGAAGCACCACGCGCCAGGCTCGTGCCTATGGGAACCTGGGCCTTACATATGAATATCTGGGAAACTATGAGAGGGCAGTCGTGTTCCAAGAGCAGCATCTCAGTGTGGCAGCACAGACTAATGACTTGGCTGCCAAGACGCTAGCCTATGGCAGCCTGGGGCGAACACACCATGCACTGCAGAACTATTCACAAGCTGTCATGTACCTGCAGGAAGGTGAGTGAGGCAGCAAGAACATCACTGAGCTTTGCCTTTGTTGCCTGAGCTGATGGGCTTAGAGTTTTGTGAATTCATGAATATGAAATTCACAGCCTATTGGCTGCTAAGCCTTTGCTACATTTTTATTAGGATGTGTGGCTGTATATGTGTGTTTGTGCTTTTGTGATTATGAGCACACGGGGGATTCAAGGTGAGTTTTATGCATCTGCCCCTGCCTCTCTTGTCGTGTTGGTATTCCAGTGTTTATGTCTGTGCAAACCAATGTGGATACGTGTCAAAGCCTTTTTTTCTATTTACTGCCGATTGTTCCACCCACCTCTCTACTTTCCGAGTTGGTAAAAATATTTTTCCCACTGTGGCACTTTTCACGTGTCAGGTTATATCCATCCATCCATTTTCCGTACCGCTTATTCCTCATTAGGGTCGCGGGGGGTGCCTGAGCCTATCTCAGCTGTCTTCGGGCACGACGCGGGGGATACCCTGACGAACAACAGTCAATCTCACACTCACACCTAGGGACAATTTGGAGTGGTCAATCTGCCTGCCTTGATGTTTTTTGTGTGTGGGAGGAAACCGGAGGACCCGGAGAAAACCCAGTCAGGTTATAATGAAAAGAAAACCTTTCAAAAATGGATTATCTCAGTCAGTTGGTTGTCGTACCCCATTTATACGCGCTAAATATCCACTTCTCTAGCTTTGCACATGACTACTAAAAGACCTCTTGCACACCCACCGTTTTATGGGCCAAGCCCTGTTTGAATCCAAGAGATAGCAGCCCCTATGTGGAGCAAGTCATACCTCACCCTGCAGGGAGTGAATGCAAGGAAACCATACGACATTTCCTCTGGCTGCCAGAAATCGGTATTATTTGTATTATCTGGGTCTTAGTAACCCCATTGCCCCTCTGAGACCCTGCTTTTTGAAATGTAATGAAAACAAAAGCAACAGCCCATTCAATCTCCACTATGTCCTCCTGATGCAATGCCAATGCAGTCCTTGTTCATCAGTTTGGCTGTGGAAACAAACAAAAAGCCAATTATTTCTGGGAAATCCACCATGACCACATAATCTAGTTTGTGTGTATGTGTGTTTACATATTAGTAATGCTAGTTTCAAGTTCTGCGCTACAGTGTACTTGTTGGTTTCCCCCAAATTATCATCCATCCATCCATCCATTTTCTCATCCGCTTTATCCTCACAAGTGTCATGAGGGTGTGCTGTGGCCTATCTCAGCCGCCTTTGTGCGGTATGTGGAGGACACCTTGAACCAGTCACCAGTGAATTGAAACAACAGACAACAACAGAAACAAGAAAATGTTCAGCTTTGGGCTGCCTCCATCTTGTACACCATATCCATTCAAGACAACAGTCTGTGCTTTTATACAGTGACTCAGCAACTGATGCAGAATAACGTCAATGACATATCTGGTATGAGTCAATCTTTCCAGAACAACACATAATCAAACCACACTGTAGACGTAGAGCAGCTGGCGCATATGTTCAACCAAATAATAGCCAGAGCTGCCACGTAATTGTTTACTGCATGTACAATGCTGGAATAGTGCTTTTACATTTAAAACTGAAGTTTATCGATTCAAACTACAGTACTGTCCCCAAGCACTAGTTTGATACTGGGCTGCACACATAAATTGAAAAACAAACAAAAGAATGCTCCTGAACCTTCTAATGCCCATCTTCTCTTCACTCCATCGATTCATGATCCACAATGCTGATCCTTGCGCCAGAGATCTCCCAGCTGTCTTCAGGCAGGAGGCAGAGTACACACTGAATTGGTCATCGGATTCTATTTTGTCATGAACTAGTCCCTGATGGCAAAAAGATTGGTGACCAAGATTCTACAAAATAATGCTACTCCCACAGGTTATTGTATGTACCACAAACGTTTTTGGTACAAGCATGAAATTCCATGGACATTTCACATGCATTTGGAAACGATATTTGCACCGAAAATCTGGTTTGAAAGGTGGATGTGTGTGGTCGTTGGGTGCCTGCGGGGCGCACCGAAGGCTTGCTTGGTGACAGTAACAGACGCTGAGTGATACAGAGAAGGGGAACAGAGGGAACAAGAGTGTTTGGTAGGCAAGAGAGGGACTGGGAGTAAGAGAAAAGAAAGATGTCAGGCGGGCAGAGAGTCAAATCGGAGCTGAGCATGAGTCATGATTCACATATTCTTTGCCTGTCAAATGGAGAATAAGGAAAACAGTTGCTTGACATTCGGGCTTGATAATAAAATAACTATCACAGCACGTGCTCTGTGTGTATGTGTGTGTGTCTGTGTGTGTGTGCATGTGTGTGTGCGTGTGCACACGTGTGTGTGCGCGAGTGTGTGTGAGTGCGTGAGCTTGCGCGTGTGTGTGTGTTTGCGTGTGTGTGTGTGTGTGTGTGTGTGTGTGTGTGTGTGCGTGTGCGTGCTCATGTGTGTGTGCATGTGTGTGTGTGCGCGTGTGTGTGTGCGCGAGTGTGTGTGAGTGCGTGAGCTTGCGCGTGTGTGTGTTTGCGTGTGTGTGTGTGTGTGTGTGTGTGTGTGTGTGTGTGTGTGTGTGTGTGTGTGTGTGTGTGTGTGTGTAGGCAGATGAAAGGATCAGCGTTAGAGCTGGGATGAATGAGGGGTGAGAGTGTCAGAGAATGAAGAGGACAATTTAGATCAGTTTCCTTTCTGTTGTTCCAGCACTTAATGAGCCCTAAACAGTGCCGAGGCCCTGTGAGCACTGCTGCCCCAGTCGAGATGAAACAGATATAAAGGAAAAAGATGAGAAAATGAGACGTGGCAGTAGAAGGAAGGAAGAGCACATCTGATGCATAGAAGAGGGCGGTCCAGGTTGTGTGGAAAGATAAGGCAGGTCAGGGTGGACGATTGTTGGTGGACTAAATTGGGCTTCAAAGGCTGCCGGCTAGCATGGCCGTAGAGGAGCCATGAAGTCTACACGCTTCATGGCTGTGTACGTGCTTTGTTGGTGAGGTTTGTGGAACAGTTTTGTGCCAGGCTGTCTGTTCTTGGCTTATCTTCTCTGGCCACTGTCAGTTTTCCAGTATTTACGGGAAAACACATTATGATTCTGACTTGGCCCATTTTTTGCCAGTTATGACCAAAACTATGTCTAGACTATGCCATCACATCAGCAAGCGGAAATAATACACTTATAAGTGTATTGATGTGACTTCCCAAAAAGCAATAGCTTATTGCAATAGGCTGACTGTGTGCCATGCATTTAACACCTTTGTGTACTGTGTGGCCAACAAACCTCCTTCCACTTGGCGAAATGTTTCTCTGTGTGACAGCATTTTCTCCTCAGTAATTGGGCGGAACCCAGCAGGCAGGCTAAAGACACATGCAACGATGTGACAAACACATCACTGCTTAAGCTACAGGAAACGAAAGGCAAACTGCAGGCTTGCAGGTGATCTGCCATAGCTAGTTATTACGCATAGGTACCTTTCACGCTGCACACACACACTCCTTTTATTTACATGTACGCGAATGGCAGTCACCTTCAAGAGCTCTTGCGGTCTAATAGAACATCACAAAGTACATATAGTACCGCTTTACGATAAGCAGGCCCTTATAAAAGAGAACAAAATGGGCACTGATTATTATTTTTTTCATTTGAGACCGAATACAGTCCTCTGGTTTCCTCCCACATTCCAAAAACATGCATGGCAGGCAGATTGAACACTCCGAATTGTCCCTAGGTGTGAGTGTGAGAGTGACTGTCGTTTGTCTTTGTGTGCCCTGCGATTGGCTGGAAACCAATTCAGAGTGTCCCCCGCCTAGTGCCCGAAGACGGCTGGGATAGGCTCCAGCGCCCCTTGCGACCCTGATGAGGAATAAGCGGTACGGATACCGGATGGATGGATGAGATACAAGGTATTATAAGTAATTAATGGACAAAATTTGTGCCCCACAGCTTCCATAATTACAAGTTTTGCTTGAGTTGCACTATTGTAATTATTTGATTGCTATTCATGATAGTAGTAAATTCTGAGGATTTCCATGCCGTTCACTCGACGGTACTGGGATGGATATAGATAGTGTCAAATGGTTAATGTTTCTTCATAGGGTAATTAATCGTATCTGCTTTTTTTTAATCAAAATTGAACATTATGATTCAGGAACACCAACTGTAAAATGGTATATTGTGTACTTTGCCCAGAGTCCATTGTTAGATATTGATGGTTTGTAAACATTCGTTGATGTGATCATGAAACCAAGCATTAGATGTGTGTTTATATTTGGTGAGTCAGTTGATCCTCTGTATTGATTGCCAGCCAGCCTTCCTCTGTGAATGTGTGCCTTTGAACATTGTTGTCCCACTGTGAGTTGCAGCTTAGAATCAAGGCCAGATATTTCCACCTATTCACACGTTGAACATCAGCGCCACGCCATGCTTACATCTGTTCTCTCGAACGAGCACGCCTGTTCGGAATAATTTTTACCTGCCTCCTCTGACGCGTGTCCTCTCACGCTTCCTTCCCTCTCTGGCAGGCTTGCGGCTTGCCGAGCAGTTAGCTCGGCGTGAAGAGGAGGCAAAGATCCGCCATCGCCTGGGGCTGTCTCTTTGGGCCAGTGGGAATCTGGAGGAAGCCCAACATCAGGTGATTTCACGAATGGTTATTCCTTCAATTAACCCGAATCTGAACCATAACCCCCTTATCCACCACAAGTGCCTTAGACTCTGCTCATCAGAGTACCATTTCAAGGAAGCACTTTGGACCCTAAAACTGTATCAATGTTTATGTAGCAAAACAAAGAGCTGCCATTAATTACATAATCACAGAGAGAACGCTTAAATTGTATGCCTGTCATATACATCAAGATTATTAGGAATATTAAACAATAAATTACTAGTGTGGCCACACTGCTGTTGTTTGCTGCTGGTCCCTCTGTGACTCGAGAGATGGGCAATCGCGGCCCACATACGTGCATCAGGCACACACTCCACTGTTAAACCCACAAATCACCTGCATGTAATATACACTTAACATCTCTTGCTGTAGTCTGTCCACATACTACAGTTCTATTTTATTGTTTTTTTCCCTCCGTAAGTGGCTTCAAGGATGTGGTTGAGCCGCTTTCATCTTCAAAATCTGTTTTGTGCAAACATTATTCCATTAATATATAAAAATATTCCGATCTATGTATCCCGAGATGTGTTTTACATCCTGCAATGTGACTATTTTCACATTTTTTAGCGAAATGCGGAATCATGTTTTTGATTCATTCAGAATTCATTGAGGACTATTTTAAACTAAAGCATATATTATCCTGGCAACACAGTTGAAAAGTGGCATTTTATTACATGTATAGCCTGATCGATACAGTGTTTTAAATTTACTCATCCAACAAGCAGGTGAAACATGATTGGTCAAACTGTCATCTTGAGCAAACCAATTTGTTTGTGATTGTGGGTATGTGTCACGTTTTTCCACCAAGAATCTCATACAAAAAAAAAACAAATGTATGCCATTATGCTCCCCCCTAAAATTATTACTTTAACTTGTGTTTCCTTTTACAGAAGTAGTAATGTGAATGCCAATTCCATTATATTTACGATTGACTGAAAATGGTTGCGTATGAAATCAAAAGATAAATCTGAAACAAGATGCATCATTGATTGCATTATTTCCAGGAATTCACATCTGAATGTGAAGATACATTTTTGAAGATATCAGGTTTCATTTGAACCTACCCTTGTATTTCTGAAGCAAATATATTCGACCATGAATATGCATTTTTATATACAGTGTATACAATACAACACTACACAATACATATTGATTTATATAGCGCTTTAACAAGAGCTAAAGTTGTAACAAAGCGTTTAACATGGACAACGATCATATACAGAAAATAAAGTAGTCACAAATATAGAAGAAAGCACCAGGGAGTAAAACTAAGATCAAATGCCAGAGTACAAGTGAGTTTTGAGGCTGGTTTTATAGATGGGCAGTGAAGGGGCTTGCGGAATGTTCAGTGGCAGGTCATTCTAGAGAGTGGGACCAGTAACGTGCCTTTGCTCAGTTATATATTTGAATTCTGAGTCATTCTGAGTCGTTTGGAATTGCTTTGTATTGGCCTTAAAAAGGATATTGCTGAAAGTTATTGTATGTAATCAATTTTGCCGTTTGCAGCAGCAAGGAAAATGTCGCCAAAAAGTTGGATGATTCAAAATGAAAGCACTTTACCCCACATTATTCATCCTTTCTCTCTGTAAAATCATTGGTGTGGAGTTGCTGTTCACTGTGACATCTGGACTAACCCATCATCATTTTAATCAGTTCAAGAATATAACTCTGACAACCACCTAACATCTCTGTGTTAGATGAGCAATGAAAATCATTAAGCTGTGATTTCTGCAGATTTGACATTTTGCTTAACGTTGATGTAATTTGACAGAGCAGAATATTTCCAGGGGCAAGAGGTCGTTTATAGAAATGACAAGAAGGGCGTGTGTCAAATTTGCATTGTTGATTCCGTATGCTACTGACACTTAGATTACATGTCCAAAATAGCCACGTTGAAGTAGACATTTTGGGTCTTGTTGTCTGGACCACAGCCCGATAGTTCACCATCGACACAATACATTTGGCAGGAATTTGTCGGCAAGATGCTTTGAGAAATGAGTTTCACTTTTAAAGGGGGTTCTGCAAAATCCTACAAATAGAACAAGTATTGCAGCCATAGGCTCAGAGCCATATCAGCACAATCACCAAGGGACTCCAAGCTTCTCCTAACACTAATGCAGCAAGTGAATAGATTCTCAACTGATCTCTACCCTCCACTCCATCTGACAGACTCTGCTGCAGCGTGACCTTGGAATATTCCAGATGAGCCACGTTCTTTGCATATGTGCGAAGAAAAGTATCGCTCTCTCCCTCCTCTCTCTGTCTCTCTCCCTCTCTCTCTCTCTCTCTCTCTCTCTCTCTCTCTCTCTCTCTCTCTCTCTCTCTCTCTCTCTCTCTCTCTCTCTCTCTCTCAAATTAAAACACTGTTGATACAAATGATTTCACCTTGAGCCGCAACCTTTTATTTACTGCAGCTGTTTGTCTTGTGTGACTGTGATCAAGCAGTGTGAGAAGAGGTTTTTTTTTAGCCTTTGTGTCCATTGGGACTCCCAGAGAGTGGTTCTGTAGCTCTCTCAGTCATCATCCAGCATGACCATTGACGCAGGAATAGGAAATCAATAAAGGCTTCAATAAATCGGCACTCCGAGCTAGCTTTTGTTTGGTGTAATAGTCCCCAGCATAATGCCTTTCCATAATCTCTCTGCTCATCTCAATACAACAGTTGACACTAAATAAATTAATCTAGTAACCAAGCAGTGTGTGGATCCTGCTCACCTAAAATGAAGAGATAATAGTTTGCCCTCTTTCTCGTCAATACAAATCAGAGCTGTGGGGATGCTCACTTTAGTTCCATGGCAATTCATCAACAAATTCAAGTGGCTTGTTTTAGAAAGCTGGAGAGCATGCCAGATTCACTAAGTATGATGCTACCACCTAGTGGAATAACATCCTTTTTAACCAGTTCACATTTTTGCTAACACAATATGGTTGACAGTAACTTATTGCTCCCAAATGCCATGATTCCTCCGGCAGCTTGGCAGTTCTGAAAGTGTCCGAATTAGGAACTAGCAAACAATTAGGATAAAATGATCTTTGTACCCCTCTGCAGTGTTACTATCTTTCTAAATGATGATCATCATTTTAGCGTGCTCATATTTGTACACTTTAAAATGGACCCAGGGTGTCCATGCCTTTTACTGTGGATAAGCTATGAGCCCTGAAACTTGATCAAAAGATGGGTAAATTACCCAATGTGAAAACACACTCAGTAACTGAAAACCAATTTTCGTGAATGGGATTAGATAACTCGTGCAATGGAATTTGAATTATTGCTATCATTGTTTCAGCTTTACCGGGCATCTGCACTATTCGAGACGATCAGACATGAAGCACAACACAGCACAGACTACAAGCTTTCCCTGTTCGACCTCCAAACCTCTTGCTACCAGGCTCTCCAAAGGGTCCTTGTGAGCCTAGGTATGTTTCCTCTGAACTTCCAATTGCTTTCAGTAATTTAAGACTACCATTTTTTCAATGTTTTTTTTTCCTGAGTACCAATGTCTGCTTACGACAGGCCACCATGATGAGGCTCTGGCGGTGGCAGAGCGAGGACGTACACGAGCTTTCGCTGACCTTTTGGTAGAAAGGCAGACGGGTCAACAGGACACCGATCCCTACACCCCAGTAACAGTGGAACACATTTTGGACACTGTCAACAGCCAGAGGGCGTTGGTACTTTATTTTTCCATGGCCGCTGGTTACCTGTACAGTTGGCTACTCGCCCCGGGAGCAGGTAAGAACTGACTTGGCTTTGCAGTATGGTTATTCAACGTCTATCATATCTTTATTTTTTAACGCTTTGAGGGACAGCGGTTAATCAAGTAGACGACTTATCTTGTTATCAGATTGCAGGGTGCATGAAAGGGTGAAAGGCCACATTTGGAAGCTGGTTTATATTTGCATTGATCCTGGCAATTATCAATTTATTTGTTTGATCATATTCAATCTCAGATGAGATGCGTTCATCATGCCCAAGAAATCAGTTGGACCAAAAGACACTCAAGTTAGGAATCAATTGGTTTATTTGCCCTTTCAAACTTTCTAGTATTATTTTGAGCAGCGGGTTCAAGGAGGCCAATTTTCACACCATGCTACAGCACCACCTGCCACTTCACTGTTGGGATTAGCCTCCCCAACCCTCGGGGCGTCTGCCTGTGCACCATGCTAATTGTTAGCGACAGAGCCAAACAACACTGGCAATACCTTCCCACCTGACAAAAGCTAAACACATTTAATCTATATTCATCTCTTGGTTGTTTTTTTTTTCCTCACCCTGGTTGTTTTTTTTTCCTCAAAAGGGGGGAAATAAAAGCCATGACCCGAGTCCCATTCCACCAAGCTTTAACATTTGATCAAATCCATCTAGAGGCAACCTGAAGAATTTTCAACCATAGCATTATTGATACGAATGAATGTGTTTCCTTCATTCATATTAACAATGTTATGGTTCAGGGACAACAGAGATCATCAAAGCACATTATATTGTCCCAAGTTAATAGGGAACCACTTGCTCGTTAATCTACTGTCTGTTCATTTACTGGCATTCCCTAGTAACCAGCTGGAACAAAAACATGGCATTGTCTGAAGGGGCTGCACTCACAAAAAAAGGGCTACAAACATTGTAATACCGCTGTAAATTACATTGTCCTTGTCTGAATGGACATGTAAATGAAAGGGTGCTAGTGTCATGCGAGATGAAAGACCGTTATTGACACACAAAAAAAAACTTACAAACAGAAACTGCATCCATTCTACATTACTTCTCAAAATACAGGACAAACTGTCACACTGTCGACCAGATGGCAAAGACAGTTTACACTCATATTTTATTGAATGGAATGTGTTTTATTCATTGACCTCTGCAGATGCCCTATTGCACATATTTGCTGCAGATTCCATTTTTCTTGGTTTCTTGAGAAGAAATATATTTGAGGGCTGAGCATTGAATTTACAGCAGTGTTTGAAATAACATCTGCCCGGGGGCCCAGGGCATCCAACTTTTACGTTGGGCATACAACTTTCAAAATGTCTCGGCCCGGTTGGCCAGCAACCTCTTCAAAAAAAAAAGAAAAACAATTATTTTCAAATCAAACGTGCGTTTTATTCAATAAACCAAAAGCTACAAACAAACCGCTACAAGCCACGTGCCCTCCTCTTTCTAAGCGGCTTTCAAAATTCTCAAGTACACTTTTCAGTCACGTACGAAGCACGAAACAGGCTTCTGATTGGCTGCCTTGCCGAGTATGCAAATTGCCAAATGCAATTTCTTCTTCTTCTTCTTCTTCTTCTTCTTCTTCTTCTTCTTCTTCTTCTTCTTCTTCTTCTTCTTCTTCTTCTTCTTCTTCTTCTTATTATTATTATTATTATTATTATTATTATTATTATTATTATTATTATTATATATTAGTCGTAGTAGTAGTTGTGGTTGAGTTTGGAGTAGCTCTCTTAAACCATTCATTTGTCTTTGAGTGGTCTCTGCAAATCTCAACTCAATCACAAATCAAAACAGTTGTCTAAATGTCAACATGCCGAAGCATGTTGCTTTCTTGTTTTCATTGCAAGTACCGGTTGCAGTGGAGCAATCGGGGTACACAAGTTTCAGATCAAACAAAGGAGGTTCACAAGAAAAATGTTGGCAACCACAGCTTCTGCTAATTGCAAATTTGGTTTGTTGCCAATGAGATAAGATAAGCAGACCTTTATTTGTCTCAGAAAGGAGAAATTCCCAATTCGCAGGAGCAAAGTTATGAAAGAAAGAAATAAAAGAACAAAATACAGGAGCCGATTCAGGAAGAATCAGAATCAGAAAGTTTTTAATCGTCCCACAATGGGGAAATTTGCAGTCCACAGCAGCAATTTGAAAGGGGATGGGGTGGGGGGTGAAATGCTAAAAACAAGATATTCTAAGGATAATAAACAATGTCAGAAGACTGAGGTGTATACTGTAAATGCAAAAAGGTTTCAGAAAAAACTGTACATAGGTCAAGTATCAAAAAAAGGCATATCAATATATTAGAACAATCTGTTTACTGTGTCTCCATAGGCATTCTGAAATTCCATGAGGTCTACTTGGGTGAAGGCATATCAGACGTAGGATCTGACTTCCAGGAGGGAGGTGGCAATGGTGGAGGCGTGGTCAGTGCCTCATCGTTGGAGCAGCACATTGCCAGTGCACGAGAGGCCCTTGGAGTTGAATCATATTACAGCAGGTGAGCTTATTTTAAGGTACCGGTAATTGACAGATGTTGTCACACAAAAATGTAACATAAAAACAATTCAGCACAAGGATTTCCTCCATTGAGTTGTGGGAAATGTGTGATTGCTCTGTGAGCTCGTGCGTCGACGCATCAGTGTTGATGGATCCATCACTAGGGCTTACTGTGAGACAGCTGCATGGGATAGGCTCCAGGATCGAAACAAAAACATTGACAGTAATGCACTAGTAAGAACTTCAAACTCAGGAATACTGTACGCCTTGTGGTTATAAATGAAAAAGGATATAATCAAGGTCTCCCTTCACTAAGTGTTTGAATAGTCATGATCAGAGCATGTGGGAATTAATTTACACAGTAATGTTGCATTCAACAATTTGTTCGGGTTTTGTTTTTTTCTTGCGGGAGTGCCGATAAAGCGCTGGTCAGACCTCTGGCAATGTTTTTCCCTTCAACCTTTTGTCCATGTTAGCGCTTTGTTACAGCTTCAGCTGTTGTTAAGGTACTATATAAATCTATATGTATATGTATGTTTCTATATGTACAGGAATGTATGTAAATGTGAAAAGGTTCAGATAATGGATGCATGGATCGATGGATTATTTTGATTGACACCGTCAGAAAGGAAATAATTTCTTAATTATTGTGCTTGTATCTTGCAGTGGTGAGTCTGCTTTGCAGAATACTGCAAGCAATTTCTAATATTGATGTTATATTTTTCCAGATAGTTCACAATATTTTGTCTAAATATTGTCTACATTTTAGACAAATGCTCCACAATGCTAAAAAATAAAGTGATATGCTATGTTGTTCAAGCACTATTGTGTGAACAGTGTCAAACAAATCCTGGTATTATCATGTTTGTAAAAACCAAAACCAATAAAACTGATTTATGACTCTAAATGTATGTAGGTGGTATCTGCTTTCACTATAGAAGCAACTCAGGTGGGTAAATATCATGTCATATTATAATTATTCTAAGATACAGTCATCACACGGGGATAATTTTTTTTCAGATGGCCATAATTAATGACGAGATAGCGGGTGGGATGGTTGACTCACTGACTGGATCAACATTATCAGCATAGTAATGAACGGATTACATTCCGCCAGGGTTTTTGCCCCAGGCCAAGTGAATTTAGGCCATCTCCTGTATGTATGGGGTGAACTGTGCAGATTTTGAGTAAATTGGATTTTTTTAATATCCACAAAGGGACATAAGTCTTCTTGTGCCGGTCCCAAGCCCGGATAAATACAGAGGGTTGTGTCAGGAAGGGCATCCGACGTAAAAGCTGGGCCAAAACAAACATGCGTATCATACCTCTGAAGATGGAGGTTACTGATTCGCTGTGGCGACCCCTTGAAAGGAAAAGCCGAAAGGAAAAGAAGAAGATCCACTGGGGAATAATGGAGAGGTCTTGATCCTGTCTACTTCGCGGATGTATAATTCTTTGCCAAAACTGCAGTCACAGCGACTGTTTCATGTCTCTCTCTCTCTCTCTCTCTCTCTCTCTCTCTCTCTCTCTCTCTCTCTCTCTCTCCCTCCCTCTCTCTCTCTCTCTCTCTCTCTCTTTTTTTTTTAAGGGGATGCTCAAGCAGCGAAACTGAGAGTGAAGCCGGAGATTTATTGGACCAACAATTTGAAGAATTAAACAACAAGCTTAACTCTGTCACTGATCCTACAGGCTTCTTGCGCATGGTGTCCAGAAACAATCTTTTCAACAGGTAGGAGAATGTTGAAAAAATATCTTTATATGTGCCATTGAGAATACTGTCGATGGAATGGCAGCAGATTTCAACCAGGTAAAGAAAAAAGGAATGCTGCTTTAGTTCCAGATTCACTGGTTGATTTGTGAAAGGAGTTATTTCTTATTTGTTCAGTCTATGCGGAGCCAGCATGTCCCTTCATTAAATAGACTGAGAAGAGCCAAGCCTCGAGAGCAGGGGTCGGGAACCTTTTTGTCTAAGAGAGCCATAAAAGTAAAATATTTAGAAATGCGCGCACATACAAACGCTTGCGTGCGCGCGCACACACACACGCACACGCGCGGCCACTTTTCAACAAAATATCAGAATGTATTATTTAAAATAACTTTGTGATAGTACTCACCCTTAACATGGAACGTTTTCCGTTCCTCGTGTTTGGTAAAAATCCAGGAAAACGATCGGAATGAAATTCAATTTGCCGGTCCAGAGGAGAAGTTACTGCTAGCTAGCCTGCACACGGCTCATAAGCTTCCACACTTGCTATCTGCAATCTACTACGTTAACATGGGGCTTGTTAAAATGTCACTGACATTCGACTGTTTCATCGATGGTATTGTTTCATTGCAAATTAGAATCAAAACATTTTCTCTCCTCTAATGCTCTGGTGCTTTCACGCTGAAGTGCACTAGTTGGGCGTTTACCTGTTTCAACATGACGGCCACTATCATCCAATCAACATGGCGCTTTCTGCCATTCTAGGTCAGTGTCCTCCAATCAAAATGGTGCTTTCCGCCAACTGCAGCCCCAACGGGAAATGAACGACGAAAAAAATGACAATATGTATTATAATATGTAATATTTATCGGCGAGCCATATGCAATCATCAAAAGAGCCATATATGGCTCGCGAGCCATAGGTTCCCGACCCCTGCTCTAAAGCTTCCATCATCTGTCTGTTCTGAATGGTTGGGGGTCCGTTCATGTGTGTGTGTGTGTGTGTGTGTGTGTGTGTGTGTGTGTGTGTGTGTGTGTGTGTGTGTGTGTGTGTGTGTGTGTGTGTGTGTGTGTGTGTGTGTGTGTGTGTGTGTGTGTGTGTGTGTGTGTGTGTGTGTGTGTGTGTGTATATGTGTGTGTGTATATGCGTGTGCGTGTGTGTGCGTGTGTGTGCGCATGTGTGTGTGTGTATGTGTGTGAGTGCATGTGTGTGTACGTGCGTGCGTGCGTATACTGTGCATGCCAGATATTGACACCAGTATGTCTACATATTTAACTGCCCTCTCTGTATTTTGGCACACATTTTTGAATGTGTCGACTCCACTGTGTTCACTGTATAGTAGTTTGCTCAAACCATTGTTTTAGCGATACTCAGTAAGGCATTTATTCTCACTGGTGCTGACTCGCTTACAGATTATGGACATGAGTGAATGTGTGTCTGACTGGATCAGATTTCCTTGTCCCTGTCCTCTATTGAGCTTTTCTTTGATGCGAGGATAATTCCATCTTTAATTGAGTCTTGGTGCTCATTAAGCCCCTTTAATGGGCTCCCAGTAATAATCCACTCATTCTTGGGTGATTCAAAAAAGCCAGTGGATATGAAGATGTTTGTGCTCTGCAGCCTAATATTGTTCTCAGCAAAAGACAAAGACCCCTTCTACGGGTCATAATGAACTGCAGGTGCACTCATTTTGTTTGGAGTGAAGAACTTCGACAGACTACACGAACCCATAATTCAGAGAAAGGTTTATACAGTAGTACCTCGGTTCTCGACCATAATCCGTTCCAGAACCCTGTTCGAAAACCTATTTGTTCGAACACCGAAACCATTTTTCCCATTACAAATAATGTTAATTGTTTTAATCAGTTCCAATACCCTGAATGTTTACCCTTTTAGTACAGTATTTTATACATTATTTTATGCAGGAAATTGCACATTAAAATGCTGACCAACACATTAAAAGCAATGTATATCTCAGAAAATGTTAAGCAAAATGGCAAAGACACAAATAACATAAACATAAATGTAACCCAGGCTAATTGTACATTCGGAAAGAAAATAATTATGAATAGGATTTTTTACCTTTGTGGTGGTCAGCAGAAGGCGCAGGTGGACAGAGGAAGGAAATTTATTGTTTGGAAGGAGGCAGCCAATCAGAAGCCTGTTTCGTGCTTCGTACTATACCGTGACTTCCATAAAAAAACTTCGGGGAGCTCTTCTGTCTGAGGGGTGCTCACACGTTCAAATCTCTTTGCTCCTGTCACGTGCGAGTTGACAGTGGGGGGCGGGGCTGCCTGTTCCGGCCGCCCGCCACCTGCTGTCAATTCTCTAATCACAGACACAGGGCATTTATACGGTTCGCGATCACCTCGCCAATGCCAGATGATTGACTCACCTCGCCACCGTACCTGGACTCTTCCTTCGATGCGCGAGTGTATCCGGTCCGAGGTATTTTCCCTGCGTCCCGTAAATTTATTTAATCTTCCGGGATTGCGTAATTTTGCACCCTCGCGTGCCATTTGCTTTTTGGCGTAGTAAGCGGGTCGGATCACCCCCTGCCTTCTTACTCGCTGTGTTTTCTTTTATTTGTGAATAAACATCCTGCTTGGTTAGTACGTCTCTGCCGCCTGCTTTGGGATCCCAAACATTCCACTACGTTCCGACGAGTCAGCTGCCGTCACTCTCGCTCGGAACGTGACAGCTACGGATGACTCGGATACAGGATGTTCTTTTCTCTTAAAATATCTATCCAATGACACTTGCTCTCACTCCCACAGCCACATCTCTAGATTTCACAGCCTCCTTATTCTTTAATATCATACTGATCGTAGATTTCGCCATGCTGTATTCCCTAGCCAGATCAGACACTCGCACACCTCCTTCATATTTTGTGATTATTTCTTTCTTAAATGCAATAGTTGTACGCACTACTTTTCTTTTTTCACTTGTAGCAGCACTTACTTTCTTTGGAGGCATGATTAGGGGCTAAAAGTCTTTGTACACCTATATTAAACGCTAGAGCAAAACGCAGCATGTCCGCAAGCGACAACAGTTGGTCACGGAGAGAGCGATACACCCGTACGCCGCTCAGCACCCTACCCTCACGTACACACTCACGCGTCGTACCGGCGTTCGAACACCGATTGGTGTTCGAACTATGAAAAGAATTTCTCGAATATTTTGTTCGGACTCCGATTTGTTCGAACTGCGAGTCGTTCGAAAACCGAGGTTCCGCTGTAATTTATTATAGTGGGAGGCAATCAAATGTAAATACCTTTGCAACTTATTCTTTACATGCATTGTTTTGGAGGATGGAAAAAGCGTCCTTCTCCCCAAAAGAGTTAGTTGATTATTATATAATGTTTTTGTTTTTATTATGGGCACTTAATAGACCATGTCTTAAATATGTAAAGAGACCATTTAATATCCTGATGAGCTCTTCATCAAATCAAACAGGAATGTGTATTGTCAAATTGAGTCCGGAATTGTGCTTGCTCACTGGACTATGATGTGAGAAATTAATCATGCAAAAAAATAATCAAACAATAACACAAAAGAATGGCTTCAGAATAAATAAATAAATAAATAAATAAATAAATACTAAAAATTAATAATGGGATTCAGATGTTTTTTTTTTTATTTGTGTTGTTACACATACTTACATTGTGTGCTAGTTTATTTTTATGATATGGTTTTTGCCAAAATTAAGCACCATTATGAAAAAAACATCCTCAGCATGCATTTTCTTTTTTCTTCGTTCCCATCACACTTGATACACACCTTGTCTCATATTATCCCGTTCCTCCTCTCATTCATCCGTCCTGCCAGCCTAACAAATGATTGTTTACTTTCCATCGAGCCTTTTGCCCAGGGCTGAAAGTGTGAGCGAGGGAGAGTGCAAGGGGTTGAGAGTGAGTGAGTGAGTGAGTGAGTGAGTGAGTGAGTGAGTGAGTGAGTGAGTGAGTGAGTGAGTGAGTGAGTGAGTGAGTGAGTGAGTGAGTGAGTGAGTGAGTGAGTGAGTGAGTGAGTGAGGAAGGGAGGGAGGCAGGGATGGAGGGAGTGTAGGGATGGGGGGTGGAGGGAAAGAGGGAAGGGGGGAGCAAGGGAGTGGCTTAGTGAGCAGGTGAGTGAGCGAGTGAGTGATGCCTTTGGGAAACTCGTGGCCACAGGCCCCCAAAACGGCTGACTAGATGGTTTTTGGCTGACCGTGGAAGAAAGAGCAGATGGAGGCTCGTGACAAGTGTGACAATAAAACCTGCTGCACCAAAGGCTTTTCCCCCCTATGGCCATCATTAACAAGTTCCCGGTGTGTTGAGTTTTCTTGATGACACAGGGGGCGAAAGTAAAACACATCTTCTGTGAAATTAATCTAATTAGTCACAGAAGTCACTGGTGGAGCAATGCTGTCTGCTTTTTGGATACTATTTTAAATGGACAAATGTGAGGAGAGTCTACTCATCCTCAAAAGAAATCACCTCGAGTGGAATATTGACACTATTGCCGACTACCAAAGCTCAATCCTACCACCTTGTGGATTCGAATATATTTTCAGCGTGTTGACACGTTGCGTGACAACGCTTGACAAGTAAGAACACTAAAATCCGCATAAAATGCAGTGGAATCACGTGTGTGTCTTGTAGAGCAATATCTCGACACAGCAAATGGAGCTGATGCATATCCTTGCCGTCAGTGAGGAAGACACGACAACTGAATAAAATATGAAATAATGCAAATGTAAGATATTAATAGTTTTATTGTTCTTTGTGCAGCTTTGTCATAATCTGTCAGCTATTTTTATTGTATATTAAATATTTGCTCAAATTGATTCATTCATAATGTTAATGCCCTATTTAGTTCAGTTGACTTAATGCAGGATAGACTTAGATTTGCTTCATTGTCATTCCATCACCATTATCAGTTTACACTTAAAAGAAAATTTCACAGCTTCAGCATATTTTGTCTTAATATAGTTACAATTAAAAGAACAAGGTCACCTAGTGATTCAATTTTAGGTAATTACGTTACGTAAAGGACAACCGACGTCTCCGGACAAGTTGTGCTCATAATTTGTAAAATCGCATCAAATGACTTCCACTGAGCGTATTTTACAAAGATTCCACCGCATATAGCTATATTTTACGTTTTAAGATTCGCGCTGAATATTCCGGAAGTCTTGTTTTTGAGTTATGACGAGTCCTCACGTCACGTCACAACGTCACAAAAAATTAGAAGGAAAACACATAAATAACACAATGGTGAATCCTTGTGTGTTGTGACAAACCTTTTGAGCCCATTGAGCCATTATTATTACACACGGAGCTTTGTCTTCTGCCTATTTTGGGTGTGACATCCCCCCTCCCCCCTATTGCCTCAAAATGACACGGAATAACAGTGACGTGCGGTGAGGTTCATGGCTGGTGAGGCACTGACATTGTTGCGTCACACGAGTGTATGATTTTGAAGTGCGTCTTTCAACACTTTCATGTCTTTCAATTCCTTGATCTCCTTGATGTGCGTATCACCCTGACGCATAGCACACGCTTGAAAATGGTATAAAAGGAGCTGTCGCGGGACAGAGAGATGGGGCGAACCACGGGGCAGAATCATATCAGACTCATCTCGGACTCACGCCCGGCGTTAGCCGGGCGTCGGACGGACATCACGGCACGACTTGCTCGACTCCACGCCGCGATCAAGCTCTGCGCGTCACCTGGCTGGGAGACCTGACAACGAACCTACTTACAAATAAAGAGAAACATCAAACTCTTTAACGTCATCATAGTCAGATTTACAAACATATGAACTCTATAGAGTAGTTTATTCACCATTTGATTGGCAACAGTTAACGTATTTTTATATATACAAACTGTAGCATAGAAAAAAATAATTAAAAAAAAACGTTTTTATCGTGTTACCTTTAGTCCATGCGCCGCTCTTTCTGAAGAAAGGCATCGACAACTTCTTTGTAGAAGCCTTCCTTATCTTTCTTCAGTTTTAAAAGTCTCTCTGTCTCAACGGAGATCACTGCCAGTGAAGAAAGTCGTCCTTGATCAGTCCTGTTCCGACTGTATGTTTTCAGTGCTGAGAATGACAATCTCGTCTACTTCTCCAGCAACAAATGGGGCTGCACCAATCTCCTTTTTAATGTCATTTCTAATGACATCACCAACTGCTTCAATTAAATCGTTCTGTATTCTGTTTCACAGGCTAGAAAATATAGTGGATGTCCCAAAATGACTCGCTAGCCTGCGCACCAAATCCAGCAGACATTTAAACAGCTTCTTCCCCCAAGCCATTAACTCTTTGAACTCTTTCAACGGTAGCCAAAATGGAACGATACTAGTGCAGCGTGTTCTACCGGAAACAAATTCCTTGTGTGTTCTACATAATTGGCAATAAAGATGATTCTGATTCTGATTCTGATTCTGATTCTGATTCTGATCTTTCTGAGCGAAAGCATGTAATAGTTCAACATAGTTGCCACGATGAGCAGAGCCCTTACTTTCATCATTTCCACGAAATGCCAGCTGTTGTTTGGCAAGGAAGCAGGTGGCATTGATGAGATCTTTTAAAATCTCCCGGTTCTCCTTTACCTTAGCATTGTGGATGCTGATGTTGAGTCTTCGCTCATTTTTGATGAGGCTCCGTTGTAAAATTTTCAGGTCACAATATCCCATTTGAGTCCAGACATTGTCACAAGTTGAGAACAGAAGGCAGGAAAAGCAGAAAAGGCGGTTTCTTGCTGGACATCCACACAGCCAGCCTTTTCGTGTGTACCAGTCCGCCTGAAAAGAGCGATTATTGTGTCCCGTTGTCTGAAGCAAACCTTTTAGCTCCGGTGTTGGTCTTCCTTTAATTATTACCTCCTGCTTCGATTGAAAGTCCAGTTTAGAAAATTCTTTCAATTTAGATATGTAATCCTCCATTCTGAAAGTGAGGCCAAGCAACACGAACAAATGACTGCAGGGTTGTACTTTACTTGCTAACTGTTTACTGTAGCTTTCTGTCTCTAATTCTATTATTCTGCAGACGTGGAGTAAGAAGTATCTCGGGAATCACAAGCGCCCCCTGCCTGTCATGAGGCGGGAGAACTGTGTGCCTCACCTACGCACAGCGTTTTGATAAAAAAATAAAACAAAATAAACACTGGAGTACAGTGTTTATAATGTACAATGACTCTACATTATATACACCAGCTAAACTGTAGAAATTTAGTTCATATACTAAACGTGTTTGAACGCTTTAATAGCGATATGCAGAAGGACAGCAATGCGGTCTCACTGCAGAGCAAGCCAGCACAGTAAGCATAGTGATTGCGCAATCCATAGTGAGGATCAGCCGGCTGGTGCCTCACTGCTCGTCTCTACTTAGTATTTGAACGGTAAATGTGAAAATTCAGCGATTTATAAAAAAATCCTAAAACGGTGAAGTTAAATGGACAAGAACTTTAAAGTACAAATCACTAAATACATATAACTGTTTAATTTATTTTTTCATTTGATATTTCCATGACAGCTTTTCATGATGACAGGTGAGGCACTGCCTCCCCTGCCTCCACTGACTGCACGTCACTGCGGAATAAATTCTTTAATCGATTGCAAACATGTATGCTTTCCTCTTCAGAACTATTTTAATCATATTCTTAACTGGATGAGTAACAAGAAAGCATGTTCTCCGAATCTGAAGCCATTTTTTTGATTCTCGAGCAAGGCAAGACGTCTTGGTGTGACACCACGAACAAGGGGGCGGGACCTTCTGAAACCGGCCACTTCCTGTTTCAATTTTTTGCAGTTTCAGCACACTTTAAGTCATTTTTATTGGTGTTTTGCATTTGACAAAAACATCATACTGCGTGTTTTGGGTATTTTAGATGCTATTAAACATTTTTCTGATGTCAGTTAGGAAACAAAAAAGTGATGTCGGTTGTCCTTTAAGATCATTGGTCTTTATTTCTTGTATATGATAATTGTCCATTTTAAGTGCTTTGTTACAGCTTCTGCTGTTATTAAAGTGCTATATAAATCAATATGCTTTGTATTGTATTGTAATGTACAGTCTGACATGTTGTGCTTTGATAGGAGTTGCCAGAGCATGACCAGCCTGTTCAGCAACACCATGTCACCTGCCAAAGATGGCTGTTCTTCTGTGCCTCATCGCGCCAGCAACATGGGGAAGCCTCCTCTCAGGGCACTTTATGATTTGCTCATTGCACCTATGGAAGGGGTGAGTGTTAACGTTTTGAATTTAGGAGCTCTGAGGCATGCAGGAGCCAACACACATCCAATATTTATTTTTCTAACTGGCGATCTGTACACTTATCATTTTGTCCAATAGGGTTTGATGCACTCCAGTGGTCCGGTGGGCAGACACAGACAACTTGTCATGGTGCTAGAGGGGGAACTTTATCTTATCCCCTTTGCTCTGCTCAAAGGAAGTTCATCCAATGAGTATCTCTATGAGCGTTTTAGCCTCATTGCTGTTCCCTCAATCCAAGGCCTCGGTTCCTGTGCAAAGGTTTCACATTTTTCGCCAGAAAGTTACAAATTACATTCATTCTCTGTATTTACTGACATACAGTATTATGCCATTGTCCTAAAAACTAAGAGGTCAATCTTTTTGTCATTTCCTCACGTTAGGTTCACTACCGACGTCCTGGACCAGCTTCTTGTGGTGGTGTGTCAATGGCAGCTGTGGTGGGAAACCCTCGGCTACCCTCACCGGTGATGGACCGTTGGCTGTGGGGACCAATGCCCTCTGCAGAAGAGGAGGCTCTCATGGTAGCTGAGCTGTTAGGATGCCATCCACTGTCTGGAACTGCAGCGACAAAAGAGAGGGTCATGAGTGCTCTCACACAGGCGGAGTGTGCCCACTTTGCTACTCACATTTCATGGAAATTGGCTGCTCTGGTGCTCACCCCAAACCCAGAAAACGTGCCTGGTAATGCAAGTGCTAACGTGGGAGGAGGAACTATTGGCAGAGGTACCGGGATAAGGAGAGGAAGCAGCATTCGAGGCAGGAAGGAATCAGTTGGAAGTGGCTACACCAACCCAGAGTCTCACCACATGCAAGATGACACCAGTGATGTGGACAGTATTTGTGACAGTCCACCTTTACAGGAGTTTCTCTTGACAGCTGCAGATATATTGGACCTCAGGCTACCTGTCAAGCTGGTGGTTCTTGGGTAGGTGAAGTAACCAGCGTAAGAAATGTAAATAGCAATGTCTATGGTAATTCCCTGTAGCTTACTATTAATGAGGATCAGCCCCTCAGCCCTTGTTTTTTTAATTAACAATAAAAACATACACCTTTATTGTGATATAAATTTTTCACAGCTGCATCTGTGACTCAGCACTTCACAGAACAGTTTACATCAAATAAAATAAACACAGTGGTGGGCATCGTGATGGCATTCATCTTGTCATCTTATCTTAATAGTTTTAAGGTTACGATGTTGTTTCTTTTTTTATTTGTTTTTGCCTGAGCTGTCACTGTTTCCTGGTGACCTGTCTAAAAAACAGCTGACCGATGGGGAAACGTTCAAAATAAGGCTCCTCACAAAACACACCTCCACCGTTGTTGAAGCAATGGGTCCCGGTTGCTGGTACCATCCATCTTCATGGAGGGACGGGCATGTTCCCAAATGCCCATTTTTGGGGTGGCAAGGGGACTGAGCACGTTTAAACAACAAAAAAGACTAACGCCACAAAACTCGAAGTGTGATGGATCACTGTAAACATTTTTAAGATGAAAATATGGTAAATGGCCTGATCTAACATTGAAAATTCTTCTTCTTTTCCTTTCGGCTTTTCCCTTCAGGGGTCACCACAGCGAATCAATGTCCTCCATCTACCCGGTTTTGTGCATCCTCTTCTCTCACACCAGCTACATTCATGTCTTCTTTGACCACATCCATAAACCTCCTCTTCGGTCTTCAAAATAGAGGCTTGAAAGAAATAGTCCAAGTTCTTCTGTTGCTTTTTAATCAAACTTCTCTTTTGATATTTTGTCATCAGCTCTTACCTCGAGTCCAGCAGCAAGGTGACAGCTGACGGTGTTGTTGGCTTGACGCGGTCCTTCCTGGCTGCAGGGGCACAGTGTGTTCTTGTGTCTTTGTGGCCTGTCCCTGTGGCAGCATCCAAGGTTTTTGTTCATGCCTTCTACACCGCCCTTCTAAATGGGACTAAGGCTAGTGCTGCACTAGCAGATGCCATGAAAACTGTACAGAGCAGCAAGCAATACTCACACCCTTCCAACTGGGCAGGTTGGTTGTAAAAATGAAAATGAGAATAAATAATGAAGGAAAATCACTGGAAACATCTAACTACCTAATATGGTCTCATTCAAATGATATTTTCTGTCCAGGATACATGCTGATCGGCAGTGATGTGAAACTTAACAGTCCGTCCTCCCTGATTGGACAAGCTTTAGCAGAGATTCTGCAGTATCCAGATCGTGCACGTGATGCCCTGCGGGTTTTACTCCACCTGGTTAGACATGCACTCATACGGTCAAGTGTTTAAAAAGGAAAGCCATGTTTCTGATGTTACTGCTGTGTTGCCTGCAGGTGGAAAAGTCTCTTCAAAGGATCCAGAATGGTCAACGTAACTCAATGTACACGTCCCAGCAAAGTGTGGAGAATAAAGTTGGGGGAGTCCCTGGGTGGCAGGCTTTGTTAACTGCCGTGGGCTTCCGCCTTGACTCTGCAGGCACCGGCATCCCCGCTGCAGTTTTCTTTCCCACTGCTGACCCGGGGGACAGACTCCAGCAGTGCAGTACAACTTTACAATCACTTCTGGGTAATAACCACAAAGCGAGTGTAGACAGCTATAGAATTTTAAAAAGATGATTATTGTTGTTAATTATGCAAGACTAGTGTGTCAGCAAAAAAAATGATAAAATCATATCTGATCTGGACAGAATCAATTCTGATGTAATTTGGTGCTCATCATGGACAATTTCCAGTAATTGAAATTTAGCATTGACGAAACCTTAAATTCTAGGCTTTAGCCTGTCCTTAATTAAAGGACAACCGACGCCCCTAGTCAAGTTGTGTCCATAATTTGTAAAACCACTTCAAATGACTTCTACTGAGCGTATTTTACAAAGATTCCAATGCATATAGCTATATTTTACGTTTTAAGACTCGCGCTAAATATTCAGGAAGTCTGGTTATTGAGTTGGTGACGATTCCTGACGTCACGTCATGGAAGGAACGCCCCTGGCCAAGAAAGCGACACACAATGCATTTTTTTGGTACTTTGTTTGGTCTGAAAACTTCGTGTTGATCCGTGTTGATGGCAAAATTAGAAGGATATATAATCTCATTTTCCGTACCGCTTATTCCTCATTAGGGTCGCGGGGGTTGCTGGAGCCTATCTCAGCTGTCTTCGGGCACGAGGCGGGGGACACCCTGAATTGGTTGCCAGCCAATCGCAGGGCACACAAAGACATACAACAGTCACTCTCACACTCACACCTAGGGACAATTTGGAGTTGTCAAACTGCCTGCCATGCATGTTTTTGGAGTGTGGGAGGAAACCGGAGGAACCGGAGAAAACCCACGCGGGTCCAGGGAGAACATGCAAACTCCACACAGGGAGGCCGGACCGGGACGCGAACTGGTGACCTCTGCACTGTGGAGCCGGTGTGCTAAGCAATCGACTACCGGGCTGATATATATATATATATATATATATATATATATATATATATATATATATATATATATATATATATATATATATATATATATGTGTGTGTGTGTGTGTGTGTGTGTGTGTGTGTGTGTGTGTGTGTGTGTGTGTGTGTGTGTGTGTGTGTGTGTGTGTGTGTGCGTGCGTGCGTGCGTGTGTGTGTGTGTGTGTGTGTGTGTGTGTGTGTGTGTGTGTGTGTGTGTGTGTGTGATATTCGCTGACCCAAATTCCCAGCAGACAAATCAGCCCATTTCCAACGGAGTCTGGGCGCCATCTTCTGCATTTTCTGATATGCTACACATCAGTCCTGACGCCTCAAAATGACCCGGAAGATCTTCTTTCATCGATTGCAAACATTTAAGCTTTCCTCTTCAGAACTATTTGAATCATATTCATAACTGGATGAGTAACAAGAAAGCATTTTCTCCTAATCTGAAGCCATTGTTTTTGATTCTCGAGCAAGGCAAGACGTGTTGGCGTGACGTCATGAACTGGGGGCGGGACTTTCTGAAAATGCCCAAGTCGCAGGTCAATTTTTTTCAGTTTTAGCACACTTTAAGTCATTTTTATTGGTGTTTTCATTTGACTAAAAATGTCAGCCTGCGTGTTTTTAGTATTTTCGATGCTATACAACGTTTTTCTGACGTCAGTTAGAAAACAATAAACGGTGTCGGTTGTCCTTTAACGAATCTGCTATGTTGACAAAAATAACTGTGATCCTGTCCCTCAGGTCTGCCACCACAAGCGCTCCAGGCTTTGTGCAAACTCATCACAGCTTCAGAGGCCGGGGAGCAGCTCATCAATAGGGTATGGACTCATCTACACCATGCTAAACATACTGTATTTTTGGTCGGCATCAAACAATTTATAGGGTTTATATTTGTCAAAGTGATGTTGGAACTAGAAATACGCCTTTGCTCAAGTACCACAAGCGTCCTTTTAATCTTGATTGAAATGTGCTACGAAAGCATTTCTAGCTTTACTTCAAGCACTGGTTTTATCCAAAGTCTACTTATCTTGCAGCCAAACATGTGACACCATAGTCAACAATAATCTTTATCCGCATTTCTGTGGAATGTGGGGTAAGAACATGTTTTAAGACGGTAAATGGCTACCCACTTGTGGCAATAAGCAAACAAACAACAAACTCCTGAAACACACTGAAAAAAACAGCTCTTGATATGATAGATATTTTCGGGCGGACGCTGGAGCACACCCAGTTTATGTGGGAAAGTGCTAAGCTACACTTTGAATGTGATTGATCGCATGCTGGTTGTGCAGGCAGAATCAGCTGCAGTGTGTGTACCGTTCTACCAGTGACTTTATGCTTTCAGTTTTTGAAATCTTGTTTTTTATCTGTGTGATATTAGGTCTTAGTGTCTCAACCTCCAAAATATTTTTCCGTACTATGATTTTACACACTACTGTTTCTTGGCCAATATTATCCTTATTGACCTGAACCCTTGTGAGCTGGCCTGTTTGCATGCAATAAAAATGATATTCTCTCTCCTCTTCCTCTGCTGTGCAATCTGAAGGCTGTTAAAAATGTTGTGGCAATGGTAAGTGTGCCTTCACCAACCTGCAATCCATTCCACTAAACCTTTTGTAACACAGTCATTGAATGGGAGTGACTGCATGGCAGTTTTTATTAATTAGTATGAATGAAATGTAACATATCAACAATTTATTGTAAACATTACGAATTGTTTGCATTGTTGGGTAATTTTTGGTCAGAAAAATTGAACAAGACGGTAGATTCAACAAAGCTATTATGTAAAAAGTCAAGTGAGGAAAGAGGCATGTGTGTACCACTCTTCACACAGTTACATCAGGTTGACAAAGGTGTCTCTGTTCTCAGCTAATCCCAAACATACCAGGCAAAGGGACATGTGCACTGCTAATATTCTCTTGCCTTTAAAGCCTATTCATAGCGCATATGTTGCGCTCTCCACTATAGTAAGGGAGATACGGTGTTGTGGGATCCAGGAAAAAACCACAAGACAAGCAATGTGATACGTCTTGACTCAACAGTGGTTTACTTCGAATGCCCCGATCTAATGCAAACGTACACGCACAATTTTCGGTCCAACGATCTAAATCGGTCCGACACGAAACACGAACCGAAGCAAGCGTTCCATGTTTAAATAAACATTTTCGATATATATCATTTGTAAACCAATAGAACTACGTGAATGTAACCAAAATAGGAAATACGATAATTTACAACCTGTCACATACTCCCCCTCAAAATAGATGTTGTCCCCAACATATGTACTAGTAAATACATAAATACGCTGGACGACGTGCCCAAAACAATGACGCACGGTATTATGAACTGCATCCAAATATGAACTATAATAATGAACAGTTTACAGACTGGAACTCTTTTCATACATTCTGTTTACATTATAACAATCAACAATTCACAGACTGGAACTCTTTTCATACATTCCGTTTTACTTATACAGGGCTCATCGGGGTCTTCTTGTTTCCATCTCACTGTTCTATTAAACCGAAGTGTCGATTAACCATTTCTGTAGTATTTCGTGGCATGATAGGGGTGTGCGCCATACATCCAAGGCATTGTCTGTTCACCATGATATGGTACTGTCCCTACATTGTAGCAAGATGGCGAACCAAGGCGATCATACGTGAATACCTTGGGTCTCCTGTGTTCTCGTCGTGGCCGTTGATTTCCCCCAATATCAGGATTACTGGGGGTTGGCTGGGGAAAAGGGGGACACACCGTCACAGGTGCATCATTTTCCGGACCAATGTTGCCCTCCTGAGGTTGGTCAACTTCCGCAGCTCCCGGCTCTGTCCCCGGCAGTTCATTCCCCAGTTGATTGTCATCATGGTGGGTTGTCTCCACGAAGCTCACGTCCCGCGGTTCTGGTGAGTCTGGTCGGGTGCTCTGGCGATGCAACACTGGATAATACTCATCCTCCTCATCATCCTCTTCCGGATCCATTTCCGGCATCTTGTTCGGTCGTTGCCGAGTGGACTTTTCCTTGGACTGGGACTGTAGTGAAGTCTCTAATGGCAAATGATCACATGGCAGCAAGAGATTGCGGTGGAGTATCCTAGATCTGCCCTTCCCCCTCTCAGGTTTCAGCTCATAAACTGGAATGTCTTGGCTGACTTGACGAACCACTGTATGAACAACATCCTCCCAGTGGTTTCTCAGTTTGCCTGAACCTCCACGTGGGGTTAAGTTTCGAACCAGAACACGATCACCGGGCAACAGGGTAGAATACTTTAGTTTACTGTCATATAGTCTCTTACTCCTGGCAGCAGCTTTGTTGTTATTTTCTTGCGTGATCGCATACGCTTCCTCCATGCCCTGTTTCCACTTCTTCACATAGTCCTTCTGGTTGGTTTCACCCTGGTTAGAGTTTGGATTCAAACTAAACAACATATCAACTGGCAAACGTGGTGAACGTCCATAAAGTAAGTAAAAAGGTGAGAACCCTGTCACCTCACTTTTGGTACAGTTGTAAGCATAAACGAGTTTGTTTAGTGAGTCTTTCCAGTTACTCTTTTGTTTCTCTGTCAGTGTCTTTAACATCTGGATCAGTGTTCGATTAAATCGTTCAACCTGTCCATTTCCCTGTGGATGGTAGGGGGTTGTCCTTGAACCCGCAACCCCACAATATTCCTTCAGTTGAGCAAAAAGTTGATTTTCAAATTCACCACCCTGATCATGGTGAATTCGAAGGGGGAACCCAAACTTTAAAGCATAGTCATTAAATATTTTGTTTGCCGCTGTTTTGCCAGATTTGGACGTTGTAGCATAAACTTGAGCGAAACGTGTAAAATGGTCTACTAGCACAAGCACGTATTCATAACCACCCTTACATTTGTCAAGATGCAAAAAGTCAACGGAGACAAGTTCAAAAGGCTGAGTAGTCACAATATTAGTGAGAGGGGCTCTGGTCTCACGGTTGGGCTTTTTGTGTTTTAGGCACACACACTCTCTCCCGACAAATAAATATCCTACTTGTATGATCTAAACAAGAGGACCATCTCGACTCTTTATTCTCCCAAACGCATCGCAAAGCGCTGAAGATCTCAACATGTTATGGGCCCAGGAGACGTTTGGGAGATAAAGTGAAGCCAAAAGTGTATCCAGACTTGAACGAGCGGTGAGCAAACGAGGCTATCGCTAACCGGCTAAACAGCGGTCAAGATGAATCAAGGAAGGGCAAGCAGGCACCTTCGACTGGCATTTGACGGAGATGAAGCTAAGTACGAGATATGGGAAACAAAAATGCTTGGACATGTTCATTTATTGGGACTAAAGAAGACCGTGCTGGGAGAGCCGGAGGCGACGAGTTCCGAAATGTCTACGGATGCAGAGAAAAATGCCGATGCGTATGCCGAATTGATAAATATGCTTGATGACAAGAGCCTCTCATTAATAATGAGAGATGCCCCGATGATGGAAGAACGTCTTTGAAGATATTGAGAGAATATCATGCCGGGAAAGGAAAACCACGGATAATAAATCTGTACACCACGCTCACGTCGCTTCAAAATAGGAACGATGAAAGTGTTACAGACTATATCATCAAAGCCGAAACCACCATCACAGCACTCCGAAAATCGGGTGAAACTATGGGAGATGAACTACTTGTTGCAAAAGCAAGACACACAAAGACGCCACGTGCAGGCATAAGGACAAGTACAGACGAGATGAACGCCAGTAAATCGTCAGAAGATGGCGACACCGACAGCGTGCTGAGGGACAGCGAGACCAGATCCAGGGAGCAGTTGGGTCGCAACAACCGAGAGAGAGGGTTGATGGTGGACACGGGAGCCACTTCGCATATCATCCCCGACGTGACCATGTTCAAGAATTTCAAAAGCACCTTCAGACCGGAAAAACACCGCGTGGAGCTGGCGGACGGCACACAATGCAGCGGAGTCGCACATAAAAAGGGAGATACGGTGTTGTGGGATCCAGGAAAAAACCACAAGACAAGCAATGTGATACGTCTTGACTCAACAGTGGTTTACTTCGAATGCCCCGATCTAATGCAAACGTACACGCACAATTTTCGGTCCAACGATCTAAATCGGTCCGACACGAAACACGAACCGAAGCAAGCGTTCCATGTTTAAATAAACATTTTCGATATATATCATTTGTAAACCAATAGAACTACGTGAATGTAACCAAAATAGGAAATACGATAATTTACAACCTGTCACACATAGAAACAACTTAACACCTGCCTGTAAATACAGTAGTCATGCATTTTTGTGCATTGTATTTGTTGGTAGAAATGATCTCCATTTACTCATTTTGTGGCGAAAACCAATACTTGTACCGATCCATGCGCACCAAATCTAGCAGACATTCAAACGGCTTCTTCCCCCAAGCCATTAACTCTTTGAACTCTTTGAACTCTTTCAACAGTAGCCAAAATTGAACTGTATAGTGCCACTTAGCAGTTTTTTTGACGACGATACTAGTGCAGCGTGTTCTACCGGAAACAAATTCCTTGTGTGTTCTACATACTTAAATAAAGCAATAAAGATAAATAAAGATGATTAATAATAAATAAAGATGATTCTGATTCTGATTCGTATCTAGAAATGTATCAAAGCCCTGTCCTATAAAATAATGTGGTCTTTTAACTGAGTTAGTTAAACTGACATTTTAAAGCTTCACATTTTTGCTCTCCCTGTTTTTCTTCTACCCCAGCTCCACCAGGTGCTAGTGCAACTCCAGACGGGGGAGAAGGAACAAGATTTCTCTCTCCTGCCGATTCAGGTGTCTATTAGTGTGCAACTTTGGAGACTTCCAGGATGCCATGAGTTTTTGGCAGCACTCGGTGAGTCAACTTGTTCCCACGTCAAAGTTCTCGCATTGCATTCAATAACTTATAGATATGATTGCCATTTGTTATTGCATGAACATACAGGGTTCGATTTGTGTGAGGTAGGCCAAGAAGAAGTGGTGCTAAAAACGGGCAAACTAGCCAACCGCCGCACATTGCACTTTGCTCTTCAGTCTCTGCTGGCACTATTTGGTTTGTATTAATTATTTGGTTGTAATACATTTATTTGTCTTGCCAATGTGTGCCAGCTCATGTGTCATACTCTGTCTTAATCATCTTTTACAGATTCCACAGAATTGCCAAAGCGTCTGAGTCTAGACAGCTCATCTTCCCTTGAGTCTTTGGCCTCAGCGCAGTCTGTTTCCAACCCGCTGCCAATGGGTTACTCAAGCCTTCCCTTTTCTCCCCATTGCCTGGACAATCAGGCATCAGATGCCA